>NC_056739.1:18264909-18564909 GCF_019279795.1 Protopterus annectens
GGAGGGTTTACAATTAAGAAATAACTGTAATAATCAAAGTTATAGATTACTTGAAATGCATGTAGATTCTTTTATTTTGTCAGCTGCTCAAGGTAGCAGTACTAATATTAAAGTGTCCCTTCTTTGGCAGGTAGCAGCTGTATTGTGTGTCTATTTTATATTTTTGCATCACATTTTTGGTCCATTTTTCATAAAGTTGTGTTTTTTGGAAAATTAGTGACAAATCACTAAAGACTGAAGTTAGAAAATGACAGACATTTGAGTTTCAGATTTTATACCCTTCAGAAAATTCATACGAATGCAAGACCTATTCTATTATCTTTCTAAGTTTATTAGAGCAATATTTAAAAATTGTCCTTATTTTTGGGCCTTTGTCCCACTTCTGTGTATGGCTTTGTCCAGATTTCTTGCTCTTGAGGTTGAGAGGTATGACAAATGTGTCAGGGCCATCACAGTCAGCCAGAGAGATTTCAAATTGTGACATGTTTGTTGCACCCCATGCCCCCATGTAGTGACTCTGGATGTGTCCAAGCAAGGCAAGGAGTAGTTGTATCTACCTTGGATGGGGAGGACACACTGCATAAGTACTACAGTGGCTTTTCATCTGTCCTTGATTTTGCAGAATGGTCTGGTTTCTGTCATATTTTTGTACTGTTGATTTATGCTTATTACTCAGATTTATGCTTATTACTCAAAGTGCCTGTTGCTCTGTGTTTAAGTAGCAATGCTTTAATGACCATAATAAGGTAAGCTTGTCTGAGATCGTAAGATGCAAGTAAGCTTTAATAAGCATACTGTTAAAGAATTGCCAACATTGAAAGCCTTTCTGTTGTTGCCATGCAGAGAATACTTGACTAGATAATGTATAAGCCTTGGGTATTAAAGGACAGGATTCCATTATTTTAAAAAGCTCATTACACTTGTTGGAGACTTCCAGTCATCTCTACAGACTTTACCCGTAAACTAAACAGAATGCCAATCATGTGTGGTCCATAACCTGTACAGTAATCCTTTAAGCAATGTATCTTGAGCTTGTTTCTTGTTTGCTTTTCATTTTTACTTTTATCATGTTTTCCCCATGAAACAAGTTGTCAGGCAGCAGGTCTTTTTTGGATAAGAAACATTTTTACAAGTGGGGGCATCACATAGATTTCTACTTTCAGCACGTTACTTGGTACTTTAATAAAGCTGAATATATTATAATTAGAACTGCAGTGCAAGGAGAAGTGGTTTGAGTTGAGTGCTTCTGGTTTTTCTTATACTTGATTTTGACTGGCATTCCAGTAATGTATTTAAAAAGTAATTTATTTTTTCATGCCTCACAACCTTTTGTTTCCATCTAGATATAAAGTAAGCTGTCATGCAGCCAATGCATTGAAATATTTTTATTCTTCTACACTTATTTTTGTCTTGATTGGACTTTCATAATGATGGTTTGCCACCCACATATTTAATTAAAGTTAGTTTTTTGTGGTTTTGTGCATAGCTCCTCCCCTTTCTGGTTGACCACACCCCGCCCCTTGACCCCACCCATTCAGCTGTCTCCTGCAGCCCCCCTGTGATTTGAAGTCACCAGCCGCCACTGAGGTACGGTGGTTTGACAGATAGAGCTTGAAGCTCTGAAACCCTTCTGGCAGACGTAATCGCGACCAGAAAGGCAGTTTTCCAAGAAAGAAGTTTCAAATCACAGGTTGCTGCCGGTTCGAAGGGGGAGGAGGTTAAGGCACGTAATACCACATCGAGATCCCACGGAGGAGCAGGATGAGAAATCGGAGGTCGTAAAAGCGCAGCACCTTTCATGAAGGTTTTACACAATCTGTTGCTCATTAAAGGTGGGTTTATAGATTCATGAAAATTGGAAATAGCTGCCAATTGGACCTTGATGGTAGAGACTGAAGAACCTTGATTGAATAGGGAAGTTAGAAATTTCAGGACTTCTGATACCGGAACAGTGATGAGATCCAGACCCCGGAGTTGAGCCCAAATAGCAAATCTCTTCCATTTGCTAGTATACAATTTCTTAGTGGCAGACTTGTGGGCCGAGGATAAGATATGTATGACTTCCGGGTCTAAAGTATGATTCCTGACTATAGTCGGAAGAGGAGGAGCCAAGCTGTTAACTTCAAAGTGTGAAGGGACTGATGGAGTTGTCCCGACTGATGAATTAATAGGTCTGGGATCTGATCCAGGAACCATGGACCGTCCAGTGCATATTTCCGAAGACAGGGGAACCATACCTGACGAGGCCAGTAAGGGGCAACTAAAATCATTTTGCTCCCCAAGTGAGATGCCTTTTGGATCACTCTGGGAAGGAGAGGAACTGGAGGGAAGGCGTATAGCAAGCTGGTGGGCCAAGGATGGGCTAATGCGTCCATAGGACTCTCCCCCGGAGCTGGAGTGAGAAAGAAGAACTTTCTGCACTTCGCGTTCAGTGGGGTTGCGAAAAGGTCGCAACAAGGAGTTCCCCATCTGCTGAAGATCTGAGTTGTCACTGCATCGTTCAGAGACCACTCGTGAGGAGAGAGAATAGTTCTTAGTCTGTCGGCTATCACGTTGGATTTCCCAGGGTTATGAGTCGCTACCAGAAAACGTTTGGTCGCCACTGCCCATTCCCAAACTCTCATGGCCTCTCTGCAAAGGGGGTAGGATCTGGTCCCTCCCTGTTTGTTCAGATACCAGACTACTGACATGTTGTCGGAGTGAATGGCAATTACGCCCTGAGGGAGGTAATCGTGGAGGGCTTGTAGAGACAGAAACACCGCCCTCATTTCTAGAATGTTGATATGAAGGAGACTCTCGTCGGGATGCCAATTGCCTTGGACTGACCTGCCCAGGTAATGCCCCCCCCCACCCCGTCTGGGAGGCGTCCGTCGTCAATGTGGCCATAGGAGTTGGTGGAACAAAGGGTCGTCCCTGATCTAGATTGGAGGACACCAGCCACCAGCGAAGGTCCCATTTGCAGGTTTCCGTGATCCGTATGAGGTGACTGAGGGGGAGATCCTGAAAGGACCACTGTGTCGATAGGAGCCACTGGAGAATTCTCATATGCAATCTTGCTAAAGGGACTAGGAGAACAGTGGCCAACATAGAGCCTAATAGCTGCAGGACCATCCTGGCTGGAGCTTTGGATCTGAGAAGCAAGGCTCGGACTTGAGCCTGTATAGTCTGTATCCTTTCTGTAGGAAGATAGACCCGCATTTGGTTTGAGTCTATCTCTACTCCGATGAACCTTATGCGCTGAGATGGCAGCAACACAGACTTTGGCCAATTGAAGGTGATTCCAAGGGAAGTGCCTAGTGATATGGTGGCTTGTAGGTTCTGCAATAGTAGACGCCTGGAGGTGGCAGTTAGGAGCCAGTCATCCAGATACGGAAACACCTGGAATCCTAGACTCCTCAGGTGAGCACTCATGACCGCCAAAGATTTGGTGAACACCCTGGGGGCTGTGGTGAGACCAAAGGGCAGTGCGCAGAACTGAAAATGACCGTCTCCCAGGCTGAAGCGCAAATGTCTCCTGGACGCCTGATCTATCAGGATGTGATAATAGGCGTCCTTGAGATCTATGGAGCACATCCAAACACCTTTCTCCAGCAGTGGGAGAATGGATTGTAAGGTGACCATTCGGAACTTGGACTTTTTGACAAATCGATTTAGGATGCTGAGATCCAAAATGGGCCTCAAGTCCCCGGTCTTTTTTGGCACCAAAAAGAATCTTGAGTAAGTCCCTAATCCGATCTGGTCTGCGGGGACCGGTTGGATGACTCCTTTTTGAAGCAGCTTTGAGATTTCTAAGGCTGCAATTTCCCACTGACTGGGTGGTGGGTCCGGGATTTTCTTGGACAGCGGTGGAGGGTGTGAAAAGGGGATGGCGTAACCTCCGGCTATGATTCGAAGCACCCATCGGTCCTGAGTGATACCTTCCCAGGCTTTTAGGTGCCTCGAACGACCCCGACTGGCTCCGGAGCTGCACAGTCGGGCAATCCTTCAGGGATTGTGGAAGGCTGAAGAGCCACGAAAGGACTCGCGGTCTCCAGTGTTGCGGGGCCTCTGCCGCCTCTGGGACGGCGTCTTCCAGAAAAATTTTCCCCTCCTCTGCCTCTAGAAGGGGGATCGTCCTGCTGCGAGGGATAAGACTTCTGGGATTTACGGAACCACATTTTCCCTCCTCTTTTAGCCTTGGGGTAAGGCCGAAAGGGAGTGGAAAATCGTGCCCCTACGGCAGTCAGTCTTACCTTCTTGCTCACAGCGGGTCAATGTGTCCTTTACCTTGGGTCCAAACAAAGAGGACCCATCAAAGGGAGCGTCGGCAAAGGAAGACTTAAAGGCTTCCGCAAAATGACACAGGCGGAGCCAGGCTTGCCTCTGTAGAGCAACACCCGTACCCGCCGCTCTACTCGCCCCCTCGGCTGCATATGAAATGAGCCTCATGGACGAGTTTGATATCGATGACAGCGTAGCCAACTGAGAGCCAACCGTCTGGGCCAGCTGCACCGGGTATCTGAAAGCTCCTTGATCAGATCCCTCTGAAATCTGCGTCAAATAGTTCAGGGACCTTAAGGTAAAGGCCGCTGAACTGAGGGTGCGCTTCCCGTACCGATCCATGCTCCTAGACTCCATATTAGGAGGATGGACGGACGTCGAAGCCTCTGCTACATCTTGTTGGGTAGCAGATGCCACCACCAGGGCATCTACAGCCACACCTTTGGTCAGAAACTCCTTCTCTGGGGGTGCTGATAAGAATTTATTTGGGCGAGCAGGCACTGGTTCCACAGAGTCTGGATGCTCCCGCCTTCGACAGATCAAATCTAGGAGCTCGTCGAAGGGCGGAGACACCCAGGAGGCGGAGGGCTGAGCCCCGAAGGCCTTGAGGAACACCGACTCGTCAGCGGAAGGGGGTTTGGAATGCCAGCCGCCTCGTTGTTTGAGGGCTTCCAAGATGTCTGCGAAGGAGACATCATCTGAGGACGACTTAGGGGACCCCTCCGCATCATCAAGATCGGTGTCCGACGTGCGAGACTCATCGGGGGAGTCGACGTGCTTCCTCTTGCACAGTCTTTTCCTTGGGGTTCCTCCGAAGAAGCTTCAGAGGGACCTCCAGGAGGGGGGGGGGACCCCACTGGGGGTGACCTCAGGCCCCGAGGCTCCGCTGTCTAGCAACAGGGGGACTACGAAAGACCTAGTCTCCGTGTGTAGGGAAGGTGCCGGTGAGACTGTGGAGGTAGCCAAAGAGGATTTGGCCAAAGCACTCCTCATGGCCCTGAAGGCCGGACCGCCAGAGTCCTGGGAAGGTCCAACCCCCGGGGTCACAACAGTAGACGGCACCCCCACAGCCGACACACCAAGTGGAAGGCTAGGAACCGAAAACATCGGTCCCGAACCATCCCCGCCGGGGCCGACCGAGGAGGTTCGTGTATCGAACTCCGACTCGAGAGCCGGGGTTGGAGTAAGGGTCGGAGCCGACCCAAAAACCTCCATCGGCTCCACCAGCACCGGCTCCAACGATGCCGAGGCTGTTGGAGGAGGAACCAGAACTACAGGGTGGGCCATCGGCTCCAAAGCCGAATGGGCTGGAGCCGAAACTAATTTCTGGAATACAGGAGACTGAAACAGTATTAGGAGCACCCTGTCGATGTCCGAATCCGACATCTTGGAAGATCGGGAGGAGACCGATCGGGTCCGAGCTGACTTCTCCATCGGCTCCGAAGGACTGGGGGACCGGCTCCGAATGGACTCGACCAATATCGGTGCCGAGAGAGATTCCATAGCAATTTCCCTCGGTGCCGATGAGGGCTTTGGCGCCGAAGGGGAAGTGTCTGAGCCGGCAACCCTCATCGGCTCCAAAATCAGTGTAGCCGATGAATGTGACCCGCCTCTCGAAGCCCCAGCCATCGGCTCCGAAACCAGAGGAGTCGAAGCTGGAGGCATCAAGGCAGACCGTTCCGCCCTCGGCTCCGAAGTCCGTGGAGTCGATGGAGAAGCCTGCCTAGATTTCTTAGTGGTCGGTTCCGACGGGCTGGTCGGAGCCGACGATTTCTTTTTCTTAGCTGGAGAGGGAGAGGAAGATAAGGCCTCTTCGAAGGAGGGTTTGATAAGCCCTTTTAAGATTAATTTATTCTTCCTCTCTTGGAGGACCCGAGAGGAAAAGGCGTGACACACGCTGCAGGACTCCTGAAGATGTTTGGCGCCTAAGCAGTAAACGCATAAGGAGTGATCATCTGTTATGGACATTTTATAGTTGCATTTCGTGCACTTTTTAAACCCGGAGGGTCTATGTTCCTTAGACATAATTGAAAACACTTTGCCAATTTGTCAGAGAAAAACACTATATATATATATATATATATATATATATATATATATATATATATATATATATATACATATATATAGCCACACAACAAAAAGAACTTTTTTTTTTAAACAAGAGCGCAAGCCCAACAAACTTAAACGTATGACAAACACCAAAAAAAAGAGGGCCAAGAACCCTCTAACTTAAACAGGTACTTGACCTCTGAAACAAGAAGACTCAAAAGAACGAGGGGAAGGCCCCTCTAACTTAAACGGAAACCTTTCCCTGTCTAACACAAAATTTTACCACAAATTTCTCTCAAAAACACACGTATACACAACAATAGCTGTTAAAACAGCTTTTGGATAAAGATTTAGGAAATTTCTGACAGAAAACTCTCAGAAAAAAACAGCACTTAGCTCAGCCAAGTTCGAGACCACGTCCTAGCTTGTAAGCGGCAAACGAGATCTGGGGAAGTAGCGGTGGTGCATCCTGGGATATAGTACAGCTCAGCCAATGAGAGACTTCACTCTATAGCATAGCGTGCCGAGTCGGAGCCGAGGATCGGCTCCAAACCCATCAGTACAGAATGTAGGCAAGATAGGATCACATAACATCTGTAGTCAACAATAAAGGCGTCGGTTCCGAAGAAGATCTTGGAGCCGACTCGGTCAAGGTCTGCGTCAACTGAACGGTCGGTGCTAATACAGTGGTAATGGTCTGAACCGAGGAGCACCTTGTTGCCGATATATAGAAGGCTGCAGGAGAAGATGGAGACAAAATCACTAATGGAGCTGAAGGCGTCGGTGCCGAAGGTCTAAACACCGAAAGCACTGGGACTGACAGAGAGCTCTGGAGCCGAAACTTTAGCCTTTTTAGGTTTTGGTTGGCGGGAGTCCACAGCCGGTGACGAAGACAAAGATTTAGCCATAGTAGGAACATCCAAGGTTTTCTTATGGGCTCTAGGAGGGGTTGAGGCCTCCGACCCAGAAATAGCCTCTGAAAAGGGAGATTTTAGAAGTCCCTTCAGTATCAGCTTGTTTTTCCTTTCCAACAAGGTTCTATTAGAAAAGTTCTCACAAATAGTACAGATTGGGTCAACAGACAAATGGGAAGCTCCCAAACAATAAACACACAAGGAGTGTGCATCAGAAGTAGGCAGTTTGTGTCCACAATCAGAACACTGCTTAAACCCCGGACTACCTTTCTTAACTGCCATGACAGCAAATTAATTAATAGAAAAGGTACCAACAATGGTACAAGAGAGTACCCGAAGGTATTAGATAAAAAGTGAAAAGGATTACCAATGATGGCAAAGAGAGAATACCTCGTGGTAAAAGTGGTAAAGAAAAAGCATAAAAATCTGAAGAAATTAAGAATGCTAGATGTGATAGGGTAAGAGACAATAAAATATGAACCTTTCTGACAGAAAAGTAATCTGGGCAATGTGGCAAATGAAATCTGAGGTAACAGGGAGAGGGGGGGTTGTGGGTAAGAGTTTAGCTCGAGAGTTTGAAGCTGACGCAAGCTTGGAAAATGGCCTGCTCGGTTCCGAGCTCGGAACCGATACCCATGCGTAAGGAATGAACAAGGATTAACAATATCGGATTAACTGCTAATGCCAAGGAGAGGGTCATGTCTTATCCAGCCAGACCACCACACAGCCTATATAACACAGGGGGGAGGAGGGAGGAATGGTTGAAGACAAATGAAGAGCAACAACTCAGACAGAATGTTATGGTGAAGTTGTCATCTTCATTTGCTCTTCAACCTGTGGGACAGAGTCCCCAGCTACCAAACACCTGGGAGGCCCTCATGTAAGGATATTCCACAACATTGCAGAGCCAAAGCATGCCCTACTTCTGGAAAGAAGATCCAACTTGTAATGGGAGATGAAAGCATGTTAAAATGTCTAGGTAGCTGCACAGCAAATGCCATCCAAGGAAACTCTGGACCAAAAGGTGGCTGAAGTAGCCATAGATCTAGAAGAGTGCATCTTAACATGACCTAGCAGAGGCATACCCTTTGCTGAATATGCCAAGAATATATATTGAGAAATCCAACAGGCAATGGTGACCTTAGATACAGAGTTCCCTAAGAAGGGCTTAGAGTAGGAAACGAAAAGTTGATCAGACTTGCGAAAGTCCTTTGTTCTGTGTAAGTAAAAACGTAACTGTCTATGAACATCCAGCAGGTGCAATTTATTTATACTCTCCCTTATTCTGAAAGTTAGGAAAGAAGAGAGGGAGACGGATAACCTGGTTGATGTTCATTTCTGAGGCCACTTTAGGTTTTAAAAAAAGAAAAAAAAAGTTAGTGCACAAAGAAACTCTGTCTTTATGGAAAATCATGTAAGGTGGCTTAATCGATAAGGCCTGAAGCTGCGAGACCCTTTTAGCTGAATTAATAACAATCAGGAAGACTGTCTCCCAAGACAGGAATTGAAGCTCCACAGAAGCAGCGGGTTCAAAGGGGAAAGAAACCAAAGCTTGAAGGACAAAAGTAAGGTCCCAAGGAGGCGTAGGGTCCTTGATCAGAGGCCTAAGAAGAAAGGTACCCATTAGACAGGCTAGCCTATGTGGAAATTAGCAATCACTGCTAACTCAACTTTGATTGTAAAAAAAATGGCACCCTGCTGAAAGATGCTTGCCAGAAACTCCAAGATAACAGGTACTGGAGTAGTGAAAGGATCCAAATCCGAATCAGCTGCCCAAATGGTGAAATGTTTCCACTTATTGAAATAAACCTTCCTTGTGGAAGATCTTTGTGCTGCTACCAGAACCTTGTTAGCCAGAGAAGATAACCCAGGCATCTTAACTATCATAGGAACTGGAGCAGCCAAGCAGTGAGCTTCAGACTGATCAGATCTGGGTGTGGGATCCCTGAGGGATGTGAAATCAGATCCAGAACCAGATCCAACATCCAGGGAGGACACACTGCATGAGACCACAGAGAAGGGAACCATACTTGGTGAGGCCAGAAGGTGGCAATGAGGATGATTGAGCTCCCCCAGCCATTGTGCTTTCTGGATGAATTTTGAAATTGGGGAAGAGAAGGAAAATCATAGAAAAGACCAGAGGGCCAAGCATGAACTAGAGCGTCTCTGGGGGGGCTCCCTTGGAAGGGAGTTCAGAGCAAAAAACTCACTGCAATTTGCATTGGAAGGACAGGCGAAGAGAATGCAGCAAGGCTGACCCCACTTTAGAAAGATCTGCTTCACTACTGAAGGATTCAGAGACCACTTGTAAGGCATCAGGACAGACCTGCTTAGCCTGTCCGCTAGAATGTTGGACCTCCCCGGAATGTGCATTGCCACCAGAAAACGACTGGTGGAAATCACCCACTCCCTCAATCTCATAGTTTTGCTGCAAAGGGGATAAGACATGTTTCCCCCCTATTTGTTGCTATACCAGACTACCAAAATATTGTCTGTCTGGACAGCAATCGTCCCTAGTGGAAGATGGGCATGAAGGGCTTGCAATGGAAATAGCACCGCCTTCATCTCCAGGACATTGATCTGCAACTGTCTCTTCAGGGAAGACGACGTGCCTTGAACTGTCCGTCCCAAGCAATGCTCCCCTCACCCGAGCAGGGAGGCATCCGTGGTCACCATGGTCAGAGGGGTCGGAGGACAAAGGGGTGCCAGCAAAGGACTGAATCCACCAAATAAGAGAATCTTTGCATGCCCGAGATAGACGAACAGGATGTGACAGTGGAAGATCCAGAAGTCTGGACTGCCAGAGTCCATTGGAGCACCCTCATGTGCAACTGAGATGTGGGGACGAGGGTGATCGGGGCCGCCATGGACCCCAGGCACCCTTAAAACCAACTTCGCGGGAGGAGATGGAACTTGAAAAAAGTGTAAGACATGATGTTTGAGGGAGTGAAGTCTGTCGGTTGTCAGAAAGGCCTTTGTCTGAATGGTGCCCATCTGGGCTCCAATGAAATCCAGAACCTAAACCAGTAGTAAGAGGATTGATGGTGATGCCCAGCTGGTGGGCGGTTTGGATGAGAAAGTCCCGAGCTTGGCAGAGTCGATGCCTGGAAAAGGCAGAGAGGAGCTAATCGTCCAGTTAAGGGAAGACCTGGATGCCCTGCAGCCACAGGTGAGCTGCTACCACCGCCATTACTTTGGTGAACACACTGGGGGCTGTGGTGAGATCAAAGGGTAGCACACTGAACTGGTAATGATTGGTCCCCAGCCTGAAGTGGAGAAATATCCAAGAGTGTCTGTCCATTTTGATGTGATAGTATGCATCTTGGAGATCTACCGAGCACATCCAGTCATTCTCCTGCAAAAAGGGCAGGATAGATTGGAGTCTGACCATCCGGAATGACATCTTGGCAACTGACAGATTCAGGGTAGAGAGGTCCAGAATTGGCCTCAAGACCCCCATTTTCTTTGTCAGCAAAAAGAACCTGGAACAGATGCCTAATCCGGACTGGTCTGGGGGGAACAGGCTGGATGACTCATTTTTCTAGCAGCTTGGAAATTTCCTGTGCTGCTGCCTCCCTTTTCACGGGTGGAACATCTGGGAGGAACCTGGCCGGGCTTGGCCTTTGAAAGAAGGGGAACTGAATATCCTCTGGATATGATTCACAACACCCACTGATCCCACTGTAGCATGAAAGAGAAACCACATAGAGATACTGACAATGGAGGTGAGGGTGGCCATTCGAGAGGAGAAAACCTTATTCTCTGCCGACATGGTCCCTGGGGTAGACTTGGCGACCTCCTTCACCAGGTCTCACTGTAGTCTAATAACATGTGCCATATAGTTCAGCGCACACACACAGTGAACAAGGCTGAAGCATAGGCCCACATCCCAAAATGATCCAACGTCCTAAACTCTTGGTCCAGCAGATGGACCGTGGAGCTCTCCTGTGCGAGCTCCTTCTTGGTGTCCACCGCCATGACCATGGCATCAACAGGGGGTCCCCTTCACCAATATGTCTTGTCTGTGGGGGTGCTGAAGACCTTATCGGGGTGCTTTGGAATTTACTTCACCTTGTTGGGCTCCTTCCATGCCCAAGATGTCACAAGATCCATCACAGAATCTGCGGGAGGGGACACCCAGGAGGTAGAGGGTCCTGCGCCAACTGCCCACAAGAACACTGACTTGTCAGGATTGGGTTTTTGGACAGACCAACCCCTGCACTGTTGCAGGATGTCCATGACGTCTGCAAATGAGACATCCTCTGGGGTTGATCGGGGGAACCTTCTCCTTCATCCAAGTCTGCGCCTTCTGTGAGAAACTCCAGTGAGGGAGTCTATGTGCCTCCTTTTGCACATACATTTTTGAGGAAGCTCCTCAGGAGGGGGTCTCTGGGGAGGACTCAAAAACATTTAGCTGCTCTTGTATAGGAGCTCCCTGGGCTGAAGAGGCAGCAGGCTATCCCTGAGGTAGCAGGATGGCAGAATCCATACCAGAAACAGAGGGAGCCAGGATGGATTCCTAAGACGAGATAGTCAAGGGTCTCGTTGAGATTGAGAAAACCCTCTCCACCATGTCAAATGCAGAAGGAGAAGGAACCAGCTGAGTAGGGGATAGGTCTGCAACCCACTAGATCAATGGGGGAGCAAGAGCCGAAACTCCATGCACAGTGACTCCAATTGGAAGGCTCTGCTCCAAAAAACACAGAGCTGAAACCATCTCCTAGTATTTGGCGCCAAGGCTAACACTCCAAGAGCCGGATGAATCTGAACTTGTCAGATCCGACCTGCTCAAGATAATGGCTGGTGCTGGGGTACCAGGAGCCATCTGGCACCAACTCCTCAATGCCAAGGGTCCTTGGATCCAAGGACTCCGAAACTGGGGGTAGGATCAGAGAAGAAGTAATCATGATGAAGGTGGACTGCATTCCCCCCTCTCCAGAGGAAGAAGGGGCAGGGAAGACTCCCATATGTATCTGGGTGCAGATGAATCTCTGCATCATCATGTCCACCTCGGCTTCAGAAAAGCTGCTGGTGGATCTGGAAAGAGAGGCCACTGACACCAGCCTAGAGAGGCGGTGAGGTGATGCCGAGGCCGGGGAATGGCTCTGAAGCACCTCTGGCTCCAGGGAGATATGAGGGGAATGGAGTCAGGGAGACTCCACCCTCGGAGCTGAGTGGAGCTTGGCTGGAGGGCCTCCTGAGGACGAGTGGTCAGGGGACCACTTCCTAGGCTTGTCCCTATGCTTATGTTTGTCCCTGTACCCGGTCCTCATACCAGAAGGTTGAGTCCCAGAGGCCGGGGTGGAGATGGTAGTAGTAGCCAGGGTAGCAGTAGAAATAGTGGCCTGGGCCCCCATGGTGGGTGGGTGGGGAGAAGGCCCTTCAGAATATGTTTATTCCTCCTGTCGATCAATGCGTGGGGACTGAACCCCATGCAGATCGAGCTGGAGGAATCAAGATGGGCAACCCCTAAATATTCAACGCGCAGAGTGTGGCCATCAGCTGGGGAATGCTTATGGCCGCACACAGTGCATTTGCAAAAAAGCGGTTTGGGAGTCTCTGACATAGTCAAGACATAGAGGCCCAAACAGCAGTAACACACTCGCAAACACTCCTAGACAGAACAGAAAGAAAGTTTTTTTTATTTTGTTTTTTTTTCTGCTGACGCAAAACATGGAAGGGGGGGTGATAGGAAAGGTAGAAAAAGGAATTCCTAGTTAGAGAGAGAAACTAAACAGAAGAAAAATATATAGACACTTACCCAAATAACTCAGAGTAATAGATCACGATGCTTACACAAGTGCGACAAATGAAATGTGAAGGGAGGAAAGAGACAGGGGCATTATAGGTAGGGGAGGAGCTTGGATCAGATGCCGGAGAAATGTGGCCGAGTTGGATCTGTGCCAGATCCATGTTGCCACAGGTTGAAGAGCAAATGAAGATAAAGTCAGATCGAAGATTTAAATGGATCCGCAAAGTCACACAAAAGCATCCTGGAGTGTCTCCTGTTGGCTACACCTGAACCTGCTGCTACTGTCATCCCTTCAGTTGCATGAGCGATTAGCCTCCTGGATAAACTGGAAATCGAGTCAAGGGTGGCGAACTGACAGGTAACCTTATCTCGGACCCCTTCAGCAACTGCTCCTGAGAGAGTATCTGAAAGCTCTTTAATCAGATCTCACTGTGCAAAAGCACCCTTTAAAGCAGGAAAACTGCAACACCAAGAAAACATTGGTTTGGGACAAGAATGTGATATAAAAGAACTTGAGCAAGAGAGAGTGTATAAATATTTGCAAACTGATGAAGGATGAACAAATGTGAATAAAATTTAGTAAGGAATACTTAAGAAAACTTTAATTCTGAAAACAGCATTGACATCTAATAACAAAATCCAAGCTAAAAACCAATTTGCTCTTCCTGTCCTAACTTACAGTTTTGGAGTGATTGACTGGCCCCAAAATATGGATAGATTAGATCAGAAAACAGGAAGGATGCTTCATGCTCACCAAATGATCTACAAAAATCAGTGTATACCAATATTATATATTCAAAAATTCAAGGATGCAGGGGCAGACCAGAAGAAAGTTGTGCAACGTTTTTAATATCACACACACTAGTACCTTGGGGCTTTTCAGCTTCAATGGAAAAAGTGTAATGAGAAAAAAAGAAGCTATGTACTCACCATAACGTTCCATCTGAGTAGGTAACTCCATTTGTCAGCAACCTGTGGGTATCGGATCCGACCTGGATCCGAGTTGGCAGCTTTCCAAGCTAGAGATCCGAGCTCCAAGCTCCTCCCCTTACCCATAATGCCCTGTCACCTCCTTCCAATCCCCAGATCGCGTTTGCCCATCTACATAATATCACCATGACAAAGCAACAACCTGGAGAATCCTAACCGAAGGATTAACAAATGACCTGGATAAACCATCCTAGTTATCAGAAAACCAAAGAACCAGGTTAGGGGGAAGGAGGGAGGGTCGGTTGCTGACAAATGAAGTTACCTACTCAGATGGAACGTTATGGTGAGTACATAACTTCTTTATCTGATGTAGGAAACTTCATTTGATCATCAAGCTGTGGGACAGAGTCCCCAGCTACCAAAAAACTTGGGAGGTCCTCAAGGAAGGATATTCCAGAGCACTGCAGACCCAAAAGCCGCCCTTCCTCTAGACACTAAATCCAATTTATAGTGAGAGATAAAGGTATGAGAGGATGCCCAAGTAGCCGCAGAACAAATGTCATCCAAGGGAATTCTTGACCAGAATTCAGCTGATGTAGCCATAGAACGGGTAGAGTGAGCACGAACCCCAGTAGGTTCTGGCAGGCCAGATAGTTTATATATGAACAAAATGCAATTCGAAATCCATCTGGCCAGAGTCACCTTCGACACAGGCTTACCCAAGAAGGGTTTAGCAAAAGAGACAAATAGCTGATCAGACTTGCAGGAGGACACTGCTCTGTGTAAATAAAACCGTAACTGCCTATGAACATCTAACAAATGAAGTTTGTACTCCCCTTTGTTTTGATAATTAGGGAAGAAAAATGGGAGATTAATGGACTGATTGATGTTCGTCTCGGAGGCCACTTTAGGTAGGAAAGATGGGTTAGTCCTGAGAGACCCTGTCCTTATGAAAAAACAGATACGGGGCTCTAATACAGAGAGCTTGAAACTCCGACACTCACTTAGCTGAGGTAATGACTACCAAAAAGGCAGTTTTCCAGAACAAGAATTTCAAATCAACAGAGGCTGCAGGTTCAAAAGAAGGTCCAGTTAGAGCTTGAAGGACCAAGGTTAGATCCCAAGGAGGGACGGGGTTCTTAACAGGGGGTCTCAAGAGAAACGTACCTTTCAGAAAGACCTTACAAATCTTGGTGGAAGCAAGGGGACTGAGATTGTCTCCAATATGAAAATGCGAGATGACAGCCATTTGAACCTTTACAGTAGAGGAACTGGCCCCTTGCTGAAAAATGTGATAGAAAATCGAGCAGTGAAAGGGTCCAATTTCCTATGAGACGCCCAAATAGAAAATTGCTTCCATTTACTATTGTAAACCTTCCTGGTAGATGGCTTATGCACCGCTACCAGGACAGATCTAACTGCAGACGAGATACCAGGAGTCCTAGCAACTAATGGAACTGGATCAACCACGCTGAAAGCTTGAGATCGACCACGATCGGAGGTTTCAATCCCGAAGGATGAGATATTAGATCCGGGATGGGATCCAAGATCCAGAGAGGAGCTATAAGATGAGACTTCAGGCACGGGAACCAGGTTTGACGAGGCCAGAATAGGGATATGAGGATAGTCTTGTTCCCCAACCGACAAGCTTTCTGTAAGAATTTTGTTATCAATGGAAGAGGAGGATAAGCATACAGAAGACCGGGTGGCCAAGCATGAACTAGAGCGTCTCTGGGGTTTAGGGGGAATTAGAGCGAAAGACTTGCTGCACTTCACGTTGGAAGGCGATGCGTAGAGATCGCAGCAAGGCTGACCCCACTTGCGGAAGATCTGTTTCGCTACTAAGGGATTCAGAAACCACTCATAAGGCGAGAGGATAGTTCAACTCAGTTTGCCCGCTAGGATGTTGGACTGACCCGGAATGTGCATCGCTAGCAGAAAACGGTTGGTGGATATCGCCCAATCCCAAACTCTCATGGCCTCTCAACAAAGAGGGTAAGACCTGGTCCCCCCATTTGTTGATGTACCAGACCACCGACATGTTGTCTGACTGAATTGCAATAGTCCCTGGAGGGAGAAAGGCATGAAGGGCTTGCAAAGCTAGAAGCACCGCTCTCATCTCCAGAACATTGATATGCAGAACGGTCTCTGTCTGAGTCCATGTACCTTGAACAGTTCTGCCCTTGTAATGCCATCCCCCACCCAAGGCGAGAAGCGTCCGTGGTCACCGTTGGCTTGGGGTTGCTGCATAACAAATGGTCGCCCTTTCCGAAGCTCTCGGGAGTGGAGCCACCACAAGAGAGAATTTTTGCACACACTGCTGAGAGGAATCGGCAAGTCCAACGGATGGTGAAGGATGGACCACTGAACCTGTAATGTCCACTGGAGAATCCTCATGTGCAAGCGGGCTAAGGGCGCGAGGTTGATTGATGCTGCCATGAACCCTAGAGCTCTCAGGACTAACTCCGCTGATGGGGTAGCTGACTGGAAAAGGGCTAAAACGTGTAAAGTCAAACTGCGAAGTCTGTCTGGTGTCAAGAAGGCCTTGGTCTGAAGTGTGTCTATCCTGGCCCCTATGAACTCCAAGACTTGAACTGATTGAAGGGATGACTTCATGTTTATGGTGATCCCCAAATGGGACGCTACAAGTAGGAAACAATCCCTGGCCAAGCAGAGTAGATGCCTGGTGGGGGCAGTCAGGAGCCAGTCGTCTAGGTAAGGAAAAACCTGTATTCCCTGAAGCCTCAGGTGGGCCGCTACAACTGCCATGACCTTGGTGAACACCCTTGGGGGCCGTGGTGAGACCTAAGGGTAGGACCCTGAATTGGTAATGACTAGCCCCTAGCCAGAAGTGGAGAAACCTCATGGAACGCCTGTCCATGAGAATGTGATAGTACGCATCCTTGAGGTCTATGGAGCACATCCAGTCCTTCTCCTGCAGCAGGGGCAGAATGTATTGAAGTGTGACCATCCGAAATTTTTCCTTGGCAATGAAGAGGTTCATTGTTGAAAGGTCAAGGATCGGCCTTAAGTCCCCCATCTTCTTTGGCACCAAAAAGAACCTGGAATAATTGCCTAATCCGGATTGTCCTGGTGGGACGTGCTGGATCGTTCTTTTTTCTAGCAGCTTTTTTACCTCTAAAGCTGCAGCCTCCCTCTGACTGGGTGGTACATCGGGGAGGCGCCTCGACTGAGGAGGCAGATTTATGACAGGGATAGAGTAACCTCTGGATATTATTCAAAGTACCCTGAGATCTGATGTTATGGACTCTCACTGGGCCAAGTGCTTTGAAAAACGCCCCCAACTGCCTCCACAGAGGAGCAGTCGGGCAACCCCTCAGGTCTGCTGCATGGGTCTATCAGAAAAGGGTTACCGCGACCCAAACTTTTTCGGCCCCCCTCTGCCTCTGGGCCAGCGTCCACCTTGTCCTCCTCTGCCTCTGAAGGACGAAGGGTCCGGAGCGTAATGGGACTGCTGAGACTTCCAGAACCACATCTTCTTTTGTCCTCTCTGGTTCCTAGAAAAGGACCTTTGAGGAGCCGAGAAGCGGACTCTGACAGCAGACAGCGTATTCCCAACTTTCTCACTCTGAACCAATGTATCGCGGACGGTCTTCCCAAACAGAGTAGAACCGAAGGGTGCGTTCGTGAAGGACTCCTTGAAAGGTTCCACAAAGCCGGAGCCAGGCGTGACGCCTTAAGACGACACTGGACCCGCTGGCTCTAGCGGCTCCTTCCGTGGCATGGGAAAGTAGCCGCATAGACGTGTTTGAAACAGATTTCAGAGTGGCCATGCGAGTTGAGAAGGTCCGTTTGTCCTCGGTCGACATGGACTCAGGGGGAGACTCAGCATATTCTTTCACCAGATCCTGCTGAAGTCTAATTTCATGGGCCAAGTAATTCAGCGCCCTTATAGAAAAGGTGGCTGAAGGAAACATCCGCTTCCCGATACGATCCATAGTCTGAGACTCCTTATCAGGGGGATGGATTGAGGAACTATCCTGAGCGAGTTCCCTCTTGGTGGCTGCCACCACCACCATGGCATCAACCGGGGAACCCTTACTCCAAGCCGTCCTATCCACGGGGGGACTGAGAATCCTGTCTGGCCTCCTGGGGATCGGCTCTACAGTGTCCGGTTCCTTCCACACCCTGGTAGTGATGAGATCAACCAGGGGGTCAGCCGGAGGGAGCACCCAAGAGGTAGACGGGCCTGCGTTGAATGCCTCCAGAAACACAGACTCATCCAAAGAAGGCTTTTTGGCTGACCACCCCCCTTTTCGGAGAAGCATTTCCATAATGTCTCCAAAGGAGATGTCATCGGGGGGTGACCTGGGGGAACCTTCCCCTTCTTCCAAACTGGTGTCCTCCATGAGGGACTCAGGGGAGTCCAAGTGCCTGCTCTTACACTTATGTTTGTGAGGAACCTCCTTGGTGGGACTGTCCGAGGAGGGCTCACTAACAGGGCCGTGTTCTGCCAGTGGAAAAGGCTGAAGCGTCAACACAGGCTGTCCCTGGGACTGGATGTTGGAAGACAAGCCCAGCTGCAAGGGAGTGGGGGCTGGATCCGAAGAAAGAGTAGGGGGTCTCGAACCTCTTGAGAGAACCCCCTCCACCACGTCGAAAGCTGAGGGTGAACCAATCTCTCTGGGCTCCGTGGCTCGTACCCTCGGATCCGGCGCGGTGATTGGCGTCGGAGTCGAAGCGTTCGGACCCGAGAGGGAAGTGTGCTCTGACCGAAACGGAGCCGAAGACCCACTGGCCCCCCGGATCCAACGCACAGCTCACGGCTCAGAGAGCTCGGATCCAAAAGGGGATCCAAGAAACTCGAGGGCATGGCCGGCATCGAGGTAACTATAACCATCGGCGCCGACACCCCGGCTCCGGGACTCCTTGGATCTGACGGCTATGAAACCCAATAATAGATTGGAGAAGTAGCTATCGGGGCAAAAAGTGGGGCTGCACTCCCCCCGGAGGGGGGGAGGCAGCAGCACTCCCATCTGCATCTGGGTTTGGAGGAAACGACGCATCATCCGGTCCATATCAGTGTCGGAGAGACTGCAGGTCGACCTAGAAGAGGCCGCCGCAACGACCTCAAAGATGGTCGGGCCTCCTCCGCCGGCTCTGATGAGAAGCGTGGAGAACGAAGCCGAGGGGAGGAAGGCCTAGAAATCTTCTGAGGTGAGGAGAGCAGCTTGGCAGGCGGGGCCAAGGGGGCAGAGTCGGCCCGCCGCTTGTGGCTCCTATGCCTTTCTTTCTCCCACTCTCTCTCCTTCTCCCTTTCTCTCTCTCTCTCCTCTCCTTCTTCTCCTTCCTAGAGTCCCTCTCTCCCTGAGAAGAAATGGGAGGTTGAGTCCCAGCCAGGGGAGAGGGAACAACAGACTGAACATCCGCAGCCGCGGCTGTATCCACTGAGGGAGAGGAGGAGGAAGCTGACTCCGAGGGCAGAAGACCCGCCAGAATCAGCTTATTCCTCCTATCCCTCAGGGCCTGGGAGTTAAAAGCTGCACAAATTTGGCAGCCCGAAGACAAGTGCGATACCCCCAGGCAGAGGACGCACTGAGTGTTGCCATCTGCTGGGGAAAGCTTATGACCACACTCAGTGCACTTAGAAAAAAATGGTCTTAGAGGCCTCGGCTATTTTCCCAAAAGAAAACACACACGCATCTCACACAAACACCTAAGGGGAAAAAAGGGGGGAGTACTAGGCTTTAAACTAAGAGGAACAATAAAGGGGTTTAAACTAAGGAGTTAACTGTTCACACACACAAAAAACTAATAAGAATTTAGGAAACTTTCCTACTCACAGACCGCCTAAAGCTAGGAGCTCGAGAAATCTGTGCTTGACAAAGCCATGGCAAATGAGATCTGGGGATTGGAAGGAGGTGGCAGGGCATTATGGGTAAGGGGAGGAGCTTGGAGCTCGGATCTCTAGCTTGGAAAGCTGCCGGCTCGGATCCAGGTCGGATCCGATACCCACAGGTTGACGATCAAATGAAGTTTCCTACTTCAGATCAGCCCTTTTTATATCAGACACTTGAATTTGTTGGATATAAAAAGGGCTGTTTTCTCATTACACTATCTGTTGAAGGTAAAAAGCTGAGGTATTAGTGTGTGTGATATTAACAAAGTTGCACAGTTTTTTTCTGATCTGGTCCTGCATCATTGTTTTTGTGAATTTTGTCATTCGAGATTATATATTCCCTGTTCCGAAGGTGGGATGGGCCTCCTTGAAATTGATTAAATGTACAGATCAGCAATTGTGGGACTCCACTCTTAGCTGCTGACCTCAAGACCCAAAAGTTTTCAAACATGAGGAGAATAAATCTAAGATGATTTCTCTGCTTAATTTAGCTGAAGCATAACAGCGTCGAGCAGGAAATCAAACCAGAAGTAGATAAAAATCAGGTAGCAACTGAATGCGCCAAAAAACACAAGAAAAAATATAGCATGAAGGACCAGATGAGTAGGCAAGAAATGTGAAAAAAGCATAAATATAGTTGCAAGTATAGAAAACGTCTGGAAGAATATCATGTTGATCAGGAACGAATGCAGGAATGGTTAAGGAGAGGCAAATTCAAACAACGAGATGAAAGCTTAATATTGGTAGCCCAAGACAGTGGGCTACATAAACACTGCTTTACAAAGTCCAAACATGTGGGAGAAACAGACAAATGTAGGTTTTGTAAAACCAAACTGGAAACAGTCGCACACCTTGTTGCTAGTTGTGACTAAAGGCAGAAGGACTGTATATTGAAAGGATTAATAATGTGGCAAGGTTGTTGCACTGGGGATTGTGCAAAAATTATGGTACTGAAGTGGCTGAAAAACACAGTAAACATGAGCCACAAAGCATCACAGAAAATGAAGTTTATATCAAATGGGACCACCCACTACCACCAGTTCAAAAGATAGATGCTAGAAAACGGATATAGTGGTCCAAGAAAAGAAGACAAAAGTAGCATTGATCATTCAAATCGCTACACCCAGTGACTACAGTGTCTTGCGTACAGAGACAGACAGTCATAAAATATCAGGATCTGCAGGCAGAAAAGACAGAAATGAGAAGAAAGATACCCAGACAGTTCCAATAGTAGTTGGAGCAACGGGTCTTATAAATAAGAATCTACAAACATATTTAGATATGTTACCAATCTATGTAACCTTGTACGAATTGCAGGATTCGTCATTATTGGGCACATTGTGAGTGCTGTAAAGAGAACTTTTGGCTGCCATCAAAGATTGAAATGATACTAATTTCATGCACTTTATTTGTATTTTGACTTAGAAATGGGGTCCATTCCCATCATAGTATTAGAAACCCAAAAGATTTGGAGAAATTAAAAGTGATACAACCTAGTGAAGCCTGCCGTGTAGTTAAAGGACCTGAGAGTGAAGGTCGATGAAGCATATACGTGCTTCCCAAACTATCCATAGTCCAAGACTCCTTGTTAGGAGGATGGATAGTAGGACTTTCTTCTGCAAGTTCCTTTTTAGTGGATGCCACTATCACCATTGCATCTACAGAAATACCCTTACCCCCAATGTTGCTCGTACCTTAGAGGCAGACAAAATCCAGTCAGGTCTCTTGGGGACTGTCTCGATGGAGTCAAGAATTTTCCAGGCCCGCTGAGTTATCACTTTAGTAAGCTCGTCAGTGGGTGGAGAGATCCAAGAGGTACAGGGCTGGCCACAAAAAGCCTCCAGGTATGCCAATTCCTCTGAGGAAGACTGGAGGGAAGTCCAGCCACCCCTCTGCTTCAGGATTTCTAGTAAGTCTCTTCTTTTTTCCCTGTCTGGCCTAAGAAGGTAGGGATTACTTGTTTCTTATAACCATGTAACCTAAATACTACTCCAGCAGTGAGAATAATTAACATCTAAACATAGCAAACTACAGAGAAAGAAACACTTATTTACAATTCCTCTTCTAACCACAAATAATAAACATTTGTCAATTATAAAAGCTGTCTTGCAATGGAAGCAAAATGAAAATAAGAAGTTATGTACTCACCATAACGTTCCATCAGAGTAGGTATCTTCATTTGTCTGCAGCCTTTGGGATACGGATCCAATCTCGGATCCGAGCCAGCAACTTTTACCACAGCATAGATCCGAGCTCCTAGCTCCTCCCTTTACCCACAATCCCCTGCCAACTCTGACTGACCTCAGATCAAGTTTGCCTGATATAACCATTGTTACTGTGCCCCGGAAGGGGCTTATCTAAGACAGATCCTGTAGGTCAGGGGGAAGGAGGGGGGGGGTGGTTGCAGACAAATGAAGATACCTACTCAGATGGAACGTTATTGTGAGTATATAACTTCTTAATCTGAAGTAGGAACTTCATTTGTCAGCAATCTTTGGGACAGAGTCCCCAGCTACCTGAATCCTGGGTGGACTTTATGGAAGAATATTCCGGAGCACTGCAGAGCCAAAGGATGCCCTACCTCTGGAGACAACATCCAGTTTGTAATGGCTGATAAAGGTATGAGATGAGGCCCAAGTGGCTGCGGAACAAATATCATCTAAGGGAACCCTAGATTTAAAAGCCACCGAAGTAGCGACGGCCCTAGTAGAATGAGCTCGGACTCCCTGAGGTGCAGGCCTTCCCGAACTCTGATATGCCAAGAGGATACAACTAGCTATCCACCGTGATAGTGTAACCTTAGAAATTGACTTGCCTAAACTTGTTTTGGCAAAGGAGACAACAACTGGTCAAATTGCCTATGACCAGCAGTTCGATGAACATAAAAGCGTAATTGTCTGTGCGCATCCAAGGAATGCAGTTTGTACTCTCCTTTGTTCTGGTAATTGGGAAAGAACACAGGAAGATTAATAGATTGATTAATATTAGCTTCCGAAGATACCCTAGGCAGAAAGGACGGATTGATCCTGAGGTAAACTCTATCTTGATGGAAGGCTAAATACGGTGGTTTAACACATAGAGCCTGAAGCTCAGAGACCCTTTTAGCTGAAGTAATAGCCACCAAGAAGGCCGTCTTCCAAGAGAGGTATTTAAGATCAACCGTAGCCGCCGGCTCGAAAGGAGGGCTAGTCAAGGCTTGGAGAACCAAAGGCAAATCCCATGGGGGTACTACCTCCTTGACCGGAGGTCTGAGAAGGAAGGTACCCTTGAGGAAAGCTTTACAAAGCTTGGAAGTAATTAGAGGGCCCGATTCATGCCCTACATGATAATGCGAAATCGCTGCTAGTTGTACCTTGACTGTAGAGCAGCTAGCCCCTTGATGAAAAAGGGTAGTTAGAAAATCCAAAACCGACGTAAGAGGCGCCGTGAAAGGATCCAAGTGATGGTGCTCTGCCCAGATGGAGAAACGTTTCCACTTACTTCGATGGACTCTTCTGGTGGAAGGTTTATGTGCTGCTACTAGGATGGCTTTGACTGGTGAGGAGATTCCGGGAGTCCTTATCAGGAGTGGAACTGGAGCAACCAAGCAGTCAGCTTGAGGTTGACCAGGTTGGGGGCCGGAAGACCCAGAGGGTGAGTAATGAGATCCGGAAGTGGATCCAGAATCCATGGTGGATGAATCAGGTGAGACCACAGGTACTGGAACCATGTTTGACGAGGCCAGAATGGGGCAATGAGGATCATTTTGCTCCCCAGCCGACTGGCTTTCTGTAAGAGTTTCAACATCATGGGCAATGGAGGATAAGCGTAAAGGAGACCGGGAGGCCAAGCATGTACTAGAGAGTCTCTCGGGGACTCCCCCTGAGGGGGGATTAGAGCGAAGTAACTGTTGCATTTGGTATTTGAAGGAGAGGCAAAAAGATCGCAACAGGGTTGCCCCCATTGGGCAAAAATTTGTTTCGCTACTAGAGGATTGAGAGACCATTCGTACGGAGTCAGAATCGAACGACTGAGCCTGTCTGCTAGGATGTTGGACAGTCCCGGAATGTGAGTTGCAATGAGAAAGCAGTTGGTGGATATCGCCCATTCCCACACTCTCATGGCCTCGCGACAAAGAGGATAAGACCTGGTTCACCCCTGTTTGTTGATGTACCAGACAACCGACATGTTGTCCGTTTGTACTGCAATCATCCCAATCTGAAGAAGGCTGTGAAGTGCCTGCAACATCAAAAGCACCGCCCTCATCTCTAGGACATTGATATGCAAGGAGGTCTCCGTGTCGTTCCACGTGCCTTGGACCGTTGTGCCTGAATAGTGCCCCCCACCCCAGGCGAGAAGCGTCCGTGGTCACTGCAGCGACGGGGGAAGGCATCGAGAATGGTCGTCCCGTGTAGAGACTCGGGGACTGGAGCCACCACATGAGCGACCCTCTGCAAGCCCTGCTTAGGGGAATAGGATGGGACAGGGGGTTGCGAGACAGGGACCATTGTACCTGGAGGGTCCACTGCAGGACCCTCATATTTAGACGGGGTAGGGGCAGCAGAGGAATAGCTGCCGCCATGGACCCTAGAGTCCTCAGGATCAATTCCGCCGGTGGAGCAGGAAGTCTGAGAATGGCCTGGACATGCAACCTCAGGTTCTGAAGCCGATCGGGAGTCAGGAAGGCAAGCATTATTCTGGAATCCAATCTCGCCCCTATGAAATCTATTACCTGTGTAGGGAACAGAGAGGATTTGGCCATGTTGATAGTCAACCCAAGACGTGGAGCAAGGTTGAGGAAATAATTCCTGCCTGAACAGAGCAGATGCCGTGTTGGAGCGATGAGGAGCCAGTCGTCGAGGTACGGAAAGACCTGAATTCCCTGAAGCCTCAGATGGGCCGCTATAACCGCCAAGACTTTGGTGAACACCCTGGGGGCTGAGGTGAGACCGAAAGGAAGGGCCCTGAATTGAAAGTGACTGGCTCCCAGCCGGAAGCGGAGGAACCTCCTGGAGTGTCTGTCCACCAGAATGTGGTAGTACGCATCCTTGAGGTCTATCGAGCACATCCAGTCGTTCTCTCGTAATAGGAGGAGAATAGATTGTAGAGTGACCATTCGGAACTTTTCTTTGGGTACTGCCAGGTTCAGGAGAGAGATCGAGAATGGATCTCAAGTCCCCCGTCTTTTTTGGCACCAGAAAGAACCTGGAGTAAAACCCCGATCCGAACTGATCTGGGGGGACAGGTTGGATGGCTCTTTTTTGCAAAAGCTGCTGAATTTCTGTAGCAGCCACCTCCCTTTGATTGGGTGGTATGTCAGGGAGGCTTTTGGTTTTGGGGGTTACAATAAAGGGAATTTGGTAACCTCTGGATATGATACGAAGCACCCAGCGATCTGTTGTTATGGACTCCCACATTGCTAGGTGCTTCGAAAGACGCCCCCCCAACTGCTTCCAGAGTGGAGCAGCCGGGCAACTCCTCAGGGGTTCTGTGTGGGCCTCTCAGAGAAAGGTTCTCTGGACCCAAAATTTCTGGGACCCCTCTGCCTCTTGGGCGGCGTCCTCCCTGTCCTCCTCTGCCACGAGAGGACTGGTTGTCCGGAGCAGACTGGGACTGATGCGATTTTCGGAACCACATCTTCTTCTGACCCTTTTGGTTCTTGGAAAAAGACCTCTGGGGAGCAGAGAAGTGGACTCCGACGGCAGACGTCTTCATGTCTTTCTCACTCTGGATTAAAGTGTTGCGAACGGTTTTGCCAAACAGTGCAGAACCATCAAAGGGGGCATTCGCGAATGACGCCTTAAAGAATTCCGAGAAGTCACAATGTCGGTGCCAGGCTTGGCACCTAATTACTAGGCCGGCTCCGCCAGCTCTAGCGGCTCTTTCAGTGGCGTGAGACAAGAGACGCATAGAGGTGTTGGAAACTGAACGTAGAGTAGACATTCGGGAGGAGTACAGTTGCTTGTCTCCTTCCGACATGGACTCTGGGGGGGATGCAGCGTATTCTTTTATTAGATCTCGCTGCATCCGGATGACATGTGCCATATAGTTCAGCGCTCTCATGGAGAAGGTTGCTAAACTAAAGACCAGCTTCCCAGGGTGGTCCATCGCTCGAGAGTCCTTACTCGGCGGGTGGACCGCAGAGCTCTCCTGAGCCAATTCTCTCTCTTGGTGGCCGCCACCACCAACATGGCATCCACGGGGGGACCTCTGCTCCAGTGGGTTCTTTCAGCAGGGGGACTCAGGATTCTATCCGGGCGCTTGGGGACTGGCTCTACAGTGTCCGGCTCCTTCCAAGCCCTGGTGGAAATAAGGTCCACCAGGGGGGAGGGGACACCCAAGAGGTAGATGGCCCTGCTTCGAACTCCTCTAGGAATACAGACTCATCGGAGGAAGCCTTGGGGGCAGACCACCCTCCCCTAACCCTGAGCATTTCCATGATGTCGCCAAAGGAGACATCCTCGGGGGGTGACCTTGGGGAGCCTTCCCCTTCATCTAAGTCCGTATCTTCCGTAAGGGACTCGGGTGAGTCCACGTGCCTCCTCTTACACTTGGCTTTTTGAGGGACCTCCTCGGGGGGGCTGTCCGAGGAAGACTCACCAGCAATATCACATTCCAAAGGAACACCGAGAGATGCTGAAGCAGGCTGTCCGAAGGCCGGGTGATGGGAGCCCGGACCAGCTGAGAGGGAGTGCAGGGGGGAGCCGAAGCCAGGACCGGTGGTCCGGATGCACTCAACAGTGCCCTCTCCACCACCATGAAAGCCGAGGGGGAGCCACTCTCGATAGGCTCCGAGAGTCGACTCCCACTCGGATCCGAAGCGGGGACCGGATCCGGGGCCGAGACCCTCGGATCCGAAGGACCCGTGTGCTCCGACCGGGACGGAGCCAAAGTCACACAAAGTCCCTCGGATCCAAAGCTCAGCCCACGGCTCTGAGAGGTCGGATCCGACAACTCGAGGGAACAGTCGGAGCCGAAGTAACCAGTACTATCGGCTCCGAGCCACCCCCGGATCCGACGCGGCTCGGCTCCGAATGCGGGAAGCGGGATGGAGAAGGAGCAACTGGAGCAAAAAATGGGGTCGAGCTCCCCCCCCCGGCGGGGGGAGGCAAGAGCACTCCCATCTGCAGCTGGGCCTGGATGAACCTCCTCATCATCCGGTCCATGTCTGCATCTGACATACTGAAGGTGGACCTCGACGAGGCCACCGAGGCAGACCTAGGGTGTCGCCTCGATAACCTCGACGGGGACCGGGTCCCCTCCACCCCCGGTCCCGGTGAAAAACAAGGGGACTGGAGCCGAGGAGGAGGTGATCCAGAAGCCCTGGATGGAGAAGCCCGCTTGGCGGGCAGGGCCGAGGAAGAGTCCTCGGCCCGCCGCTTATGGTGCTTCTCCTTCCTTTTGGTTTTTCCGGCCTCCCTCTCCTCCGGAGCCGAAATGGAAGGTTGAGTCCCGACCGGAGGGAGGGAGACAGGGGTGGCTACCACCGAGGGCTGGGTAGCAGCCACAGAAGAACCGGAGGCCGGAGCCGAGTCCGGAGGCAAAAGGCCCGCCACGATCAGCTTCGTCCTCCGGTCCTTAAGTGCCCTGGGGTTGAATGCTGTGCAAATCACGCATCCCGAAGAGAGGTGTTCAACCCCAAGGCACCTAACGCACTGGGTGTGGCCATCTGCCGGTGAAAGCTTATGGCCACACTCGGTGCATTTTGAAAAGATGGCTTTAGGGGCCTCCGACATGGTGTACAGAAAACACACTCACTAGGCCCCTACACACTCCACAAACACACACTACGAACCAGCGAGGGTAGGGAGGAAAAAATTTTACACAAAAGATATTAAAGAGGGAACCTGAACAGTCGTACACACTCACACAAGAGAAAGTAATAAAAAAGGCAAAGTTTTTCTCACAAAATTCACTGAACTACCAGGAGCTCGAAATCCAGCTTGTAGGCTTGAAGCGCGGCAAACTAGATCTGAGGTCAGTCAGGGTTGGCAGGGGATTATAGGTAAAGGGAGGAGCTAGGAGCTGGGATCTATGCTGTGGTAAAAGTTGCCGGCTCAGATCCGAGATCGGATCCGTATCCCAAAGGTTGCTGACAAATGAAGTTCCTACTTCAGATATAAAGTTACATGATCTGGCTACCAAAAAGTACAGCGGTGTGATAACTCACTGTAGGAGCAAATCCAAGAAACAAGTGCCAGGGAACGTTGATACACGGTTCAGATAGTTTATTCCACAGAAGTTAAAAATCACAAAGAGTGTTCAGACCAGCAGTGACACTGCTGGTCTGAACACTCTTTGTGATTTTTAACTTCTGTGGAATAAACTATCTGAACCGTGTATCAACGTTCCCTGACACTTGTTTCTTGGATTTGCAGTTTTTTGAAGTGCTACTACACTTTTTTGGTTCACTGTAGGAGCAGCTGTACAAAAAGCAGAGCTCAGCATGATTACACTTATAACAGTAGATCTCTGAGAAATCATCATTGTAACAACAAATCATAATATTTGGGTTTCTTTACTTCACCTTGACTATCTTGTGATGAGAAACTGAAAAAACAGTGGCTTCCTTCCTTCCCTGGAATACGAATGAAGGCTCAAACCAGAGTGTGGTGGTGTAGTTCTGCAAAGGTAACCATCTTGCATGCCGACTTGGTGCACATTCTCTTTAGTTTGTTCATAGGTGTGTACTAGGCTAACGGCCCTGGGGCCTTTACAAGCCTAGCCCGTAGGATTACCCTGGCATCGTGCCACCTGACCGTCGTTCCCAGTGCCTCTATCGAGTATAGCCACTGGAGTGATACCGAATTTTCCATTTCCCATCCACTCATCAAGATTTCTCTTGAAAGAGAGCTAGTGAGGTGCTCTGCTCGACATGTATGGGAAGTCTATTTCATAGCATGGGCAGTCTCTGGGTTATGAACCTGCCCCTCCAGCATGGTCTGTTGATTGTGGTAATGAGGTTGAGGTCTCTGGAGCATGTGGTGTGGAGGGATTGGGATTTCTTTAGATGAAGCATTTCTAACAGAGCGGGATCAGACATGGCTTTGTAAGTCAAGCAGAGATCGCCTCTAAGTAGGCGATATGAGAGAGAGAATAGTTGGAGTTTTTTGAGTCTATCCATATTGGATACATGTTTAAGGCCTAGGATCCTTTTGTGAGTTACTTTTGGGGGCCTCTCCAGTTGTTGCAGGTATTTAATGAGGTGCATGCCAAATGGGGCACTGTACTTGATGACTAGCCTAATGACGGAAGAGTAGTGTGAGACAATGACCTCTTTCTTCCTGGATGCAAAACCCTTAGTAATGAAATGCGTCACTTAGAATGACTTTCTGACCACAGTGGCAATGTGATGGTCAAAAGAGATGTTGCTGTCAACCTGTGTTCCCAGATCTCTTATAACGCCTTCTGTGCTCAGTGGACTACCATCAATGTGGTAATTCATGGGAACCAGGTTTTTCCCAAAGGGGATGACAACACACTTTTTGGCACTGAGATTAAGGCCATGGTTCTGACACCAGTCATCGGTCTCAGTGAGGCCTTTCTGTAGGATGTCAACATCACTTGGGGAGTTAATAATAGCTCCCAACTTGCAATCATCTGCAAACTTTGTCAGAGTCCTTTTGTGCTGCCCTGGATTTCAGGGAAGTAGATACCAAACAAGAGAGGACCCAGGATCAAACCCTGTGGGATTCCACTCATGACTGGTCAGCAGTCTGACCTGGAGTCAGCGACTTTCACACTGTGGGTTCTACCTGTGAGCCAGTTTGCAACCCACCTAGTGATACAGGGGTTGATGCCTAACTTAGTGAGTTTTTCTATGATTCCCGAGTGGTGAATGGTATCAAAGGCTTTGGCCAGATCAAGGTAGGCTGTATGAACCACCTTGTCTTCATCCACAGCTCTGGTGACTGACTCAAAGAAGTTGACCAAGTTAAGCAGGCATGATCTACCCTTCACAAAACCAAACTGTGTAGGATCCAGATTGGAGACTCCCTACAACCTAATTTATTAGGTCCATGATAATGCGTTCCACAGATTTGCATATCAGACTCTTCAGGCTAATGGGAAGATAGTTCCCAGGGTCTGTAGTTGCTCCTCTTTTATGGAGAGGGATGACTGTAGCAGTGCATCATTTGAGAGGCACAAAACCTGAGGTGAGGCTGTGATTGAACAGGGCACACAGGTGAGGTGCCAGTTCACTCTGTATTTCATGTAGAACACAGCCATGGATATTTTCAGGTCCCTTAGACGCTGTATTCTTGGCCTTGGACAGTGATGTTTTAACCTGTGCAGCTGTAATACTGGGTGCCTGGCAATCTACTGATATTGTGACTGGTCCCTTGGGGGGGTAAAGTTGGTACTGAATCTGTTAGCCAGTATATTGGCAATATTTCTTGCCTGGGTATAGGAGATACCATTGTGCAGTAGTTCAGAGCAAATCTGAGTATTGCCATGGATATTCTTTACATAACTATAGAAGGCCTTGTGGTTGTCTTCACTATCTACTGCAATTCTGTTTTCATAGCTAGCTTTAGAGGATTTGATGAGGGATCTCAACTTTTTGTTGAGGCTGATAAAGGGAGTTTTTCCAGTCTTGGGACTTCACCTTATTCCACATCAGTTTCCTCCTCCTGTTGTAAAGTTTGTTTATGGCAGGGGGCCACCAGACTGGCTTCCTTTTTTGGAGAAGAGCATCTTGGTTCTGTTGGGTATGGTGAGATCCATGCATTTGTGTACGTGTTCGTACAATGCATTGGTGTATGATTTGGCGGTGATGCAACTGATCTCCATTCGCATGGGTGCCATGAAGTTGTCCACCTCTGTTTTTAGGAGCCCAAAGTTAGCTTTGGAGAAGTTTTTCATGGTGGTTACCTTTGTGGGGGAGGGTCAGAAGGATGTGGATTTCCAAGGTGATTAGTTTGTGGTCGGATCTAACCAGGGAGGAGTTGACTATTGGTGTAGAGCAACAGTTGCTCATGTTAGTAATGACCAGGTTAAGGATGTTGCTACCTCTAGTGGGGGTAAGAATGAGCTGGTCCAGGGCATTGGGATTAATGAATTCCAGGAAACGTTGGGCAAGTATATTGGTACAGAGTAGTTTTCCCAGTTAATGGAGGGGTAGTTGAAGTCACTCAGTATGAGAGTGTTAGGATGGATCCTAATATTCTTCAGGGTGCTTAGGAATGTGGAGTGTTAGTCTTGGGACATAGTTGGGGACCTATAGCAGGCTACGACCTGAATCACTGTCTTACCCAATGTTAGCTGCACCTAAAGTATCTCAGATGTGTTTATGCTGGGCTACTAGTCTGGAGGTGTGTGCATCCTTTATGAATATGGAAACACCACCACCTTTGGAGCTTCGGTCCAAGTTCTGGGGCCGAAAGGTGTGCAATGAGTTATAGCCTGGTAGTGTAGGGGTGCTTTCTGCTGCCTTAAACCAGGTCTCTGTTATGGCACAAATGTCGATGTTCTTCATTTTAAGGAGTGCTTCGAGTGAGTGCATTTTGAGATTTAGACTTCTAGCGTTGAGTAGCATGACCCTAAGATTGCATTTATATGTAGCTGTTACAGTGGTAATTTGGTCTTTGGAACACCACCTAAATAAGGCACTATAGGGGTGGCAAGAGCCTTGGCCAGTATCCAGAAGCCCAGGGGTGACAGATGCAGGCCATCTCTAGCAAAGCATCGAGGTCTGTCAATCATGGCTTCCCAGGCAGATACTGGATCTGCTTAGAATGACACCAGAAACTTAGCCAATTGTTGAAATCAATAATTTTCTGCTTTTACTGTGGTATCATTCTGGGTTGATGGTAGGATGCTGCTCAGGGCTAGGGTCATACCCACCTGGGCTACATAATCCGAGAGCGCTTCCATGTCTCTTTTCATGTAGTCCAGGGAGGTATGTCTCAGGTCATTCACACCACATGTACAATGACAGGGTCATATTTGTACCTGTTGTTGAGGGACCTGGGTGCATGTGTTATGTGGGGATCCTGGAACCTGACAGGCAGCGGTTACTTTCTCCTTATTCAACCTAGTGAGTGGGACATCAGGGTTAAGTCACAATTTCATGACAAGGAAGGATTAATGCAGTAGACAGCCCACCCTTGCTTTGTATAAACAGACAAAGCAATAATCTTTATAAACTACATAATAATGTTATCTGTCTGTCTATCTATCTAGCTATCTATCTATCTATCTTTATTTACCAGGGAACTCTGACTGAGACTGATTCCATTTTCAGCGGAGGTCCAGGAAGAAAAGCTCTAGAATTATTACACATGTAAGTACAGAGAATAATACAAAATAGTACGTAAAGTAATAAGAAGTTAAGTACTCACCATAACGTTCCATCTGAGTACGTGGCTTCATTTGTCTGCAACCTGTGGGTCTTGGATCCGATATCGGATCCGAGCCAGCAACTATTTATACAGCTATGGATCCGTGCTCCTAGCTCCTCCCCTCACCCATAATCCCCTGCCAATCCCAAATGACCTCAGATCAAGTTTGCCCTCCTACATATACCTGGAAAGGTATCCCAACAGGAAAGGGCAGGATAATACCACCAAACCAACTCTTCTGAAGGCCAGGGGGAAGGAGGGGGGGGGGATGGTTGCAGACAAATAAAGCCACCTACTCAGATGGAACGTTATGGTAAGTACATAACTTCTTAATCTGGAGTAGGGACTTCATTTGTCAGCAACCTGTGGGACAGAGTCCCCAGCTACCTGAATCTTGGGCGGCCATCATGGAAGGATGTTCCGGAGCACTGCGGAGCCAAAGGATGCTCTCCCTCTGGAACTGACGTCCAGTTTGTAGTGGTTGATAAAGGTATGAGATGAGGCCCAAGTGGCTGCCGAGCAAATATCATCCAAGGGGACTCTAGATCTGAATGCAGCAGAAGTAGATATGGAGTGAGTGGAATGTGCACGAACCCCTTGAGGTGCGGGCCTCCCAGAAGTCTCATAAGCTAGAAGGATACATTGGGAAATCCAGCGTGATAAGGTGACCTTCGAAACGGCTTTACCCAAACTGAATTTGGCAAAGGAGATTAACAGCTGATCAGATTGTCTGTGACCAGCAGTCCTATGAATATAGAAACGCAGCTGCCTGTGCACATCTAAAGAATGTAGCTTGTACTCTCCTTTATTTTGATAATTAGGGAAGAAAACAGGTAGATTAATGGACTGATTGATATTGGTTTCTGAGGCCACCTTAGGTAGGAAGGATGGATTGGTCCTGAGGTATACTCTATCCTGATGAAAAACCAAGTAAGGGGGTTTTACGGACAGAGCTTGAAGTTCCGAAACTCTTTTCGCTGATGTGATGGCTACCAGGAATGCTGTTTTAAAAGACAGGTATTTAAGATCAGCCGAAGCAGCTGGTTCAAAAAGAGAAGCAGTCAAGGCCTGAAGAACTAGTGATAGGTCCCAAGGGGGTACGGCTTCTTTGATAGGGGGCCTGAGCAGAAAAGTACCCTTGAGGAAGGTTTTACATAGTTTAGCTGACATCAAAGGACCTGTCTCGTGTCCTACATGGTAATGGGAGATGGCTGCCAATTGTACCTTGACTGTCAAACAGCTAGCCCCTTGCTGAAAAAGTCCGGTAAGGAAGTCCAAAACGGACGTTAGCGAAGCAGTGAAGGGGTCCAAATTATGATGTTCCGCCCAGATGGAGAAGCGCTTCCATTTACTGCGGTAAACTTTCCTGGTGGAAGGTTTATGCGCTGCCACTAAGATGGCTTTGACTGGTGAAGAGATACCGGGAGTCCTGATTAAGAGTGGAACTGGAGCAGCCAAGCTGTTAGCTTCAGGTTGTCCAGGTTTGGGGTCGGTAAGCCTGATGGGTGGGATATTAGATCCGGGCTGGGATCTAGAATCCAGGGAGGATTCACCAAGTGTGACCACAGGTAAGGGAACCAAGTTTGCAGAGGCCAGAATGGGGCAATGAGGATCATTTTGTTCCCCAACCGAGAGGCTTTCTGTAACATCTTTAACATCAGGGGTAGAGGAGGATAGGCATAAAGTAGACCGGGAGGCCAAGCATGCACTAGAGCATCTCTCGGGGTTACCCCTGGTGGGGGAATCAGCGCGAAGAAGCTGTCGCATTTTGTATTTGAGGGAGAGGCAAAGAGATCGCAGCAGGGTTGCCCCCATTTTGCAAAAATCCGCTTCGCTACTCGGGAGTTGAGAGACCACTCATAAGGGGAAAGAATAGTGCGGCTGAGTTTGTCCGCCAGAATGTTGGACCGTCCCGGAATGTGCATTGCGATCAGAAAGCGGTTGGTGGAGATCGCCCATTCCCACACCCTCATGGCCTCTCGGCAGAGAGGATAAGACCTGATTCCCCCCCCGTTTGTTGATATACCAGACAACTGACATGTTGTCCGTCTGTATCGCAATAGTTACTACGGGAAGAAGGTTGTGAAGTGCTTGCAATGCTAACAGCACCGCCCTCATCTCCAGAACATTGATATGCAGGGAGGTCTCTGTGTCATTCCACGTGCCTTGGACCGTTCTGCCTGAGCAATGCCCCCCCAAGGCGAGAAGCATCCGTGGTCACCGTGACGAGAGGAGGTGGAGCGCAGAAGGGGCGGCCTGTATGGAGGTCTGGGGAATGAAGCCACCATAACAGGGCCCTCCTGCAAGCCTTGCTGATAGAGACAGGGTGATTGAGAGGAAGAAACTGAAAGGACCATTGTACTTGGAGGGTCCACTGTAGTACCCTCATGTTTAGGCGAGCACATGGAAGGAGCGTTATTGCCGCTGCCATAGAGCCCAGTGCCCTCAGGACCAATTCCGCCGGTGGAGCTTCTGATTGGAGGATGGCCCGCACATGTAATCTCAGATTCTGTAGTCGTTCCGAAGTGAGGTAGGCTCGCAGACTTCTCGTATCTAATCTGGCCCCTATGAAGTCTATCACATGTCGGAGCAAGGGAGGATTTGTCCATATTGATCGTGATGCCTAACTGGGGAGCTAGACGGAGAAAAAAATCTCTGGCTGAGCAGAGTAGATGCCTTGTTGGGGCAGTCAGGAGCCAGTCCAGGTACGGGAAGACCTGCATTCCCTGAAGTCTCAGGTGGGCCGCTATCACTGCTAAAACTTTGGTGAACACCCTGGGGGCTGTGGTGAGGCCAAAGGGAAGGACCCTGAACTGATATTGGCTGGCTCCCAGCCGGAAGCGGAGAAACCTCCTGGATTGTCTGTCCATTAAAATGTGGTAGTATGCATCCTTGAGGTCTATTGAGCTCATCCAGTCGTTCTCCCGCACCACGGGGAGAATGGATTGAAGAGTGACCATTCGGAATTTCTCCTTGGTTACCGACAGGTTCAAGAGGGAAAGGTCTAGAATTGGTCTCAGGTACCCCCGCCTTTTTTTGGCACCAGAAAGAACCTGGAGTAAAACCCTAATCCGAGCTGGTCTGGGGAGACGGGTTGGATGGCCCTTTTTTCTAGCCGCTGCTGGATTTCTGCAGCTGCAGCCTCCCTCTGATCGGGTGGTACACCGGGGAGGTTCCTGAATCTGGGAATATGTTGCATAGGGATTTTGTAACCTCTGGATATAATCCAAAGCACCCAGCGGTCTGACGTGATGGACTCCCATGCCGCCAGATGCCTCGATAAGCGCCTCCCGACTGCCTCCAGAGTGGAGCAGTCAGGCAACCCTTCAGGGCTGTTGCGTGGGCCAATCAGAGAAGGATTCTCTGGACCCAAAATTTCTCGGGGCCCCTCTGCCTCTAGGGCGGCGTCCTCCCTGTCCTCCTCTGCCACGGAAGGACTGGTTGTCCGGAGCAGGTTGGGAATGTTGCGATTTCCGGAACCACATCTTCTTCTGTCCCTTTTGGTTCTTGGAGAAGGACCTCTGGGGAGCAGAGAAGCGGACTCCGATGGCAGACAACATCTTCCCATCCTTCTTGCTCTGGACAAGTGTCTCGCAAACAGTCTTGCCAAACAAGGCAGAACCATCAAAGGGGGGCATTCACAAAGGACACCTTGAAGGGCTCCGCGAAGTCGCAATGTCGGAGCCGAGCCTGGCGTCTTATAACTAGGCCCGCTCCGCTAGCTCTAGCGGCTCCCTCAGTGACGTGAGACAACAGCCGCATAGAGGTATTAGAGATAGATCTCAGAGTGGCCATACGAGTGGAGTACAATTGCTTGTCCTCCGCCGACATGGACTCGGGGAAGCAGCGTATTCTTTAATAAGATCCCGCTGCATTCTGATGACGTGTGCCATGTAGTTCAGAGACCTTACTGAGAAGGTCGCTGAAATTAATACCCGCTTCCCAAGGCGATCCATCGAGCGGGACTCCTTGCTCGGAGGATGGACCGAGGGGCTCTCCTGAGCTAGTTCCCTCTTAGTGGCTGCCGCCATCAACATGGCATCTACAGGGGGACCCTTGCTCCAGTGGGGCTGGTCTGCAGGGGGGCTCAAGATCCTCTCAGGGCGTTTAGGGATTGACTCCACAGTGTCCGGCTCCTTCCACGCCCTGGTGGTCACAAGGTCCACCAGGGGGTCGGCCGGAGGGGACACCCAAGAGGTAGACGGGCCTGCTTCGAATGCCTCCAGGCCTGAAGTGCCGCCTCGATGACCTCGACGGAGATCGGGTCTCCTCCTCCTCAGGCCCCGGGGAGAAAGAAGGTGATCGGAGCTGAGGAGGAGGAGAACATGAAGCCGTAGAGGGAAAAGCCTGCTTCGCCGGGGGGGCCAAAGTGGAGGCTTCGGCCCGCTGCCTTGTGGTGCTTCTCCCTCCGTTTCTCCCTCCTGGCCTCCCTGTCCTCTGGCGCCTTAGTGGGAGTTTGAGTCCCGGCCGGAGGAAGGGGGGCAGGAGTGGCCACCACCACAGGCTGAGGAGGTGCCACGGGAGTAGCGGAGGCCGAAGCTGACTCCGGGGGCAAAAGTCCCGCCAGGACCAGCTTCGACCTCTGCTCCTTCAGTGCCCTGGGGTTGAACGCTGCACTAATGGTGCATCCCGAGGACAGGTGGTTCAACCCCAAGGCACCGAACACACCGAGTGTGGCCATCTGCTGGAGAGAACTTATGGCCACACTCGGTGCATTTAGAAAAAATAGGCTTTGGGGCCTCTGACATATCCCAAACTACACAAACACACAAGGCCCCAAACGCAAGCACACACAATCACACTCTAACGACCAGCGAGGGGAGGGCAAACACTAAACATTTTAAAATTAACAGACTAGAGGGAAACCTACTATACACACACTAATTAACTGACAGAAAAAAGGCTAAAGAGATTAAAAGGGAACACTTATCTTAATAATCGCCAGGAGCTCAAAATCCAGCTGACACACTCAAGAGTGGCAAACTAGATCTGAGGTCATTTGGGGTTGGCAGGGGATTATGGGTGAGGGGAGGAGCTAGGAGCACGGATCCATAGCTGTATAAATAGTTGCCGGCTCGGATCCAAGACCCACAGGTTGCTGACAAATGAAGTCCCTACTCCAGATCATATAGTTTTTCATTGTACAAAGAGAAAAAAAGCTGTACAGGCTTTACAATTACAAAATACAGAAGTTCATTTTACATACATGTACTGAAGCATTGTGGCATTTTTTAATTGTGAATCAGACATGTATGTAGAATTTAAGATCTACAATTGAAATGTCAAACATAATATGTACCAAAACTGAATACATACAGTTACCATAAAGACAGGTATATCTTTAAAGATATAACAGAAATATGATCAGATATTATGTCATTTTACAATTGCATAAATTAAGTTTTCAGGAGTAAAGTTAACTAGGTTATAGTTTGTAAGAAAGGTAATTATTTTGGATATTAGTGTATTTGTTCTATAAAGAATATTAGCATGCAGTAGAACATGAGACAGAGGTACAGAGATAAAGATGTTAGGTAAGATAGGGACAGGGAAATGATGGCCATATGTGGGTTAGAAGGAGGTTTGCTAAATTTGAGAAGGGAAATGCGTTTAGTATTTATATACTATCCTAGAGCTGTGCAGGAATGCAGCCAATTGTCTAATAAGAGTTTTTCCACTAATGGCTTAAATGAATTTAGTTTGACTATTTGTCTTAATTATGTGGACAGAGTTCCAGATTTTTGTACCAAATATGACTTAAGTAAGTCACTGGCAGAATTATTTGATTTTGTGACAGAAAATAGTGTTTTGTTGCTGGATCTGAGGGTTTTGGTTGTACAATATATGTTTGCATTGTACCTTGCAGAGATGGACACTTATCAGGGGCAGAGATGAACACTTTTCAGAGCAATATATTAGTTTCTGAGCTATAGTGAGTTGTGTGTAGTTAAAGCAATGTGGAAGTTCAAGTCAGTTAAGATTGTTTAGAGATATGCAATGGTCTTTTGAGATTTGCAGCAAAGTTGACAATTCTATATTTATCTAGTTTAGCTATATCTAGCTTGCTTTTTAGTGTGGAGCTGAAATTAGTAAAGATATGTGATGCATAAAGTAGGGAAGGGAGTAAGTGTAAATACCTGTGTCTCATATTTCCTAAGCACTGTACAGGGAGAAAAAGATTAAATACAACAGACTTTCAAGATGGCTGCACAATGATCAACAGATTAAAGATCACCCAGTGTGAAAACAGGAACTGTGAAAAAAAGCTAGTAGAAGCTTTCATTCTTGGTAAAATTCAGTTAATGAACAGTAACTACATGCCTGGATGCCAGCAGAGAAGAAATTTGGGGAAGTTAAGAAGAAATCAACCAGAAAAAAGAAGAAAAACTCTGGATGGGAAGAATCTTGCAGCTCAAGCTTCAGCTTTGGTACAAGGGACAGCAATGGTAATTTAGACGCAAAAAATAACTCAAATGTTCTCAGAGATGTTCAAACTAAGTGAAACACAGAAGAAACATATGAAGTTAAAAAACAAAAGGTTGGAAAAATAAAAGGATTTTTAACTAGTTATTCAGGTGAACTGATAAAACTGCAATAAATAGAGGATGAAATGATGTAAATGCTGGCTGAGCCTGAGGCTTCTCAAGAAAGTATGTTTCAAAAAACAGTAGTTAGAAGTCAAAGCAAACAGAAAAAAAAGAAGTTATGTACTTACCATAACGTTCCATCTGAGTTGTTGCCTTTCATTTGTTCTTCGACCTGTGGCATATACTAAAGCTCTAGGATCCAAAATCTGAGCTCCTCCCATACCCATAATGCTCTGCTCTCCCCTCATCACCTCAGAGTAAGTTTGCTGCACAAACAGATGCAGTATCTTTACTTATAAGCTATTTATATATCTCACAAAAAAACAGAGGGAGACAGAAAAGTGTATTTCAGGAGCTTTAACAGGAAAGAAGTAATTATATACATATCTGCTAGGTCCTACATGGAAAGGTAGGGGGATGGAGGGCAGGAAGGTTGAAGAACAAATGAAAGGCAACAACTCTGATGGAACGTTACAGTAAGCACATGACTTCTTTACTTGAAATTGTTGCTTTCATTTGTTCTTCAACTTGTGGGACAGAGTCCCCAGCTACAGAAATCTTGGGAGGCCCTCATAGAAGGATATTCCAGAGCATAGCAGAATCAAAGGAGGCCCTGTTCCTGGAAATAATGTTCAACTTATAATGAGATATAAAGTTACAAGTGTTTGGCCATGTAGTAGCTGCACAAATCTCATCAATGGGAACTTTAGACCAAAAGGCTCGCAAGTCAGATGCTGAGGATGAAGCTGCAAAGAAGAGGAAACAGGCTGTTGTGGAACAGGTGATGGTGGATCAGTTATCGAGAGCTGTGATAAGTGACCCTGAACAAAACTACATTGCAGATAACCACGGTGGAATGCAGAGTACATTTGCAGAATTTGGGGCTGTGCCTCACAGATTCAGAAACAGAGCATTACATCACACCAAAGTAAAGACCAGCATGGCACTGACTGAGAATCTGCTTTCAAATAAGTTTCGCTTTGATGTTCGTATTCTAACAAGTTAGTCTACAGTGAATAACCTAACCTAAGCCTCCCACCATTCTTGATTTTCCTGGCTTCCAGACAGAAAACAAAGCTCTATGCAGGGATCCTCCACTGTTCTCTCAATTTCCTTTGCTTGTCCTATGACATCGACCTAAAGTGTAAGTATCCCAGGTCAAGTCATTGTAACCAGTCTATGTTGTATTTACCCCTGCGTTCCACTGCTAGCAGCCTTCTGCGGACTTCTTTTTACCCCATTATTACGGCTACGATATTCTTTAATTTTTTGCTCTGCTATTTAAAGGGTTTGTGTGCGCTCAACGTGTAATTCTAAATTGAAAGTGCTGTGCTTTGTGAACTGCTCGGCCATTTTACACTGTTGGTGTCCGCTCTACGAGCCGTTGAGCCTTGCCTTAATTTTGTTTTTGATGCTTAACTGACTGTGTCTGCTCTACGAGTGGTTAACTGCCTAGCCATTTCAACGCACGTGGTTTTGGCGCCCAGTCCTTGCATATTATCCGTGCTAAATAGCAGCTAAATGCAATCCTGCTCAATGTACATGGTTGGAATCGGCCACTGCTGAGTGTCCGCTCATGAGTTGTGGTGCTTTTCAGGCCCCAAGCTCCCCAATACTAAAGTTGTTTTGTTACAATTGAGACAATTGAAACATTTGATACATTCTATCTATATTACCTTGCTAACTTAGCCAAACCTTTGAAACGCTCGTTACAGAGCTCATTCCTTACAAGGAGACTTTGCTAAAGCACATGCGCCTCAGATACAGTGAGTATCAGACTATTTTTCTGTTTCGCAATTAATTTGAGTGCTAACAGGCAATATTTGCCCACACATACTGCCGGATCTTAGCTACTGATGCAGTATAAGCGTCATTTAAAGGCCGGCACCATAGCTTAAATAGGAGCAATAATAATTGCCGCCAAGTCCAACAAACTGTCTGCACATGTTAAGGGTACAACAACAGGGAAATTAGTGTTACAATGCTTACACTAATGCACAGTATCTCTTACTAAAACTGAATACTGTCTAGTCTAAGCCCAACTGCCAAGAAGTCTATTAAATGTACTGGTGTTGAGTACTAGCTAGCTTTTTTATACTAATGTGTATAATTTATTAGACTGTACATGCAATACTTTTATGTTAATATATGCCTGCAGCTCATATAGCATAATAGACTAGTGATATTGTTTCTTATTTCACTACTTTGGAAAATGTCTGCTGCTAATTAAATTTCCTGCTCTGTGAAATTAACTTGTTGACTGTTTCACTCCTGTGTATCTGTTGCATAAATTATCTAGTATCCTAAGCCTCCCTAGCATTCCTATGTTAGTACTCTCACTTACCCTCATCTCATCTTCCACATCCTAGTATCTCCCACTTACCCTCAACTCACACTGTCCTCTAGGTCAGTCCACTACCTATTTTAGTATGCTTTCCTGAATCATTTAACTTGCTACCCGCTTACAATTATCCTGCAAAACTTTATTTTGTCCCTTTTTCTTACAGTTTGTCTCAGTGCATAACCTAACCTAAGCCTCCCACCATTCCTGATTTTCCTGGCTTCCAGACAGAAAAAGAAGCTCTATGCAGGGATCCTCCACTGTTCTCTCAACTTCCTTTGCTTGTCCTATGACATCGACCTAAAGTGTATGTATCTCAGGGCAAGTCATTGTAACCAGTCTATGTTGTATTTACCCCTGCGTTCCACTGCTAGCAGCCTTCTGTGGACTTCTTTTTATCCCATTATTAGGACCTTAAAATACTTATTACCTTTCCCTACTCTGCTCTAAGTGCTCTTGTCTTCTACTGTTTGTCCACTAGGTGGCAGCACATACCTATTTTTGCTTGCGTATCCTGTTCCCTAAGTTACCATATATTGAATCCTCTCCTAAGGACCCATTAATTACCTGCCACTAGCCTCCTATCTCTCTGACTCTCTCTGTTCTTACCTTACTAACAGTTACACCAAACAAGTGCTACATCCTCCTTACTTTCTACTTTTCTAATCTACATTATCTGTATCTATCTGCCACCTGGAAATAAAATAGCCACCATGGAAAATATCCTTTGCTGGCTATCCCAACAACAGCCTCAAGAAACCATAATCCTAGGCAATATAAAATTGGATTGGAATTCCTATTGTACTAGCCTTCCTACCTCCCACATTAACCTACATGTTTTTTCTCAAACTATTACCTCACCCCCCAGAATAAATAAAGCTAACAAGAAAGCTAGCATACTGGACTGGATTCTTATAAACAATCATACTCACTACTATAATTCTGGAACCCTCCCTGATGATATAAGTGACTACTCAATTACCTACTTCATCAGGCATAAAACCAACACTCCTATTCTAACCTCTATCAGAAGTATTAGATCCAAAAAGAAATTTAACCCTGATTTATTTCAAAATGAACTAAGAGCATGCAATTGGGTTCCCTTAAAACACCTCCCTTTAGATGAAGCCGTTAATTTCTTGAACACTACCTTCCTTTCCAGTCTCAATCATCACGCTCCAACCAGATCTATTAGAATTAAGGCCAACTCTGCCCCATGGCTATCCAATGAAACCAAACATAAAATTCAACTCAGAAATAAATATTGGGCCAAATGGAGAATGACCAAAAACCCTGTTGATCAACAAACCTTTGGACAACTTAGAAATGACACTAAGAAGGTCATACTTTCTGATAAAAAAATATTACTTACAATTTCAACAACCTAATCACAACAACCTACAAAAATTCTGGGCTAGCATTAAGTAGTTACTCCACCCAGGTCAATCCACTGCACCTAACCCCGAAAATATAGACCAGAAAAACCCTATCCATACAGCTAATACCTTCAACACTTTCTTTACAGATGCTATCCAAACACTAGCTAGTCAACTATCACCTAATACCTTCACACTACCTTCTTACACCTCAACCCCCCCTTCTTTTCAGTTCCAACCAAACTTATTCAAAACCTTTTGAATAAACAGAAACCATGCTCTCCTTCAGCAGACCAACTGCCTTTTGAATTTCTACAGTTATCCACCAATGCTATTGCCTACCCTATTTCCATATTGATAAATAGAACTATAAGCGAAGGTCACATCCCCACCTTATGGAAAGTCTCCCATGTTATCCCCCTGCATAAAGGAGGACACTCCATTGAGCTATCTCACCCTATTGCCCTACTCTCTCCATTAGCTAAGATTATGGAGAAATGTATCCACTGGCAATTACTCCACCACTTAATTGAAAACAATTTACTTTCCAACTGTCAACGTAGTTTCAGACCCTCACACAGCACTACCACTGCTCTCCTTTCCTTTACTGATTACATCAACAAACAACGAAACCTAAATAATCTTTCTTCTGCTCTATTTATCAACCTGTCAAAAGCATTTGACATGGTAAACCACCAGATTCTCATAAACATACTAAAATCTCTATCATTAGACCCACTCTCCATAAAATGGTTCCAATCCTACCTTGACAAACGACAGCAAGCAGTACTATGACATAACACTCTATCCACCCATCTACCCATTACCACAGGCGTCCCCAGGGGTCCATACTAGGACCTCTTCTCTTCTCCATATTTATAAATGACCCTCATCTAGCTATCCCCCAAGCCACTTGCATACAATATGCTGACGACTCCACACTACTATGCTCAGCCACATCCTCCCAAGACCTTCACTCTCTCACCCAGAAGGTATTCAACATAGTAGAATAATAAGTTATGTACCTACCATAACGTTCCATGTTAGTTGTCTTCATCTCGCCTTCTTTCTTGCTGGATGGGTTCGGAGCCGATCCACGGCTCCGACTCGTCCTTTTACTAAAGCTCAAGAGCTATTTACCGGCTTGAGGCCTCCCCTTATCCCACAATGCTAGGTGTCAGATATCCAGATCTCGTTTGGAAAAGCTAACACCATGGAAAAACACGCTAGTTCCCACCAAAGGTTTACCTACAGTGTTACAAACAGAGGAGGACGTAACCTAAAAACAAGGTCAACCGTAGGAAGAAGGCCTCAAAAGGGATTCTTCTCGGTCCTAAGCAAGCTAGGGGGATGGAGGGTGGGACGCAAGAAAGAAGGCGAGATGAAGACAACTAACATGGAATGTTATGGTAGGTACATAACTTCTTAATGTTAAGTTGTCAATCTCGCCTTCATTCTTGCTGGATGGGACAGCATCCCTAGCACCTTAGTCCTGGGTGGCTCATCGAAACAGACTCTTGAGCACAGTGGAACCAAAATCAGCTCGACTCCTGGAGGCCATATTCAACTTGTAATGTGAAATGAAAGTATGAGGAGTGGCCCATGTTGCTGCAGCACAAATAGATTCCATTGGAAGTCTAGCCTGAAAAGCTACCGACGTAGCCAATTTCCCTGGTGGAATGAGCATTTGGTTTTGAAGGAAGTTCTTTATGTCTCAGTTGGTAGATCAAGGTAATAATAGAAGCCAGCCACCTAGACAAGGTAACCTTAGAAACTGGCAGGCCCTACTTCCCTTCAGCATAGGACAGGAAGAGTTGATCTGATTTTCTTGACTGTTTGGTCCTATCCAAATAAAAACGTAGCTGCCTGTGAATGTCCAAACAGTGTAACTTTTGTTCAGCTCTGTTTGAATAATTAGGAAAAAATACAGGGAGATCAATGGCCTGATTGAGATTTGTCTCCGAGGGTATTTTGGGCAAAAAGGAAGGATTAGTCCTGAGTGAAACTCTATCATTGTGAAAAATAAGATATGGAGGGCGAACGCAAAGGGCTTGAAGTTCCGATACTCTTCTGGCCGAGGTGATGGCTACCAAGAAGAGAGTCTTCCAGGAGAGTAATTTTAAGGAAGAAGAAGCTGCAGGTTCGAAAGGAAGGAGAATCAATGAAGTTAATATCAAGTTCAAATCCCACGGAGGGGGTGGATCTTTAACCAGGGGTCTAAGTAACATAGTCCCTTTAAGAAAAGCTTTACAAAGTTTGTGGGACATGACAGTGGACTCTGATAGGCTATCATGAAAATTTGCGATAGCAGCCAATTGTACCCTAATGGTGGCAGCTGAGGAGCCTGCTCGAAAAAGTTGTGCCAAAAAATCTAAAATATTATGGATAGGGGCTGTAAATGGGTTAATTTTTCTAGCCGCTGTCCAGAAGGAAAAACATTTCCACTTACTAGCATAAGTCTTTCTAGTAGAAGGTTTGTGCGAAGAAAGTATGATTTCACACACTGGCTGAGAAACATGTGGAAGCCTGGCTAAGGTTAGAAATGAAGCAACCAAGCTGTGAGGTTGAGAGAGTGAAGGGATTGATGCAGCCAGCCCGACTGATGGATCAAGAGGTCTGGCACTGGGTCCAGATTCCAGGGCTGCTCCAGCAGGTGACGATGCAGGAATGGGAACCAAATTTGTCAAGGCCAGTAAGGAGCAATGAGGATCATCCTGGAACCCAAAGCGGTCGCTTTCTGAATCAGTTTTGGAATTAAGGGAAAAGGAGGGAATGCATAGAGCAGACCCCGGGGCCAATCGTGAACTAGACTGTCTCTGGGGGTTTGGCCTGGGAGAGGGAAGAGAGTGAAGAAGTCGCTGCACTTGCTGTTTAGAGGGGTTGTAAAAAGGTCGCAGCAAGGTTGACCCCATCTGCGGAAAATTTTGTCCGCTACTAACTGATTGAGAGACCACTCATGAGGCATAAGGATTGCTCTGCTTAGCCAGTCCGCTATGATGTTGGACTTCCCGGGGATGTGCATTGCTATCAGAAACCGTTGAGAGGAGATCGCCCACTGCCAGAGTCTGAGTGCTTCTTGACATAAGGGATAGGACCTGGTTCCGCCCTGCTTGTTGATGTACCACACTACCGACATATTGTCCGTCTGAACTGCAATAGTCCCGGTAGGTAGAGAGTCCTGAAGAGCTTGCAACGCTAAAAGTACCGCTCTCATCTCCAAGACGTTTATGTGCAGATGGTACTGTAGGGGTTGCCAAGTGCCCTGGACAGTCCTGCCCTGAAAATGCCCTCCCCACCCGATCAGGGAGGCATCCGTTGTCACCGTGGCAACCGGAGGAGGAAGTACAAACGGTCTGCCCTGAAAAACTTGAGGCGAGACCATCCACCAAGAAAGGTGGTCTTTGCATGATTGGGTGATTATTATGTTGTGAGACATGGGTAGCTGTTGAAAAGACCATTGGGTAAAAAGCATCCAATGAAGAATCCGCATGTGAAAACGAGCCAGGGGAAGTAATGTGATTGTTGCTGCCATGAGACCCAAGGTTTTCAGCACAAATCTGGCCTGGATTCTCTTGCATTGTAGTAACGTTTGAACATGTCGGCGAATGACTAATACTTTTTCTAATGGAAGTTTTGCCGACAGTTCTTTTGTGTTTAATATAGCGCCTATAAAGTTTATAGATTGACAAGGCGACAACGCAGACTTTTCGAAGTTTATGGAGATACCTAGCTCTGAGCAAGTTTGGATGGTATAATCCCTGGCTCGGATTAGCTGATGCCTGGTGGAAGCAGTTAGGAGCCAGTCGTCTAGATATGGAAACACCTGGAATCTCAGGTGAGCCGTAACCACTGCCATGCATTTGGTGAACACCCTGGGGGCTGTGGTGAGACCAAAGGGCAGGGCTCTGAATTGATAGTGACTGGCTCCCAGCCAGAAGTGGAGAAACCTCCTGGAGCGTCTGTTCATTCTGATATGGTAGTACGCATCCTGAAGGTCTATGGAGCACATCCAAATGTCCGGACCCAAAAAGGGTAGAATGGACTGAAGCGTGACCATCCAGAACTTCATTCTTTGAACAGATTTGTTTAACCTGCTGAGATCCAAAATGGGTCTCCAGTCCCCCGTCTTCTTTGGTACCAAAAAGAACTTGGAGTAAATCCCGGATCCTTGCTGGTCTGCTGAGACTGGCTGGATGGCTCTTTTTCTCAGCAGTTTTGAGATTTCTAGTACTGCTTGTTCCCTTAGACCGGGTGGAACATCTGGAAGGGATCTGTTTGTTTGAATGGGGGTGTGGACAAAGGGGATTTTGTAGCCCTCGGATATGATAGCCTGTACCCATTTGTCTTGTGTGAGGAGTCGCCAGGCTTCTGGGTACAGTGATAATCTTCCCCCGACTGCCTCCGAGAGTGGATAGTCGGGCAGCCCCTCAGGGGAGCTGAAAGGGTTTGTCAGAAAAAGTTTCCCTGCTACCCTGATTCTGCGGACCCCCTCTGCCCCTCGGGTGACATCTGTTGTTGTTCCCTCCTCTGCCCCTGGAGGGAAACTCTCCATGTGTGTTAGGGATGACTCCTTGGGGTTTGCGAAACCACATTTTCCCACCCTTCTGACGTTTAGGGTATGGTCTAGAAAGAGTAGAAAAACGGACTCCCACGGCAGAGAGAGTCTTGCCTTCCTGCTCACACCTGGTATGGGTATCTTTCACCTGTGGTCCGAACAAAGTCGAACCATTGAAGGGGGTATTGCTGAAGGACGCCTTAAAGGGGTCAGCAAAATTGCATAACCGCATCCAGGCATGTCTTCTCAAAGCCACGCCTGTGCCTGCGGCCCTACTCGCCCCATCGGCTGCATAAGAAATGAGCCGCATGGAGGAGTTAACTATAGAATTAAGGGTCGCCAGCTGGGAGTTAATCTTTTCCTGAGACCCCGCAGCAGATGGATCCTGAAGGGTATCACCCAGTTCCTTAAGGAGATCTCTCTGAAGGCGGGTGAAATGGCACAGATAGTTCAGCAACCACATAGAAAAGGTCGCTGAAGAGAACATCCGCTTGCTGTACCTATCCATCGTCCTGGATTCTTTATTAGGTGGATGGACAGGCACTGAAGGGTCAGCCAACTCCTTCTTAGTGGCTGCTGCAACCACCCTGGCATCAACAGGGACACCCTTAGTGAGAAACTGTTTGTCAGACGAGGCTGTGATGAATTTTGTGGGCCTGCGGGGAGTTGGTTCCACTGTGACAGGGGCCGTCCATGCCTTCCGAGCCACTACTTCCATGAGTGGGTCGAAAGGCAGAGACACCCAGGAGGTGGAAGGATGAGAACCAAATGTGTCCAGATACACTGACTCGTCCTCGGAAGGGTTGAGGGCAGTCCAGTTCCCCCTCTGCTTAAGGATCTCAAGGATGCCTGAAAAGGAGACATCCTCAGAGGGGGACCTTGGGGACCCTTCCAAATCCTCCAAGTCGGTGTCAGAGGTGACTGACTCGGGGGAGTCAACATGCTTCTTCTTACATTTTTTCTTCCGAGGGGGCTCCTCCGAATGATCAGAGGAGGCCTCGGAAGAGGAAGATGCACCCAATGGGGCTACCTGGAGCACATGTTCACCACGCTTGGGGTCAGGAGGGTGGACAGAGACCGACACAGGCACCATGGGGGGAGGAGCCGAAGGGGTCAATCGCGGAGCCGACCCAGGAGTCAGCACGCTCCTCATGACCTCAAAGGCACCCCTATCAGGCAGAGAAGAGGGCCCCTGCTCCGAAGAGATGTGAACCCCTCCCGGCACAGAGAGGGACAGCTCCGAGGCCGATGTCGGAGCCGAGCTCACCTGCGCCGAGGCCCCGAGAGGGAGAATGGGGTCGGACAAGGGTCCGATGCCACTCACCCCCTCGGAGCCGACGAGGGAGTCTCGACGACCAGATCCATCCAAGGACAGAACCAATGAAGAGATCGGAGCCGACGAAGGAGCCGAAGGGTGGGGTATCAGCTCCGACGTTCTGACGATTCGAGCCCCAACAAGCTCCGGCTCCGAACACAGTAGTAGAGTCGGAGGAGGAATAGTTGAAGAAACAGGGATAGCCACAGTCTGCTGAGAAGGGCTAGTCAACATATTGGCCAGTGCCTGCGACTTAAGGAGCCTACTGACCACCCTCTCTAAGTCATGGTCAGATAACCTGGAGGACCGGGAGGAATGGGACCTATGACTCCGCTCCAATTGTAGTAATGGGGACCTAGGAGCCAAGCGAAAGGACTCTAAAGAGGGGGATCTTGAACGCTTCCGGCTCAGAGAAGGCTCCGATGGCAAAATCGGGGCTGACTGAGGTTTCAAAGTGTCGGTTCTGGCCAGAACCGACAAGGAAGTAGAAGCTCCGCTTGGCGTCGGCTCCGAACAGGGAGCCGATGGTTTGGCGGGCTTTAAGGATTTCCCCGACAAAGGCTTAGCCGGGGATCCTTCAGGCATTAACAAGCCTCTCAATATAAGTTTATTCCTATGTTCCTGCAGGACACTCAGACTGAAAGCATGACAGACCGAACAAGAGTCCTGCAGGTGTAGGGGGCCCAAACAATAAACACAAGAAGTGTGACCGTCTGTCAGAGACATCTTCTGACAGCATGAGTCACACTTCTTGAAACCTTGGTATCTTTGGACATAGCAGAAGAGATACCAAGGAAAGTTAAACTAGTGTTTAAACATTAAACACAGACACAAACACACTAGAACAGACAATACAACCTCTACAACTATAACAGTTATAATTAACCAAAAACTATAAAAATATAAATATATAACCACACTATAAAGAGATAGGCCTAACCACTACCCTAAAGGGGGGGATGGGGAGGGGAAGGGAGGAAGGGAATAAAACTCTGTAATCAACAGAAAAAAGGGGATTATAAGTGGGTCTAAAGGGTTTACAATTTAACAACTCTAATAGAAAACAACAACAACAACCCTGACTATGAAAAGTTATAAAAAGAATTATACGACCTGGAGCTGGTAAAAAAAACGCAACCTCGTAGCTGAAGCGGCAAATGAGATCTGGGTATCTGACGCCTAGCATTGTGGGATAAGGGGAGGCCTCGAGCCGGTAAATAGCTCTAGAGCTTTAGTAAAAGGCCGAGTTGGAGCCGAGGATCAGCTCCGAACCCATCCAGCAAGAATGAAGGCGAGATAGACAACTTAACATCAATGGTTCACTCAGCGTTGCCTTCTTGTGAACCCAAAGAAAACCAAACTCCACCTCTTCACTCCTACTCAAAAGTCCTCTCCTCTTCATTTCTCTGTGACATCTACCAATGGTACCATAATATCTCCAGACCTTACCACTAAACTTCTAGTTGTCACCATCGATAATAATCTGAACTTCGACATCCATATCAACAATACTATAAAGATTGTCAACAAAAAAATCGGCGCACTCTATAGGATTAAACCCTTCCTTTCTCCTACTGCCAAAACTACTATAGCTCACACTCATTTGATCTCAACACTCCTTTACGCTTCTCCTATTTTTACTAATCTATCCAAGACCGTCTTCAGCAAACTGGAATCATCCTATAATAACATTGCAAGATTTGCAACAGGAAACCCATTTAGAACACACCATTGTATAAATCTAAATCAGCTAGGATGGTTAGAACTACAACACCTGATTAAATTTCACCAACTAACCATTACCCACAACATTCTTTACAAACCTTCTAATACTCCTAGTTTATCTAGCCTCATTACCCTCTATAAAAATCTGAAGTCTCTACGCTCCTCACACAAACTTCTTGTACACACCTCCAAATCTAATAATAGGGCTGGTGATTCTCTCTTCTCTTATACGGTAGGTAAATCCTGGAATCTTCTCCCTAATGACCTCTCCTCACTTACTTCCTTATCACTCTTCAAAAATAGACAAACTTTACCTCATATCATACTGGCTATGCCCCTGTACCAAACCAGACTAGCCATATATCTCTTTATACTTGACCTTGCCTATCTTGTGCTTACTATCCACTGTTACATCTTCCTTCTTACTATACTTCTCTCATGTCTCCCTTTTGGGCATCATTTCACTTCTCCTTATATACCTTTTTTTCTATTAAATGCTTAGTAAAATCACTTCACAACCAACTTCCTTTCTCCACTATTGTCTTTACCTGTACTATGTCCCTGTACCTTTCTTTTTGCACTGTTTATGACTCTTGTCCTCTTTACAAACCCTGTGCTAACCTCTATGCCTTACTGCACATATTACCATTGCTTGGTTATCTTTATTATATTTTTACTATTTTTTCTTACAATTTTTTTTTGCTTTTTGTAGTTTGTAATTTGTTATTTGTATTTGTTTTTATTCATGTCTTGGAGCTCATCTCCCCTGGCTTCTACTGAAAATGGACATATATCCAGTTAGACTAGCCCGGTCAACAAATGTAAAATAAATAAAGCGGAGACAGACCTAGTTGAGTGGGCCTTAATCCAACAAGGTAAAGAAATGCCCTTAAAAGAATACACAAGTGCAATGTAGTTTGTGATCCAGTTGGCTAGAGTCACCTTGGAAACTGATTTTCCCAATTTGGTCTTTGAAAGGATATGAAAAACTGATCAGATTTTCTGAAATGTTTAGCTCTGTCCAAGTAAAAACGTACCTGTCTATGAACATCCTCTGTCCAAGTAAAAATGTAGCGGTCTATGAACATCCAGCATATGAAGCTGATACTCTCCCCTTTGCTTTGGAAATTAGGAACAAATACCGGGAGATTAATAAAAAGAAGTTATGTCTTAATTAGAAGTTATGTACCTACCATAACGTTCCATGTTAGTTGTCTTCTTCTCGCCTTCTTTCTTGCTGGATGGGTTCGGAGCCGATCCTCGGCTCCGACTCGGCCACTCTAAAAGCTCGAGAGCTAGTTCCACCGGCTCGAGGCTCCCCTATATCCCACAATGCTAGGCGGTAACTCCTCAGATCTCATTTGAAAGCTAAGGCCAGCAATAAAATTCCATAAGGAACAAGGAAGAAAACTCTTCTAGGTCTGTCCTGGCTAGGGGGAAGGAGGGTGGGACGCAAGAAAGAAGGCGAGAAGAAGACAACTAACATGGAACGTTATGGTAGGTACATAACTTCTAAATGTTAAGTTGTCAATCTCGCCTTCATTCTTGCTGGATGGGACCGCGTCCCTAGCACCTTGTCCCGGGTGGCCTATCGGAACAGACTCTTGAGTACAGTGGAACCCAAGTTGGCTCGGTCTCTAGAGGCCAAATCCAACTTATAATGAGAAATGAAGGTATGGGGAGAAGCCCAAGTAGCTGCCGAACAAATAGAATCAATAGGCAGCCTGTCTTGGAAAGCTACAGAAGTGGCTAAAGCTCTAGTTGAATGAGCCCTGGGTTTGGATGGCAACCGCTGATGTCTTGTCTCATACACTAGGGTAATCAATGAAGTAAGCCATCTAGAGAGAGAGACTTTAGAGACTGGAAGGCCCATTCTACCTTCTGCATAAGAAACAAACAGTTGGTCAGATTTCCTGAATTGTTTGGTCCTGTCTAAATAGTACCTAAGTTGGCGATGAACATCTAAACAGTGCAACTTTTGTTCTGACCTATTAGAATAATTTGGGAAGAAAACAGGAAGCTCAATGGTTTGATTCAAATTTGCCAAAGAAGCTACCTTGGGCAAAAAGGGCGGGTTAGTACGCAAGGACACCCTGTCTTTATGAAATACCAGATAAGGGGGTCGACTACACAGAGCATGGAGTTCGGAGACTCTTCTAGCTGAGGTGATAGCTACTAAAAAGAGTGCCTTCCAAGAAAGTAACTTTATAGAACATGAAGCCGCAGGTTCAAAGGGGGGAAGAATTAAGGATGCCAGAACCAAGTTGAGATCCCATTGAGGAGGAGGATCTCTGATGGGTGGTTTGAGTAGAAAGACTCCCTTTAAAAAGGCCTTGCAGAGTCTGTGAGACATGATAGAGGACTCTGAGATTCCAACATGAAAGTTCGAAATTGCAGCCAATTGAACTCTAATGGTAGATGGGGACGAACCTGCATGGAAAAGTTCAGCTAGAAAGTCTAGAACTGTTTGAAAAGAAGCAGTGAAAGGATCTATATTCTTTGACTGCGCCCAATAGGAAAAACGTTTCCACTTGCTATGATAAATCTTCCGAGTGGAAGATTTATGAGAGGCAATCAAGATATCTCTAACTGAGTGAGATATTAAAGGAAGCCTGGCTAAGGTCGGAATTGGAGGAACCAAGCTGTGAGGTTCAGAGAGGGAAGGGAGTGGTGCAACTGACCCGACTGATGGGTCAAGAGGTCTGGAACTGGGTCCAGATGCCAAGGTTGTTCCAACAGATAACGGTGGAGAAAGGGGAACCAAATTTGTCGAGGCCAGTAAGGGGCAATGAGGATCATAGAAGCTTTCTGAGCGATGGCTTTCTGTATCAGCTGGGATATAAGTGGGAAGGGAGGAAAGGCATATAGAAGTCCCCAGGGCCAAACGTGCACTAGAGCGTCTCTGCTGGGATGGCCTGGTTGGGGAAAGAGGGTGAAAAAATCGTTGCACTTGCTGTTTTGGGGAGTAGCAAAAAGGTCGCAGCAAGGCCTGCCCCACTTTCGAAAAACTTTCTCCAACACTGAATTGTTCAGAGACCACTCGTGAGGCATGAGAATAGCTCTGCTCAATTTGTCCGCAATCACATTGGACTTCCCGGGGATGTGCGTTGCTAACAGAAATCGCTGAGAAGAAATCGCCCATTGCCATGGTCTGAGTGCCTCTCGACATAGGGGGTAAGACCTGGTTCCGTCTTGTTTGTTGATGTACCACACTACAGACATGTTGTCTGTTTGTATTGCTATAGTTCCCTTGGGAAGAGAGTCTTGTAGGGCTTGCAACACTAGAAGCACTGCTCTCATCTCTAGGACGTTTATGTGCAAGTGGCACTCTAACTGTTGCCACATGCCCTGGACTGTCCTGCCCTGGAAATGCCCCCCCACCCGATCAGGGAGGCGTCCGTTGTCACTGTAGCAACTGGAGGGGGAGGGACAAAAGGTCTCCCTAGGAGGAGCTGAGGAGATGTGATCCACCAAGAGAGATGACTCTTGCACGACTGAGTTATCCGAATAGGATGGGACATTGGAAGGCTTTGGTAAGACCATTGTGTGAAGAACATCCATTGCAAAATCCTCATGTGGAAGCGAGCTAATGGTAGGAGAGGGATGGCCGCCATAATCCCCAAGACTTTCAGGATCTGTCTGGCTTTGACTTTGTTGTTCTGCAAAAGAAGAAAGACCTGTTTGTGTATGTCTGCTATCCTCTGCTCTGTGAATCTGGCTGACATCTTGACTGTGTCTAGATTTGCGCCTATGAAAGTAATAACACGACAAGGCGACAAGACAGACTTTTCGTAGTTTATTGAAATGCCTAATGCCTGACATGTGTGAAAGGTGTAGTCTCTGGCGAAGAGTAAAAGATGCTTGGTGGGGGCTGTAAGGAGCCAGTCGTCTAAATAAGGAAACACCTGGAATCCTTGATGTCTCAGATGAGAGGCTACCACTGCCATGCATTTGGTAAACACTCGGGGGGCTGTAGTGAGACCAAAGGGCAGGGCTCTGAATTGAAAATGACTGGTTCCCAGCCTGAAGCGGAGAAACCTCCTGGAGCGTCGATTCATCTTGATGTGATAGTACGCGTCCTGGAGATCTATAGAGCACATCCAGCTGTCCCGTTCCAAAAGAGGAAGAATGGACTGCAGCGTGACCATCCGGAACTTTGTTTTCTTGTTAAACTTGTTCAAGTTGCTGAGATCCAAAATGGGTCTCCAGTCCCCTGTTTTCTTTGGAACCAAAAAGAATTTGGAGTAGGTTCCGGATCCTACTTGGTCTGCTGGCACTGGTTGAATAGCTCTTTTTGCGAGCAGCTTTGAAATTTCTAATGCTGCTTGCTCCCATTGACTGGTTGGAACGTCTGGAAGGGATTTTTTGGACAGCTTTGGAATGAGAAGGAAAGGGATTCTGTAACCTTCGGAAATGATAGACTGTACCCACTTGTCTTGAGTTAAAGATAGCCAGGCTTTTGGGTACAGTAACAACCTTCCCCCGACTGCCTCCGAAGGTGGACAGTCGGGCAACATCTCAGGGATGCTGAAAGGGCTTGTCGGAAAAGGATTCTCGACTGCCCTGATTCTGCGGGCCCCCTCTGCCTCTGGGACGGCGTCTACCATTGTTGTTCCCCCCCTCTGCCTCTAGAGGGGAATCGACTCTGTGCGTCAGGCAAGTCTCCTTGAGATTGTTTACGGAACCACATCTTTCCCCCCTTCTGACCTTTGGGGTAAGGTCTAGAAGGAGTAGAAAAACGGACTCCGACGGCAGAAAGAGTTTTGCCATCAGTCTCGCACCTACTCAGGGTTTCCTTCACTTGAGGACCAAAGAGGGATGATCCATCAAAGGGGGAATTAGTGAAGGACGCCTTAAAGGGGTCCGCAAAATTACAAAGCCGCATCCAGGCGTGCCTACGCAAGGCTACACCTGTACCTGCCACTCTACTTGCTCCATCAGCCGCATATGAAAGGAGGCGCATGGAGGAGTTGGTTATAGAATTAAGGGTAGCCAGCTGAGAGTTCATCCTGTCCTGAAAACCCGCAGCTGTTGGGTCCTTCAACATTTCACTCGCTTCCTTGAGTAAATCCCTCTGAAGTCGAGTAAAATGACACAGGTAATTCAGTGATCTCATAGTAAAGGTCACTGACGAGAACATCCGCTTCCCGTACCTGTCCATCGACCTAGACTCCTTGTTAGGAGGATGAACAGGCACTGAAGGATCAGCTAACTCCTCCTTGGTAGCTGCAGCCACCACCATAGCATCAACAGAGATGCCTTTGGCCAGAAACTCTTTATCCTTGGGGGCCGTGATGAACTTAGATGGTCTCCTGGGGGTGGGTTCCACTGAGTCAAGAGCCGCCCAAGCCTTCTTTGCCACCACTTGCATAAGGGGGTCAAAGGGAGGGGACACCCAGGAGGTGGAAGGGCGAGAGCCAAACGCCTCAAGGTACACTGATTCATCCTCTGAAGGGTTGATGGCTGGCCAATTCCCCCTCTGTTTTAAGATTTCAGGGATGTCTGCAAAAGAGACATCTTCAGAGGGGGAACGAGGGGACCCTTCAGAATCCTCTAAATCAGTGTCAGAGGTGACAGACTCAGGGGAGTCAATGTGCTTCCTCTTACACTGCCTTCTCCTAGGGGGCTCTCCTGCAGGGTCAGGAGAGGCCTCGGAAGAGGAGGAGATCCCCACAGGGGAAACTTGAGGAGCTGGCTCTCTACGATCGGGGATGAGAGAGTGAGTCGAAATCACCGGAGGCACCATAGGGGGAGGGGCAGAAAGAACCGACTGGGGAGTAGAACCTGGTTCTAACACGCTCCTCATGACCTCAAAGGCACCCCTGTCAGGCACAGCCGAAGGTCTCCGTTCCGAAAAACTGAAAACCTCCCCCGGCACCGACAGTGATGGCTCCGAGGCCGATGTCGGAGCCGAACTCACCAGCGCCGAAGCACCGAGGGAGGCGGGTCGGACAAGGGTCCGATGCCACTCGCCCCCTCGGAGCCGGCGAGGGAAGTCCGGCGCCGAAATTCTTCCAAAGAAGACATCGGAGCCGATGACGAAACCGAAGACAAAGGTATCGGCTCCGACGCCACCCCAGTATCGGGTCCGAGCCGCCCCGGCTCCGAACTCAAAAGAGTCAGAGGAGGAATAGATTGAGTGGTAGGAATAGGTCTCGACTGTTGAGTCGGACTTTGAAGCATCTGGGCTAATGCCTCGGACTTAAGAAGTCGACTCACTACTCTCTGAAGGTCATGGTCCGATAACCTAGAAGACGTAGAAGAGTGGGATCTATGGCTCCGTTCAGACAACAAGGGTGATGCTGGAGCCGAATGAACGGAGCCGATAGATGGAGATCGGGACCTCTTCCTGGCTGTCGGTTCCGATAATAAAATCGGAGCCGACTGAGTAATGTCTTCCTCGGCTCCGGCCGGAGCCGAGGACACCATAGGGGCTTGTATTCGAGTTTCATTGGCTCCGGCCGGAGCCGATGTTCGAATAGCTTTAGTGCCTCTAGAAGACGGCTCAGAGGCTGGAGCCGAAGGTCTAGAAGGCTTCGAGGGTTTCCCCGATGTCTGAGTCGAGGGACCCTCAGGCTTAAGTAAGGCCCTTAAAATAAGTTTATTTTTTTGCTCCTGCAGGTCTCTAGGGCTGAAGCCATGACAAACAGCACATGAGTCCTGCAGGTGCAAAGGTCCCAGGCAGTACACACAAGAAGTGTGACCGTCTGTCAGAGACATCTTCTGACAGCACGAGTCACACTTCTTAAAGCCTGAGACCTTTGAATCCTTAGACATATCTAAGGGAAAGTGTAACACACAAGCACACACACACACCGATTACACTTAGGGTTAAATTAACTTTTAGTTATGTACTTACCATAACTTCGGATGTATGGGATCCATCTCGCCTACATTCATGACAGATGGGTTCGGAGCCGATCCATCGGCTCCGACTCGGCAACTAATACACTAGCACGAAGTCTCTCATTGGCTGGGCTACTCCCTATCCCAGGATGCACTACACCTGCTTCCCCAGATCTTGTTTGTTCGCTTTCATACATCCATGCAAACACAGAAAAACTAGTAGTCACAATAACCAACTAAAGTTCTTCAAGAAAGCACGCCAAGAAAAGAGGGACTACAGCTCCTCTAAATCCAATGGAAGGGGGAAGGAGGGTGGGTACTTATGAATGTAGGCGAGATGGATCCCATACATCCGAAGTTATGGTAAGTACATAACTAAAAGATGTAATGGGATCCTATCTCGCCTACATTCATGACAGATGGGACAGCGTCCCTAGCACCTACATCCCGGGTGGCTCATTGGAAAATACTCCTGAGAACTGTGGAACCAAAGGAAGCTCTGCCTCGAGAAACCACATCCAATTTGTAATGAGAAATGAAAGTGTGCGGAGAAGTCCAGGTTGCTGCAGCACAAATATCATCTATTGATAACTTGGAGTGAAAAGCTACGGAAGTAGCCATTGCCCTGGTAGAATGAGCCTTGACTGGAAAGGGGAGGTCTTTGTTAGCTTGTGAATAAACAAAAATGATACAATCTTTAATCCATTTAGATATGGAGGTTTTTGTTACTGGTTGACCCAATTTGTTCGCTGCAAAGGAAACGAACAATTGATTAGATTTCCGCATTTGAGCGGTTCTATTCAAATAAAAACGCAGTTGTCTATGTACGTCCAATTGATGCAAAGTATACTCTGCGTTATTAGAGAATTCTGGGAAAAAGACAGGGAGTTCTATAGTTTGTTGCATACAGAAAGAGGAGGCCACTTTTGGTATAAATGCAGGATTTAATTTCAATGAAACTCTATGCTTGTGAAAAATCAAATAGGGAGGATCAGAACAAAGAGCTTGAAGTTCTGAAACTCGCCTGGCAGACGTTATGGCTACTAAAAAGGCCGTTTTCCAAGACAGAAATTTTAAATCACAGGTAGCAGCTGGTTCGAAAGGACGGGCAGTTAGGGCAGCAAGAACCATATTCAAATCCCACGGGGGGACAGGATGAGATAAAGGAGGCCTCAGGAGCCAAGCCCCTTTAAGGAAAGCCTTACAAAGTTTGTGAGACATCAATGAAGGTTCAAAAGAAGCATGAAAATTAGAAATGGCCGCTAGCTGAACCTTAATGGTAGAAACTGAAGAGCCCGACTGAAAAAGGGAGGCCAGAAAATTCAGAACCTCCGATACTGGTGCAGTGAGAGGATCTATACCCCGTTCTTGAGCCCAGAAAGCAAACCTTTTCCATTTACTGGAATAAAGTTTGATGGTGGAAGGTTTATGAGAAGAAGACAGTATGCGGACCACGTCCGGGGAAAGAGCATTGTCTCGGACTAAGGATGGAAGTGGAGTAACCATGCTGCCAACTTCAGGGACCTGAGAGACGGATGAAGCCGTCCTGACTGATGAGTCAACAGGTCTGGCACCGGATCCAGAAACCATGGACCTTCTATCGCATGCCTCTGTAGAAAAGGAAACCAAACTTGACGAGGCCAGTGCGGGGCAATCAAAATCATCTCGCTCTCCAAGTAAACGGCCTTCTGTATCACCCTCGGTAAGAGGGGGAACGGAGGGAAGGCGTAGAGAAGACCGGGGGGCCAAATGTGAGTCAGAGCGTCCCTGGGAGTCTGTCCCTGAGAAGGGAACAGTGTGAAGAACTCTCTGCATTTCGCATTGTGAGGGCTGGCAAACAGGTCGCAGCAAGGATGACCCCATCTGTCGAAGATTTTCGCAGCTATACTCTGGTTGAGGGACCATTCGTGGGGTAAAAGAATGGTCCTGCTTAATCTGTCCGCAATCACATTGGACTTCCCGGTATGCGTTGCCATTAGAAAGCGGTTGGTAGCTACCGCCCAGTGCCAAAGTCTCATGGCTTCTCTGCATAGTGGGTAAGACCTGGTTCCACCTTGCTTGTTTATGTACCATACCACCGACATGTTGTCGGATAGTATAGCAATCGGGCCCTGTGGGAGAGCGTGATGGAGAGCTTGGAGTACCAATAGTACCGCTCTCATCTCCAGGACATTGATATGCAAATGCGTTTCCTGGATCTGCCATGTGCCTTGGACCGACCTGTCCAGGTAATGACCCCCCCACTCTACCTGGGAGGCGTCCGTAGTCACAGTGGCAACGGGACGTTGTGGTATAAAGGGTCGCCCCTGGTCGAGATTTGAATGGAGAAGCCACCAATGCAGATCTCGACGGCAACTTTCCGTGATTATGATTAAGTGGTTCAAGGGAAGTTCCTGATAAGACCATTGAACCGACAGTAGCCATTGTAAAATTCGCATATGAAGCCTGGCCAAGGGAACCAAAAGTATGGTCGACGCCATCGAGCCCAACAGTTGTAGGATCCGATGGGCCGGGGCACTTTGTAGGGGGAGACAGGATTTGACTTGATCTTGTAACACCTGAATTCTTGCTGCCGGTAAAAGGCGCGCATTCTTTTTGTGTCTAAGTCTGCGCCTATGAAAGTAATACGCTGAGATGGCTGTAGTACAGATTTTTGCAAATTGAACGTGATCCCCAAGAAACGGCCCAAGGTGAACGTGGCTCTGAGCGCTTGGAGTAGTAGATGCTCGGAGGTGGCAGTAAGGAGCCAGTCGTCAAGATAAGGAAACACCTGGAATCCCAGACTTCTCAGGTGAGCAGTTACCACTGCCAGACACTTGGTGAACACCATGGGGGCTGTGGTGAGACCAAAGGGCAGTGCTCGGAATTGAAAATGACTGACTCCGAGGCGGAAGCGTAAATGTCTCCTGGACTCTTGAGCTATGGGAATGTGATAGTAAGCGTCCTGGAGATCTATGGAGCACATCCATGCATCTTTTTCCAGCAAAGGAAGAATAGATTGAAGAGTGACCATTCGGAATTTGGACTTCTTTACGAAACGATTCAATGAACTGAGGTCCAAAATGGGCCTGAAGTCCCCTGTCTTTTGGTACCAAAAATAATTTTGAGTAAGTTCCTGATCCGATCTGGTCGATGGGGACAGGCTGGATGGCTCTTTTTCTAGCAGCTTTGAAACCTCTAATGCTGCTTGATCCCGCTGACTGGGTGGTACGTCCGGGATTTCCCTTAAAGAAACGGGGGGTTTGTTGAAGGGGATGATATAACCTCCGGTAATAATCTGAAGCACCCACTGATCGCTTGTTATGGATTCCCAAGCTTGTGGGTGCGCCGCAGCGACCCGACTGGCTCGGAGTTGCACAGTCGGGCAACAACTCAGGAACGCTGGTTGTATGAAGAACCACGAAAGGAATCGCGGTCTCCAGAGTTACGGGGCCTCTGCCACCTCTGGGGCGGCGTCTTCCAAAATTCCCCCCCCCCCCCTGCCTCTGGAGGGGGAATCACTGGGTGGAGTAGGGAAAGACTTCTGAGATTTTTTGAACCACATTTTCCCTCCTCTCCCAGCCTTGGGGTAAGGCCTAGAAGGAGCGGAAAATCGGGCCCCAACGGCAGTCAAAGTCTTGCCCTCCTGCTCGCACCTAGTTAGTGTGTCCTTCACCTTAGGTCCAAACAAAGATGACCCATCAAAGGCGTCGAAGGAAGACTTGAAAGCCTCCGTGAACGAACACAAGCGTAACCAGGCTTGTCTCCTGAGGGCAACGCCTGTTCCCGCTGCTCTACTCGCCCCTTCGGCCGCATATGAGATGAGCCTCATGGACGAGTTAACAATAGAAAAGAGGGTAGTCATCTGTGCGCCAACAGTCAGGGCCAGCGCCTCAGGTAGATTACCGACAAGAGAGTCATTTAGCTCTTTGAGAAGATCCCTTTGGAGCCTCGTAAAATGACATAAGTAGTTCAGCGACCGTAAGGTAAAGGCTGCTGAGGACAGGGTACGCTTCCCGTACCTATCCACACTCCTAGAATCCTTATTAGGAGGATGAATAGACGTCGAAGCCTCTGCCACGTCCTGCTGTGTGGCAGAAGCCACCACCAAAGCATCTACAGGCACACCCTTTGTGAGAAACTCCTTCTGGGGGGGGGCTGACAAAAATTTATTGGGCCTCGCAGGCACCGGTTCCACAGAATCAGGGTGTTCCCACACCCTTCGAGAAACCAAATCAAGGAGTTCATCGAAGGGCGGAGACACCCAGGAGGCGGAAGGCTGGGCCCCAAAGGCCTTGAGGAAGACTGACTCCTCAGCTGAAGGGGTTTTGGCTTGCCAGTCACCTCTCTGTCTCAGAATCTCCAAGATATCTGAGAAGGAGATATCATCCGAAGATGATTTGGGGACCCTTCTGCGGCATCGAGGACGGTATGCGATGTAATAGACTCATCTTGGGAGTCTACGTGTTTTCTCATACACAATTTCTTCCGTGGGGGTTCGTCCGAAGCAGTTTGGACGGACCACCGAAAGGAACCCCGATGGGGTATCCTCAGGCCCTGGGGCCCGCTGCCGGGGCTGCAACACAACAGAGGCACCAGTCTCCAAATCTAGGGACGGTGAGGTAGAATCTTGTTGAACCGGCAAAGGCATGGCCAGCGCTCCTCATGGCCTCAAAGGCGGACCTCCAGAATCCAAGGAGGTCACTGGTCTAGAGGCCACGATGGCACTGGGAATTCCAGCAGCCGATGCTCCGAGAGGAAGACTAGGCACCGAAGCACCCAATCCCAAAGTGTTCCCTCGGCCCGGCTGAAGAGGTCGCAGTACCAAACCCTGAACCGGAGGACAGGGTAGGAAGCACAGTCGGAGTCGAGAGGCTTGTAAGGGGTCTCTGCTCCGACCGTATGGCTCCACATTGCTCCACCACCACCGGCTCCAACGGCTCCGAAGAGGTTGGAGGAGGAATCAAATGTGTTGGAGGGGGGATCGGCTCCGAAGCAAACTGTGCTGGAGCCGAGACCATTTTAGTAAACACTGGAGATTGGAATAGCCTCTGTAAAACCCTATCCAGGTCCGAATCTGACAGTCTCGAGGATTTAGAGGAGGTAGACACTCGAGAAGACTTTCCTCTCGGCTCCGTGAGAGAAGGGGACCGGCTCCGAAACGGCTCCAATACTATCGGCGCCGACTCCACCACAGCCTGGACCACCATCGGCACCGAAGGAGCCTTCTTCGGAGCCAAGGGGGAAGAGTCTGAGCTGCACACTTCCACCGGCTCCGAAGCCATTGGAACCGATGGAGGTGATTCACCTCTCGATACTCCAACTTGCGGCTCCGAAGGCAATGGAGCCGAAGTAGGAGGTATCGAGGCAGACCCTTCGACCCTCGGCCCCAAAGTCAGTGGAGCCGAGGAAGAAGAGGTCAATTTTGTCTTTTTAGAAGTCGGCTCCGACGGACTTGTCGGTGCCGACGATCTTTTCTTTTTGGAAGCAACAGGAGGATTTAAGGCTTCCTCAAAAGAAGGTTTGATAAGCCCTTTCAATATCAACTTATTCTTGCGTTCTTGAACTCTAGCAGAAAAAGCATGACATACGCTACAAGTCTCTTGCAGATGTTTCGGCCCCAAACAATAGACACAGACTGAATGGCTGTCTGTGATAGACATTTTATAACTGCACCGAGTGCATTTTTTAAAACCTGACTTTTGTTCCTTAGACATAGTACAGGCCCTTCAAAAAGTATGACTTTACCACAATAAGTAAGCACTATAACAGAATTGCGCCAACTGAAAAGCGCGAGACACACTGGCGCGAGTACTTAGGAAAAAAAGTTTACCTCACAAACAAACAGACAAAACAAGTCCAACGGCCCAAAGCCCTCTAATTTAAACGGGCTTGGCCCGAAAAACAATTAACCACAAAAAGTAATTAAGGCTAAATAGCACACAAGGGTAGGGCAAAGGCCCTCTAACTTAAACGGGCCTTGCCCGACTGAAAAAATAAAGTACCAGAAGACACTCAAGCACTCAAATGTAACAAATAGTAAGGAATAATAAGGAATAGCTGTTAAAACAGCTGTTTGGTTAATATATGACAAAAAACCCCAAGGTCAAAGACCAATAAAGGTAAAAAGAACCACTTACCTCCAGCCAAGTCGAGACCACGTCCAGCTTGTAAAGCGGCAAACGAGATCTGGGGAAGCAGGTGTAGTGCATCCTGGGATAGGGAGTAGCCCAGCCAATGAGAGACTTCGTGCTAGTGTATTAGTTGCCGAGTCGGAGCCGATGGATCGGCTCCGAACCCATCTGTCATGAATGTAGGCGAGATAGGATCCCATTACATCACTAATTTAAACAAATTATAAGTAATAGTAATAAAATTCCCTATAAAACACAGTCACTCACTGGGAAGGGAGGGACTGGGCCTAGGGCCCGAGGGAAATTTTTTAAGATTTTGTGGAAAAAAAGGGGGTGGAAAGTTAATGGGAATGGAATAAACTAATTTAATACTAACTATTTATAATAAAAATTAACTTTAAGTTCTTTACCAAAAAACTAACCTGAGCCGGTAGGAACACACCTCGATCGCTGTAGCGGCAAATGAGATCTGAGGAGTTACCGCCTAGCATTGTGGGATATAGGGGAGCCTCGAGCCGGTGGAACTAGCTCTCGAGCTTTTAGAGTGGCCGAGTCGGAGCCGAGGATCGGCTCCGAACCCATCCAGCAAGAATAAAGGCAAGATTGACAACTTAACATCATAACATTCCATCTGTGTTGTTCATCTTCTTTCATTCATCACTGATGGGTTTGGTTCCGAGTCCTCAGAACAGAGTTGGCCTTTTTACCAAGCTTGCGCCAGCTAAAAAACTCTCAAGCTAAATCCAGAATGCCCTTCTTCCTGTTACCTCAGCTAGAGTTTGCTAGAGAAAAGGAAGTAAAGCTGAGACCACTTCTGTGCAAATACCCTAAGGCACCACTTAGGCCCAAAGCATCCCCCAGGAGCCGTTGGAGGGGGAAGGAGAGTGGGAAGTGATGAATGAAAGACGATGAACAACACAGATGGAACGTTATGGTAGGACACAACTTCTTTATCTGTGTTGCTAATCTTCTTTCCATCACTAATGGGACAGAATCCCAAGCTACCTTGAGATCCATGGGCGGCCCTTATGGGGGAACATTCCGGAGTACCACTGAGCCAAAGGCAGCTCTCCCACTGGAGACCAAGTGCAATTTGTAATGATTGATAAAGGTAGGAGGCTTAGCCCAAGTAGCTGCTGTGCAGATGTCATCCATAGAAGTCCTGGAATGGAACGCTATAGATGTTGCCACAGATCTGGTGGAGTGAGCTTTAACTTTTGGCATAGGTTCATTATTGAGGGAATAGAAGAAACATATGCAGTCCCTTAGCCATCTTGATAATGTAACCTTGGAAACAGCCTCTCCCATTCTGGGCCCAGAAAAGGACATGAAAAGCTGTTCAGATTTACGGGTAGGTTTGGTCCTGTCTATGTAAAATCTCAATGGTCTATGTACATATAAAGAGTGAAGGCAATACTCTCCTCTATTAACAAAATTCAGACAGAACATGGGTAGGTTAATGGTCTGGTTAATTGAGAATTCAGAAACAACTTTGGGAAGAAAGGATGGATTCGTCCAAAGTGACACTCTGTCTTTATGAAAAAACAGATAGGGCCTCTTGATACACAATGCCTGCAGCTCCGAGACTCTTCTGGCAGAGGTAATGGCTACCAAGAACAAGGATTCCAAAGACAAAAACTTCAGGTCACACTTCACAGCAGGTTCAAAAGGTTTTCTGAGTCAAAGACTGGAGGACTAAAATGAGATTCCATGGTTCCACAGGCTGTCTGACAGGAGGCCTGATACGAGAGGTCCCCTTGAGGAAAGCCTTGCAAAGGCTTAAAGAGGTAAGAGGGTACCTTCTATACCATTGTGGAAATTGGAAATTGCTGCCAGATGTACTCGTACAGTAGAGGCAGAGGCTCCATTATCAAAAAATCTAGCCAAGTCTTGAAGCACTGCAGTAACTGGAACCGAATACGGGTCTAGCATGTTATTCTTGGACCAGATGGAGAACCTTTTCCATTTGACCTGATATAGTCTTCTGGTGGATGGTTTGTGAGAGGCCAGAATGATGTCTCAAACAGGTGAGGAGAGATTAGCTTGTCTGGTGACTAGTGGAAGTGGAGAAACTTTTAGTTATGTACTCACCATAACTTCAGATGTTTGGGATCCATCTCGCCTACATTCTGTACTGATAGGTTCGGAGCCGATCCCTCGGCTCCGACTCGGCACGCTTATGCTATAGAGCGAGGCCTCTTATTAGCTGAGCTATCTTTATCCCAGGATGCACCACCACTAATCCCCCAGATCTTGTTTGTCCGCATTCATGCACACATGCACAACTTGATTATATTAGATGTTTCAAGATAAAACAACAGGATTCGGACCTTCTGATATCCTCTGATCTCCAAGGAAGGGGGAAGGAGGGTGGGTTAGTAGGAATGTAGGCGAGATGAATCCCAAACCTCTGAAGTTATGGTGAGTACATAACTAAAAGATGTTATGTGATCCTATCTCGCCTACATTCTGTACTGATGGGACAGCGTCCCTAGCACCTAAATCCCGGGTGGCTCATTGGAAAACACTCCTGAGCACTGTGGAACCAAATGAAACTCGTCCTCTAGATGCCACATCTAATTTGTAGTGGGAAATGAAGGTGTGCGGGGAAGACCATGTAGCCGCAGCACAAATGTCACTAATAGCAAGCTTAGAATGAAATGCTATCAAGTAGCCATAGCCCTTGTAGAATGAGCCTTGACAGAGGTGGTAAGCTCTTTGTTAGAATAAAAATAAGCTTGAGTAATACAGTCCCTGATCCATTTGGCAATAGTGACCTTTGTGACAGCTTTGCCCAATTTGTTATCTGCAAAGGATACAAACAACTGATCTGTTTTCCTTGTTTGTTTGGTCCTGTCTAAATAAAAACGTAACTGTCTGTGGACATCTAGTGTGTGGAATATGAACTCCGCTTTGTTAGAGTATTTTGGGAAAAAAACTGGAAGCTCTAACGATTGTTGTAAGCAGAAACTAGAACAAATTTTTGGGACAAAGGGAGGACTTGGCCTGAGAGATACTCTATCTTTGTGAAAAACCAAGTACGGGGGTTTCACAGACAAAGCTTGAAGCTCTGAAACTCTTCTGGCAGAAGTAATCGCCACCAGAAAGGCTGTCTTCCATGATAGGAACTTTATATCACATGTAGCTGCCGGTTCAAAGGGGTAAGAAGTCAAGGCGCGTAACACTATATCGAGATCCTATGGAGGTGCAGGATGAGAAATCGGAGGTCTTAATAGAGCAGCACCTTTCAAGAAGGTTTTGCACAATCTGTTGCTCATTAAAGGAGGGTCTATGGATTCATGAAAATTAGAGATTGCTGCCAATTGTACCTTGATGGTAGAAACTGAAGAGCCTTGATTGAAAAGAGAAGTCAAAAATTTTAGTACCTCTGCTACGGGAATAGAAATGGGGTCCAGGCCCCGGAGTTGAGCCCAAATAGCAAATCTTTTCCATTTGCTAGAATACAGTTTCTTTGTAGTCGACTTATGGGCCGAAGATAATATGTGTACAACATCTGGATCCAATGTATGCCTCCTGACTATCGTCGGAAGAGGAGGAGCCAAGCCGTCAATTTTAAGGTGTGTAGGGACTGGTGGAATAGTCCCGACTGGTGAACAAGTAGGTCTGGGATCTGATCCAGGAACCATGGACCTTCCAGAGCATGTCTCCGAAGATAGGGGAACCACACTTGACGAGGCCAGTAAGGAGCAATTAAGATCATTTTGCTCCCCAAGAGAGATGCCTTTTGAATCACTCTGGGAAGGAGAGGAACTGGAGGGAAGGCATAAAGCAAGCCGGTGGGCCAAGGATGGACTAATGCGTCCATGGGGCTCTTCCCCGGAGCCGGGGTTAGGGAGAAGAACTCTTTGCACTTTGCATTCAGAGGAGTCGCAAAGAGATCGCAACACGGAACTCCCCATTTGCTGAAAATCTGACTTGCCACTGTAATATTCAGTGACCATTCGTGAGGAGAGAGGATAGTTCTGCTCAATCTGTCGGCTATCACATTGGACTTGCCCGGTATGCGAGTAACCACTAGGAAGCGTTTGGTCGAGACTGCCCATTCCCAAACTCTCATGGCTTCTCTGCAAAGAGGATAGGATCTGGTCCCTCCCTGTTTGTTCAGGTACCAGACAACTGACATGTTGTCTGAGTGAACAGCAATTACGCCCTGAGGGAGATAATCGTGAAGGGCTTGAAGGGACAGAAGCACTGCTCTCATTTCTAAGACGTTGATATGAAGCAAAGTCTCTTCCGAGTGCCATTTGCCTTGGACTGACCTGCCCAGGGAATGCCCCCCCCCCACCCCGTCTGGGAGGCGTCCGTGGTCAAAATGGCCGCCGGAGGGGGTAGAACAAAGGGTCGTCCCTGATCCAAGTTGGAGAGCACTAGCCACCAGCGAAGGTCCCGTTTGCAAGATTCCGTGATCCATATGAGGTGACTGAGAGGGAGTTCCTGGAAGGACCACTGAGCTGAAAGAAGCCACTGAAGAATTCTCATGTGCAACCTTGCCAGGGGAACTAGAAGAACCGTGGCGGACATGGATCCTAATAGCTGCAGGACCATTCTGGCTGGGGCTTTGGATCTGGGAAGTAAGGCTCGAACTTGAGCCTGTATGGTTAATAGCCTGTCTGTAGGTAGATAGACCCGCATTTGGTTTGAGTCTATCTCTACCCCTATGAATCTTATGCGTTGAGATGGCAGCAACACAGACTTTAGCCAATTGAAGGTGATTCCAAGGGAATTGCCCAGTGATATAGTGGCTTGTAGGCTCCGCAATAGTAGATGCTTGGAGGTGGCAGTTAGGAGCCAGTCGCCTAGATACGGAAACACCTGGAATCCTAGACTTCTCAGGTGAGCAGTCACGACCGCCAAACATTTGTTGAACACCCTGGGGGCTGTGGTAAGACCAAAGGGCAGCGCACGGAACTGAAAATTACTGCCTTCTAGGCTGAAGCGCAGATGTCTCCTGGACGCTTGATGTATCATGATATGGTAATAAGCGTCCTTGAGATCTATGGAGCACATCCAAACACCCTTCTCCAGCAATGGGAGAATGGTTTGTAGGGTGACCATTCGGAACTTGGACTTTCTGACTGAACGGTTTAGGATGCTGAGGTCCAAGATGGGCCTCAAGTCCCCGGTCTTTTTTGGCACCAAAAAGAATCTTGAGTAAGTCCCTAATCCGATCTGCGGGGACCGGTTGGATGACTCCTTTTTGTAGCAGCTTTGAAACTTCTGAGGCTGCGATATCCCGTTGACTGGGTGGCGGGTCCGGGATTTTTCTGGGCTGAGGGGGGGGGGTGAGAGAATGGGATGGAGTAACCTCCGGCTATAATCCGAAGCACCCATCGGTCCTGAGTGATACCTTCCCAGGCCTTTAGGTGCTTCGAGAAAAGACCCCCAACTGGCTCCGGAGCTGCACAGCCGGGCAATCCCTCAGGGACTATGGAAGGCTGAAGAGCCACAAAAGGACTCGCGGTCTCCAGTGTTGCGAGGGCCTCTGCCGCCTCTGGGACGGCGTCTTCCGGAAGAATTTCCCCCTCCTCTGCCTCTAGAAGGGGAATCCTCCTGCTGAGAGGGGTAAGGCTTCTGAGATCTACGGAACCACATTTTCCCTCCTCTTTTAGCCTTGGGATAAGGCCGAAAGGGAGTGGAAAATCGTGCCCCTACGGCAGTCAGAGTCTTACTCTCCTGTTCACAGCGAGTTAGTGTTTCCTTTACCTTGGGTCCAAACAGGGAGGACCCATCGAAGGGGGTGTCGGCAAAGGAAGACTTAAAGGCCTCCGCGAAATGACACAGGCGGAGCCAGGCTTGTCTCCGTAGAGCAATGCCTGTACCCGCTCTACTCGCCTTCGCCGCATAAGAAATGAGCCTCATGGACGAGTTCGAAATGGACAACATTGTAGCCAGCTGAGAGCCAACCGTCTGGGCCAGCTCCTCAGGCAGGTTACCCAAGAGGGTATCGGATAGCTCCTTAATCAGATCCCTCTGAAATCTGGTAAAGTGCGTAAGGTAGTTCAAGGACCTCAGTGTAAAGGCCGCTGAACTCAGGGTGCGCTTTCCGTACCGATCCATGCTCCTAGACTCCTTATTAGGAGGATGGACGGACGTCGAAGCCTCTGCTACATCTTGCTGGGTAGCAGATGCCACCACCAAAGCATCTACAGCCATACCTTTAGTTAGAAACTCTTTTCAGGGGCGAAGGAACTTATTCGGACGAGCAGGCACCGGTTCCACAGAGTCTGGGTGTTCCCACGCCCTTCGACAGATCAAATCCAAGAGCTCATCGAAGGGCGGAGACACCCAGGAGGCGGAGGGCTGAGCCCCGAAGGCCTTCAGGAACACCGACTCATCAGCAGAGGGAGATTTGGACTGCCAGCCGCCTCGTTGTTTTAGGGCTTCAAGGATGTCTGCAAAGGAGACATCATCCGAGGACGACTTAGGGGACCCCTCTGCATCATCGAGATCAGTGTCGGATGTTAGAGACTCATCAGGGGAGTCAATGTGCTTCCTCTTGCACAATCTTTTCCTGGGGGTTCTTCCGAAGAGGCTTCAGAAGGACCTCCAGGAAGGGGAGAAACCCCAGCGGGGGTAACCTGAGGCCCCGGGGCTCCGCTGTCTAAGGACAGGGGGACTGCCAATGACCCAGTTTCCGTATGCAGGGAAGGAGCTGGGGAAACCGTGGAGGTAGCCAAGGAAGATTTGGCTAATGCACTCCTCATAGCCCTGAAGGCGGGACCACCAGAATCCTGGGAGGGTCCCACCTCCGTGGCCACGACAGTGGACGGCACTCCCGCCGCCGACGCACCAAGAGGGAGACTTGGAACCGAAAGCATCAATCCCGAAGCCTCCCCCCCAGGGCCGAAGGAAGAAGTCCGTGTACTGAACTCCGACCCAAGAGCCGGAGTTGGAACAAGGGTCGGGCCCGACCCTAACACCTCCACAGATTCCACCAGCACCGGCTCCAATGGTGCCGAAGCTGTTGGAGGAGGAACCACAGTAGGGGAGTGGACCATCGGCTCCGAAGCCGAATGGGCTGGAGCCGAAACTAGCTTTTGGAACACCGGAGACTGGAAGAGTCGAAGGAGTACCCTGTCGATGTCCGAATCAGACATCTTGGATGATCTAGAGGATACCGATCGGGCCCGAACCGATTTCTCCATCGGCTCCGAAGGGCTCGGGGACCGGCTCCGAATGGACTCAACAACTATCGGCTCTGAGGAAGATCTCAAGGAAATTTCCCTCAGTGCCGATAAGGACTTCGGCTCCGAGGGGGAAGAGTCTGAGCCGGTAACCCTTATCGGCTCCAATATCAGTGGAGCCGATGAGGGTGACCCGCCTCTCGATGCCCCAGACCTCGGCTCCGAAACCAGAGGGGTCGAGGCTGGAGGCATCGAGGCAGACCATTCCGACCTCGGCTCCGAAGTCCGTGGAGCCGATGGAGAAGTCTGCTTAGATTTTTTAGCGGTCGGTTCTGACTGACTGGTCGGAGCCGACGCTTTCTTCTTTTTAGAAGGAGACGGAGAGGAAGATAAAGCCTCCTCGAAGGAAGGCTTGATTAATCCCTTGAGGATTAATTTGTTCTTCCTCTCCTGGAGGACTCTTGATGAGAAAGCGTGGCACACACTACACGATTCTTGTAGGTGCTTGGCACCTAAGCAATAGACGCACGAGGAGTGGTCGTCCGTTATGGACATTTTAAAACCACACCTCGTGCATTTCTTAAACCCGGTGGGTTTGTGTTCTTTAGACATAACGGTCTATCTAAGTGAAAAATACTAAACTTAGCCAAAAGGTAAAGTTAAATTCAACAAATTTAACAAATATATATATATATATATATATATATATTTTTTTTTTTTACACTAAAGAGTTAAACAGACAGAAAAGAGAGAAAGAGAGTCAAGACCCTCTAACTTAAACGGGTACTTGACCAAAGAAAGAGACACTAGTAGCAAAGCAACAGGGGAAGGCCCCTCTAACTAAAACGGGAAACCTTCCCTGACTAAAAAAATCACGAATTTCTCAACAGAAATTAACCAATCACACTTATATAACAACAATAGCTGTTAAAACAGCTTTTGGGTTCAAAGTAAGGAAATTTGTGACAGGAAAAAGCCTAAATAAATAGTACTTAGCCCAGCCAAGTTGAGACCACGTCTAAGCTTGTTAGCGGCAAACGAGATCTGGGGAATTAGTGGTGGTGCATCCTGGGATAAAGATAGCTCAGCCAATAAGAGGCCTCGCTCTATAGCATAAGCGTGCCGAGTCGGAGCCGAGGGATCGGCTCCGAACCCATCAGTACAGAATGTAGGCGAGATAGGATCACATAACATCTAAGCTGTCAGCTTGAGACTGGACAGATTCAGGTAACTCAACCCTTGGGGGTGAGTAATCAGATCTGGTAGAGAGCCCAGAATCCATGGTGGGTATACTAGGTGAGGCCGAAGGAAGGGGAACCAAACTTGTTGAGGCCAGAATGGGGCTATGAAGATCACCTTACATCTCAACCAAAGAGCTTTCTTTAGAAATTGTGGGATCAGAGGAATGGGAGGATAAGCGTAGAGAAGTCCCATGGGCCAAACGTGGATCAGAGCGTCTCTTGGTGACTCCCCCTCTGGGGGCAGTTGGGTGAAATAGCTGCTGCACTTGTCATTTGATGGGGAGGCGAAAAGATCGCAGCAAGGCTGGCCTCAGTGGCTGAAGACTACTGACACCACCTCGTGGTTGAGGGCCCTCTCGTGAGACATTAGGATGCACCTGCTCAGTTTGGTCACAATCATGTTGGAGTTCCCTGGGATATGCATTGCTATCAGAAAGTGGTTGGAAGCTGATGCCCACTGCCAAATTCTCATGGCTTCTTAACATATGGGGTAGGACTTGGTTCCTCCTTGTTTGCTGATATACCAGACCACTGACATATTGTCTGATTGAATCACAATTGTCCCAGAAGGGAGAGCCGAATGTAAGGCCTGCAACACTAACAGCACAGCTGTCAGTTCCAGAACACTGATATGCAGGTGGACCTCTGAGGTGGACCATGTGCCTTGGACAGTCTTTCCCTGGAAATGCCCCCCCCCCGGGTCAGGGAACCATCTGTGATCACAATGGCTGAGGGGACTGAAATGGATGACTCCAAAGCTCTTCGTCTGGCCTCATCCACCAAAGCAGGTCTTGTTTGCAGAATCTGGTTATTCAAATCTGGTAACCGAGGGGGTGAGAGTTTTGGAACGATTGACACAGAAGGAGCCACTGCAGAATCTGCATATGTAGCTTTGCTAGAGGAGCTACTGGAATTGACACTGCCATAGAACCTATGGCCTTAAGAACTTCACTTGCAGAGACTCATGTTTGAGAGAGTATCACCTGGAGTTGAAGCCTCAATCAATGTAGTCTGTGAACTAGGAATGATACCAAACAGGACTGAGTACTGAACACTGCTCCAAAGAACTCTATTTGTTGTGTAGGGGTAAGGTTTAATTTCTCCCAATATATCGTTATTCCCAACAATTTTGCCAGAGAGAGAGTATAATGCAGTGCTGTTACCAGAAGATGCTTGGTGGGGGTGGTAAGAAGCCATTCGTCCAGATATGGAAACACCCGGAATCCTTTTAGATCAAGTGAGCTGTTACCACTGCCATGCATGTCATGAACACTCTGGAGGCTACAGAGAGACCGAATGGCAGGGTACGGAAATGATAATGACTGGCTCCTAGCCGGAAGCGAAGCAGACTCATGGAGCATTTGTCCATCTTGATGTGATAATATGCATCCCAGAGATGTATCGAGCACATCCAATCGCCTTCTTTTAAAAAGGGGAGAATGGACTGAAACGTGACCATCCGGAATTTGGTTTGGGTGACAGACTTTTTTAAGCTGCTGAGATCCAAAATGGGTCTCTAGTCTCCTGTCTTTTTTAGCACCAAAAAGAATCTAGAGTAAAACCCGGATCCACGCTGGTCTGGTGGGACTGGTTGGATGACTCTTTTTTGAGACAGCTTTATAATCTCTGAGGCTGTTTCTTCCCTTAGACTGGGTGGAATGTCAGGAAGTTTTCTTGGAAAAATTGGTTGACAAGAAAGGGGAATACTGTGATCTCTGGTGATGATACTCTGCACCTAGTGGTCGGTGGAGATAGATTGCAAACAGCTTGGTGTAGAGAGAAACGACCCCCAACTGCTTCCAGAGGTAACAATTGAGCTGCCCCTCAGGAGTGCTAATAAGGCTGTCCAAAGAAAGAGTCCCTGAAGCCTTGGTTACGAGGATCCCCTCTTCCTGTAGAGAGGTGTTTTCCAGAATTGTTACCCCCCTCTGCCTCTGGGGGTATCATCACCATGTGCGGCATGGAAAGGACCCTGAGATTTCTTATGCCATATTTTTCCACTCCTCTGATTCCTGGAGAAGGTACGTTGAGGGTTGGAAAACCGTAGGCCTACAGCAGACAGGGTCTTTACATCTTGCTCGCACTTGGCTAGTGTGTCCTTCCCTTTGTAGCCAAAAACGTTGAAGTTTCAATGGGAGCATTCAGAAAGGAAGACTTGAAGGGATCCGCAAGGTCACAAATGCACATCCAGGCATGACGCCTCATAACAATACCCGAACCAGCTGCCCTAGCCTCCCCTTCGGTTGCATGAGACAGCAACCTCATGGATGAGATGGATATTGATTCCAGGGTTGCGAGCTGTGAGGCCACTTTGTCCCTGACCTCATCAGACAACTATCCTGCGAGCGTCCCAGAGAGTTCAGAGATCAAGTCCCTCTGGAGCCTCGTAAAATGTGCCAAATAATTCAGGGACTGAATAGCAAAGGTCCCTGATGCAAAAACATGCTTCCCAAGTCTGTCCACAGCCTGGGACTCCCTGTTGGATGGGTGGACAGCGGGACTTTCCTCAGCCAAGTCCTTTTGCATGGCTGCCATCATAGCATCAACTGGTAACCCTTTAGACCAATGCGGGTTCTCCTTGGGAGGGGAAAGAATTTTGTCTGGCTTCCGAGGGATCAACTCAATGGAATTAGGATTCTTCCAAGTGCACTCCACGATCAGCTCATTGGCAGGTGGGGTTATCCAAGAGGTAGAAGGCTGGGTGTGAAAACCCTGCAGGAACACAGACTCCTCAGATGAAGGATTGGAGGGTTTCCAGTCACCACTCTGCTTTAACATTTCCAGGATGTCTCCAAAGAAGACATCATCAGGAGGTGACCGTGGGGACCCTTCACCATCATCGTAATCAGTGTCTTCTGTTAACGACTCCCCGGGCAAGACCATGTTCTTCCTATTGCATGTCTTCTTTTCAAGGGGACTCCTCAGTAGAGGGGGGCGTCTCTGAGGAGGACTTAGAAGAGTGGGTACCCCGAACAAAGGTGTCCTGTGGCTTCTCTGCCCGGTAACCTGGTGGGATGGTCTGTGATGGCTGTAGCTCAGGGGAAGAAAACTGGGGTTCTGACATCAAAGGAGTGCTGCCAGAAACAAGAGCCCTCTCCATTTTGAGGAAGGCAGGCCTGCCCTAAGAGGGATGGGAGCCTGGAACCGAGAAAGACAACCTCGGGACTGGAGTCACACCCTGCTCCGACTAACCTACCCCCACAAATGGAGTCTCATGCAGGATCGGAGAAGATTCAGCTATCGGCACTGAGGATGGAACCGAGGAGAGCTGTGGTTCTGTACCCCAGGCCAACGCACCTGTCCCCCAATCCCCAGACTGAGGAAGGACTGGTTCAGTGGGAACCGAAGACCAAAGGGACAAACTTGGAGCCAGAGTGAAATGCACCATAGGTACCAAGGTAATGGTTTCCAAGAAGGATGTCTGAGCAGAAGGCTTCGGAACCAAGATGGTCGAAGTAGGAGTGGAAGATGGAGTTTGTGGATATGACAACCCAAGTCCTGCAGGTGGATGGGTCTTAGAAAGTGAAGGGACCCCCCCTGGCTAACAACAGCTGGTCGGGTTCCGACAGGCTGCTGGTGGGTCTAGTGGAAACACCGGACAGGGAGTCAGGACATTCGATGAAGGGACTATATGCTTGGCCCAGAAATGGATCTACGGAAGGGGAGTACAGGGTCCGTGGTGCAAGGTCTGCTGGCACTGAAGTCTCTAGTTTCGAGACCGGGAGTAGAGGTCAAATCCAGTGATGTCGGTACAACGCTTGGTGCCGAAGTGGCACTTTGAGCAGAGACGGTCAGTTCCAAAATGGAAGCTAATGGAGTAGTTGAAGGTGTACCCTGAGCCGAAGTGGCCACAGGTGCTGAAGTCAAAATAGGTGTAGTAAGGTCTATGATTGGTGCCGGAGGCAGGACTGGTGCCGAAACAGGCGCCGGTATAGAAGTTTTCGAGATGGTCGGAGCCGATGAAGATGGTGCCATAGAGGCAGATTTATGCTCCGAAGATGACTTTGGGACCTTTGATTTCCCAGGCTTGCTCTGATCACCCGATGATGAAGAAGGAAAAGAGTGGGATCTCTTTTTGTCCTTAGTAGGAGGGGTTGAGACCTCCATCGCAGAATTGGCCTCTGAGAATGGAGACTTCAGTAACCCTTTCAGAATAAGTTTATTTCTGCGCTCATTAAGATTGCGTTGACTGAAACTCCAACAAATGTCACATGGAGGCTGCACAGAAAGGTGGGCCACTCCCAAACAGTATACACAGTCATGAGAATCACTATTAGGTAACTTGCCCTTACATGAAGTACAATGCTTAAACCCTGAAATACCCTTCTTATCAGACATCTTGAAAGAATAGACACCACAGACCAACTGCATAATCCAATTAGAATAAAGTCAACTCCATTCAAATAAGCAGAAAAATAACAATACACTGATATGTAGAGGAAATATCTGAACAAAAAAGTCAAGCTAATAGTTTAAATAGGAGAGAGAATACCAACTGTGGTACTGAAGAAATACCTCAAGGGTAAGGGAGGAAAGGCCGTACCACAAATGGTACTTGAAAGATTACCAATGGTGACAATGGGTTGAGAGGAAAAAACAAGGTTAGACAGAAGAAAAGACACTAGAAATACTAATTGCTTAATAAAATATGAAGATATCCAAAAATTTTTACACAAATATCAAAAACGTTCCACTTAGCTGAGAGCTCGACTGAAACGCAGCTTTACGGCTATGCAGCAAAGGAGATCTCAGGTAACAGGGAGAAGGGCATTCTGGGTAGAGACTTAGCTCGAGAGTTTTTTGGCTGGCGTGAGCTTGGTAAAAAGGCTGACTCATTTCCAAGGGCTCGGAACCGAACCCATCAGTGATGAATGGAAAGAAGATTAACATCAGTTCCTGATTTATATTAGCATCAGAAGTGACCTTGAGCAGGAAGGAAAGATTGGTATGTCCTTGTGAAAAATTAAATATGGAGGTTTACAAAATAATGCCTGTATTTCAGATACTCTTTTAGCTGAAATAATGGCCACTAAAAAGACAATCTTCCAGGACAAATACTTTAAATCAACTTTGGCAGAAGGCTCAAAAAGAGACGCAACTAGATCTAGCAAAAAACATAGTAAGATCCCAAGGTAGAGCAGGATCCTTAATAGGATGGTGAAAAAAAGTACCTTTTAGAAAGAGCTTCCACAACTTAGACGAGGCCAAAGAAAATGAATTTTCCCCAATGTGAATGTTGGAAATGGCCACCAATTGCACCTTAACAGTAGAGAAGCTAGTTTCACTACAAAAAATGGATGCCAGAAAATCTAATACAACAGGAATGGGGGTTGTAAAGGGATCCAGTTGGTTTTGATGAGCCTAAATGGAAAACCTCATCCACTTGTTATTGTATATTTTCCTAGTAGACAGTTTGTATGCTGCAATCAGAATCTTCCTAACTGGGGATGAAAGCCAGGGAATTCTAGCCATCCTTGGAACTGGAGTAACCAAGCAGTTAATTTCAGGCTTGAGAGATCTGGGTGGAGGTGTCCCAATGGGTGGGACAAAAGATCTCGAGAGGGATCCAGAGTCCACAGTGGACAAACCAGGTGAGATCAAAGGAAAGCAAACCATACTTGTTGAGGTCAAAAGGAAGCAATGAGAATTACTTTACACCTCTGAGCTTTTTGCAAAATTTTGTGACTGAGAGGAAGAGGAGGATAGGCATAAAGCAGACCGGGGGCCAAGCTTGCACTACAGCGTCTCTCAGTGACTGTCCCTGAGGAGGGATCAGGGCAAAGAACTCGCTGCACCTGGAGTTGGAAGAAGACGCAAAGAACTCGCAGGAAGGTTGACCCCATTTCTGAAAGATTGTACTTACCACTGAAGTATTTAGAGACCACCTGTGAGGCATCAGAATGGTTCTGCTGAGCCTGTCTGCCAGAATGTTTGACTTCCCTGGAATGTGTGTTGCTACCAGAAAGCGGTTGCAAGAGATCACCCATTGCCACAACCTCATGGCCTCTCGACACAAGGGCTAAGACTTGGTTCCTCCCTGTTTGTTGATGTACCAGACCACTGACATGTTGTCCATCTGAATTGCAATCATCCCCATCAGAAAACAGGGCTGAAGAGCATGCAATGCAAGAAGCATCGCTGTCATCTCCAGGATGTTTATGTGCAAATTGGTCTGTAGTGCGGACTACATGTCTTGGACTGTCTGCCCCAGATAATGCCCCCCCAACCCGAACTGGGAAGCATCCATGATCACTCTGGCCTTTACGGGACAAGGATGAACGGCTGACCCTGGTCGAGGTCCTCAATTGGAGCCACCACAGAAGAGACTGTTTGCATGCTCAAGAGATTCTGACCAGGTGATTCAGTGGATAACAAAGAAAGGACCAAAGGACTGCTAAAGTCTCCTGAAGTATTCTCACATGAAGGCATGCTATTGGGACAATGGTAATTGTGGTAGCAATGGACACCAAGGCTCTTAGAAAAACACTTGCTGGGGAGAAGGAATATCCAAGATTTGTTTGATATGGAGTCTCAAGGTGGAGAGGAAGAAGTGCTAAGGAACAAGTGGTGTCCAGACTGGCTCCGAGGAAATCTATTAGATGTACTGGTTGAAGGTGAGACTTTTTGAAATTGATGGAAAAGCCCAAGGTTGAAGCTAGTTGGAACAGATGGTCTCTGGCTTGTAGAAGTCTATGCCTGGTGGGAACATAGAGAATCACATGGAAACCTTGTAGTCTTAAGTGAGATGTCAATATTGCCATGCATTTGGTGAACACCCTGGGGTCTGTGGTGAGACCAAAAGGGAGAATTCTGAACTGGTAGTGACCGACTCCCAGCCAGAAGAGGAGGAACCTTCTGGAGCATCTGTTCATTTTCATGTGATAGTATGTATCCTGAAGCTCTATAGAGCACATCCAGTCATCTTTCTGCAGGTAGGTCAGAGTGGACTGAATCATGACCATTCAGAACACTGAACTGGCTACAGACTTCTTGAGGGTTGTAAGGTCCAAAATGTGCCTGAGGTCCTCTGTTTCTTTGGGCACTAAAAAGAAACTGGAGTAGATGCTTGATCTGAGTTGGTCTAGTGGGACACTTTAGATGACTTTTATTGTCAGCAGCTTTGAAATTTCTAAGGCTGCAGCTCTCCTTTGATTAGGTGGAACATCGAGGAGGTTCTTGCTTGGAGAGGGATTTTGGAAAAAGGGGATGGAATAACCACTGGATAAAACTTTTAACACCTAACAATAATTTGTGATGGCTTCCCAGGCTATTGGGTGTAAAGACAAACGTCCCCAGACTGCCTCCAGAGATGAACAGTCAGGCAAATCCTTCATGATCGCTAACTGGGCCTTTCCGAGAAAGTATCTCGAGACAGACTCGACTCATCAGACCCTCTCTGCCATGAGGGCAGCATCTGTCACTAGTACCATTTCCTCCTCTGCATCTGGAGGGAAGGTCTCTCTGTGAATCCTGAAAAGGACCTTGAGATCGTTGGAACCACAACTTTTTAGTCCCATGCTGGTTCCTGGAAAAGGATCATTGTGGGGGTAGCAAAGCAAATTCTGATGGCAGACTAGGCTTTTCCATCTTTATCACTTTGGTAGCATGCGTCTTTGACAGCTGGACCAAACAGTCGATCCGTCAAAAGGGGCATTGGTGAAAGATGCCTTGTAGGGTTCCAAAAATCACGCAACTGCATCTAGGCGTGGCGTCTGATAGCAATGCCTGACTCGGGTGCCCATGAGATACCTTCTGCAGCATGAGAAATTAACCTCATAGACGTGTTTGATATGGACTGTAGGCTGGCCATTCTGAAGTTAAAGGTCTTCTGTTCCTTGGCAGATATGGACCCTGGGGCAAAACTAGAGAGCTCCTTGACCAAGTCTGTCTATAGCCTGGTTACATGTGCCAAATAATTAAGCACTCCAAGTGCGAAGGTTGATGAAGCATATACTTGCTTACCAAACCTGTCCAAAGCCCTAGATTACCTGTTAAATGGGATGGACAGTGGAGCTTTGTTGGGCCAGCTCCATTTTGGTGGCTGCTGCAACCACCATGGCATTGAAGTGAACACCCTTGGTCCAATAGGTTCTGTCTGAAGGGGAGCTCAGGATCTTGTCAGGGTACTTAGGGATGGGTTCCATTGTGTCCACCTCCTTCCACTCCCTGTGAGAAACAAGGTCGATAAGGGGCTCCATGGGGGGGGACACACCCAAAAATACATGGGCCCAACCCAAAAGCTTCCAAAAAAGTACAGTTTTGTACACCTACCATAAATGTAGATGTTCGAGTGTCTTCACTGTTGCAGTCATAACTGTAGGGTGCTCCTGCCGGCAGGCAGCCCGAGGTCGGCCAGAATCCCAAAGTCTGGGTCCGGCGCCGGCTGTATAAGCTAGTATCCTGACGTCAGTACGCCTTGGTACATAGCCCTCAGCCGACGCCATCTTCTCCAGCCTTTCTTGCCCTAGATGTCAGAATACCTCCAATAAATCAAAAATGAATCCAACAAAGGAAACACAAATACACCACAAAAAGGAAAAGAGGGGATAGGAGGGAGGAATCCGACTGCAACAGTGAAGACACTCGAACATCTACATTTATGGTAGGTGTACACAACTGTACTATGTTCTTCGTGTTTCACTGTTGCAGTCATAACTGTAGGGTGGAATCCCAAAGCAGTGTAGAGAGGGAGGAGGCTTTAGATAGAAGAAGGGAGGCAAGAATACCCTGCAAGACAGCAGAGGCAAAGCCTGCCCTAGACTTAGAAAACAAAGGGAGATTGTAGTGCTTGGAAAAGTATGCACTGAACTCCAAGTGGCAGCTTCCAAGATATCCTTGGTAGGTACTCCTCTGAGAAAAGCTGTAGAAGTAGCAGCTGCTCTAGTAGAATGACTTCTAATGGTTCCAGGAAACTGTTTACCATGATGAGTGTAACAAAATCTGATCCCATAAGCAATCCATTTGGAAATGGTTTGTTTAGAAATAGGTTTTCCAAGTGAACTGGAGGCAAAGGAAACAAACAGTTGGTTAGACTTTCTGAAATCTTTAGTCTTGTCCAAGTAAAATCTTAACTGCCTGTGCACATCCAATGAATGCAAAATCCTTTCCCCTTTATTTTGAACATTTGGAAAGAAAGTAGGAAGGTGAATTGTCTGATTCAAGGCCACTTTCGAAATCACCTTAGGCATGAAAGTAGGATTGGTCCTCAAGGATACTCTGTCCTGATGGAAAATAAGGTAAGGTTCCACAGCCATAAGAGCTTGCAACTCTGAGACCCTTCTGGCAGAGGTCAAAGCTAACAAAAGAACAGTCTTCCAAGATAGAAACTTAATATCTGAAGATGCAGCAGGCTCAAAAGGAGGCAAAGTAAGTTTTTCTAAAACATAATTAAGATCCCAGGCAGGGACCGGAGGGGTCCTTGGAGGCCGCAAATTCTTAGCCCCCCTCAAAAACTGCTTCACCAAAGGATGTGAAAAACAGGAGGATCAGAACTGAAATGCGCAGAGATATCAGAAGCAGGGATCCTTATGGAAGAAAAAGAAAGACCCTTAGATAAAAGCTCTTTAAGGTAAAGCAAAATTGAGGAGAGATCAGGAACCTGAGGATCAGAACCTCGGTCCTGCATCCAAATAGAAAACCTCTTCCATTTAGAGGCATAAGATTTCCTAGTGCTAGGCCGTCTAGCTTCCAAAAGAACATCCAAAACTTGTTTGGGAAGACTAGAGGCAATCAAATTCCTTTGAAGAGCCAAGCTGCCAAGCAAAGGGTCTTGAGGTTGGAATGTAGCAACTGACCCTGATGCTGGGACAGAAGCGAAGGGTTCAGTGGAAGAATCCAAGGAGGCCCGAGAACAGGAGTTTTAGAGTCGGATACCAAAACTGTCGAGGCCAATTTGGAGCAATCAAGATGAGGAACTTGGGCTTGTCCTGCTTTATCTTCAGTAGTACCCGAGGCAGTAGAGGAAGAGGAGGGAAGGCATATGCAGACAGACTTCTCCAACTGAAAGACAGGGCATCCACTCTCCATGCTGTTTTGTGGAAGGACCTGGTGCAAAAGCGAGGCAGCTGATGATTGAGATGGGATGCGAACAGATCTATCTGGGGACATCCCCAAACTGCAGTAATCCTTTTGAACAAGTTGGTGTCTAGCATCCATTCGTGAGGATCTGTAATGTTTCTGCTCAGGCTGTCTGCTAAAAGATTTTGTTTCCCTGGAATGAAATGAGCCTGGAGATGCAGATTCAAATTTAGAGCTGTGTCCCATAAACTCATAGCCAGTCTGCAAAGGGGGTAAGAATGAGATCCCCCCTGCTTGTTGATGTACCACATGACCGTGGTGTTGTCTGTGCGAATTAGCAGAGGCCCTGGTTGTAAAAGGTGCTCGAAGGCCAAAAGGGCATTTTGAACTGCCAACATCTCCTTCAGATTGATGTGCCAGTGAAGATGGACCTTTGTCCAGGTTCCTTGCTGGCAATTGTCTAGAAAATGTGCTCCCCAAGCATAATCCGAGGCGTCCGTGGTTAGAATTTGAGTAGGTTGAGGGAGACAAAAAGGTTTTCCTTCGTTTAAAATGCATGCCCTGGACCACCAGAGGAATTCCTTCAGGAGGCAGGGGATCAGAGGAATCAGAATATCCAGATCGTGATAATGCTGTGACCATACACTTTTCAGATACCATTGAAGCTTTCTCATGTGAAGCCTTGCGTTTGGAATCAACAGAATGCAGGAAGCCATGTAGCCCAGAGCCTGCAGGAATTTCCTTGCAGTGAGCTGAGATAGAGTTGCCAAGGTGTTGAAAGTAGAAGCCAGCTGAGTTTGTTTTTCTGGAGTGAGGTAGGCCCTTTGTAAGGTTGTGTTTAAGAGGGCTCCCAAGAATACCATTTGTTGAGAAGGGATTAAATGTGACTTTTTTATGTTCACTGAGAATCCCAGTAAGAGGAGAAGACGTTGAACGAAGTCTAGGTGTTGAAGCAGAAGATCTTTGCTGTCTGCCTGAATAAGGCAGTCGTCCAAATAGGGGTAAATCTGAATCCCCTGAAGTCTGCAGTAAGCCACTACTGGTGCCAGGCACTTGGTGAAGACTCTGGGCAGTAGATAAACCAAAGGGCAGAACAGAGAATTGAAAGTGCCTCGAACCTGCCTTGAACCTGAGGAATTTCCTGCGTTCTTGTCTGATAGGGATATGCAAATAGGCTTCCTTTAAGTCCAATGTCACCATCCAGGCGTCCTGAGAGAGCATTGGAAGTAACTGTTGCAGAGTGAGCATCTTGAACTTTGGAATTTCCAAAAGGTGTTTAACACAGAAAGGTCCAGAATAGGTCTCCAAGAGTTTTGTTTTCTGGGAACCAGAAACAGCCTTGAATAAAATCCTTTTCCTATTTCCAAGAGTGGAACAGGCTCTATGGCTGTCATGGCCAGAAGAGCATCCACTTGAGTTAAGGCCTCTGACCATTGAAGTTTTGGCAGATCTGGCCAACCGTGAGTCCTTGGCAAAGTATGAAAGTGGAACTTGTAACCTTTTAAAATCACATCCAATACCCATTTGTCCTGGGTAATATGAGTCCAATTCCTGTAAAAAAGAGACAGTTTTCCTCCGAGAGGGGCGTCCAGGTAAAGAGGTCCTGAAGCCCAACCGAGAGAGTCATTGAGTCTGTTTTCTTTGAGATTGGGATCTGTCTTCTCCCCTTCTAGGTGAAGAAGCAGTCCATTGTCTAGATCTGTACGAGGTCTGGCCTTGACCACGGCCTCTGGAGCGTCTATATCTTCCCTTTGAGGCCTGTCAGACGTGGGAAAGGACCAATTTTTAGTGGGCCAATTCCTGGAAAATCTAGGAGGCTGAACCTGCAAGAAATCTTTTACAGTCTGCATGGACTTTGCCTTTTCTTCCATCTTTTTAATAACTTCCTCAGCCTTAGAACCAAAAAGAACATCATGTTGAACAGGGGCATCTAATAATTTAGCCTTAACCTGTTCAGGTAAACTTTGTTCACGAAGCCAGGCATGTCTCCTAATCACAGTACCAGAGGCAGCAACCCTACAGGAAGCATCCAAGGCATCAAAACCACAATGTAAACTATGCTTGTTAACCTGTTCAGTAGCATGCAAAACATCCTGAAGTTCCTTATCCTCTGCACAAGCAGGTACGGAAGCAAGCTTTTGCTTTAAAACAGACAAAAGAAATTGCTGGTATTTAAACATATGAAACTGGCAATTCAATGCCCTTACAGAAAGGGTAGCAGAAGTATATACCTTTTTGCCCCACCTGTCTAAAGCACGAGAATCCTTCTCAGAGGGAATAGGATTTTTAGAAGTAGCAACCTTAGCAGCCTTAGAACCCTGAGAAATAGTTTCAGGGTCTGCAGAAGGATATTTAAATAGAAATAAATGAGAGTCAGGAACCCTATAAAATCTATCAGGCTTAGAAGGAGCAGGAGGCATGGAATCAGGATTCAAATTAGCCTCAGAAAAAGCATCATCCACAATGTCCAAAACAGGAGGGATAGCTAAAGGCCTATGCTGAGGAAGAAGAAGAAATTCTCTAAGCCTCTTTTTGGAAGCAGAATATTCCTGTCCTTCCCAATGAAAATGTTCCCTCATCTCATGCAAGGTTTCTCCAAAAGAAAAATCCTCAGGCGGAGAGGCCGAGGGCAAAGATTCCTCAGCATCCGAATCCTCATAAGGGGGGAAGGAATAGTCCTGATCAGAGGAAGAAAAAGAAGAGACAGAGGCCTGGTCAGAAGAATCCAGAGTAACATCCTGTCGAAGCCTTTTCTCAGGAGGGGGGTGAGAACCCCTAATCATTGTAAGCAAGTCTTCAGCCATCCTCAATAATTGTTTTTGTGTCTTGGGAGTGGATTCAGAAGCAGCTTGAGCTGAAACTTTAGACTTAGAAGGAGTCTTTGTCTTTGCCTTTGAAATAGTAATGTGAGTAGGCCTGAAAACCCCCTCAGAAGCCGGTACCTGCACAGCGGTTCTGGACCCATCTGAAGGAGCGACGTCCGAAGGTCCTGCAGCAGTTAAAATAGTGGGCCTTAATGGCTCCCCATGGGAGTCCGTATCGGCCATCGGTTCAGAAGCGGCAGACGACAAGGGCTGCAAAAGCGCCTCACTGACGACAGCCGAACCGGACGCTGGCTCCAGCTGCAACGAGTCCTGTTTGGACCTCGGAGGCCTGTCTTTATCTTTGCGCTTCTTTTGAACTCCGGTAGTATCCGGCGACATTCTGTAATTGAAGCGTCTGCCAAAATAATTTAAAGCCCAGTCGTACCTGCGTTTGATAGTACGAGAGTTGAACCTGGCACAGAACCGACAACAAGAAACGTCGTGGTCAGGGCCTAAGCAAGGTAGACAGTAAGAGTGGAAATCTTTATGAGGTATTTGTTTCCCACACGCTATACAATTATTAACTTTTTCTGACATCGGAGGAACAAGAAAAAGATTCCCCAACGGGGTACTTAGCTTTGAGAAGAGAAGTAACAACTTCGGACCGACAACAACCAAGAATGCTGTTCGAAAATCGCCAAACAACGTTTTGCGAGCTGCTTTCCACCGCACGGCAAGAAAGACTGGAGAAGATGGCGTCTGCTGAGGGCTATATACCAAGGCGTACTGACGTCAGGATACTATCTTATACAGCCGACGCCGGACCCAGACTTTGGGATTCTGGCCGACCTCGGGCTGCCTGCCGGCAGGAGCACCCTACAGTTATGACTGCAACAGTGAAACACGAAGAACATCACAAATTCCTCTGGGTTAGGGTTTTGGGCAGACCAACCACCTTTTTGGTGAAGGAACTCCATGATGTCCCCAAAGGAGACATCCACAGGTGGTGATCTAGGGGACCCTTCACCTTCATCAATATTAGTGCCCTCAGTGAGAGATTCCAAAGGGGAATCCAACTGCCTCCTTTTGCACTGATGTTTGTGAGGGACCTCCTCGGTGGGGAGCTCCAGGGAGGTGTCAGAAGACTCAGGATGTTCCAAAGGAGAAACAGTCTGGAAGTCTGTCTGGGTAGGCTGTGCTGGAGGTGACAGAACAGATGTCTCCGGCACAATATTTACTGGGAGGGGGGGTTCCAAAGCAGGGACAGTCAAGGATCTTCTGGGCACAGATAGAACCTCTCCACTACCTCGAATGCCAAGGGAGACAGAGAACTTGACAGCAAACCTGCCATAGCCGAAGCTGTCGAAGGGGAAGCTCCACGAATCCCCACCACCCTCAAATCTGAGTGAGGATTTGGAGCCAAGCTATCAAGAGCCAAAGCCCTAAGGGGAAGAGACAGCTTTGAAAGCTTCATAGCTATCAATAATCCCTCAGACCCAATGCCAAAGCTACAGCTCCAAGAACTGCTCTGCTCTGAAATGGTCAGAGCCGGGCAAGTCAGGGAAATGGGAGTTGAGGTAACCATACCTGTCGGCTCTGACGTCTTGACTCCATGTATCTTCAGATGAAATAACTCTGAACCAGGGAGTTGGATCGGAGAAGGAGATATTGGAGCAGAGGTAGGTATGTGGCTCACAGATCCAGAGGGGGACGGAGAGGGCAAAATCCCCAGATGGATTTTTCCTTGAGCAACTTCACCATAACACTGTCGACCTCAGATTCGGAGAGGCTACAGGAAGACTAGTGGATGAAGCAACAGATGGTGGGTCTGCAGACTGGTCTGGAAGCCTGAAGAATAGGGGACTTGGGTCTCAAGGCAACCGGCTCTGGGGGAAAAACTGCAAGACCGCTGCTGAGGGGTAGACTCCATTACAATTGGAGCTAAGTCAGACGGATCTGAAGTTTTAGATGATTTCTGAGGCAGTTCCCAGCTAGGTGGGATCTATTCAGGGACCACTTGCATTCCTTGTGTTTCTTAAAGGGGGGGGGGGTTGAACCCCTGAAGTAGAAGGTGATGCAGAGGAAGAAGCAGTCAAAAAAAGGAGGCCTTTTAAAATAAGTTTATTCCTTCGGTCTATTAACGCACACTGGTTGAAGCCAGCACAGATGGAGCAGGAAGAGTCCAAGTGGAAGGCCCAAGACATACTACACATTCAGTGTGGCCCAAGACATACTACACATTCAGTGTGGGCATCAGACAGTGGGAACCGACTCGGCCAATACACAAGCTCGCGCCAGCCAAAAACTCTCGTTAGGTCCTACCCATAGCGCCCCTGTTCTTCTTTCTTCAGATCGAGTTTGCCTGCCTAGCATAGAGAAAATTGAAACACTAGAGACAAGGAGGCCCTATCTGAGCATTACCTTATCAGGCTGACAGGACCAAAGGATCCCCTGGAGTCTTTAGGCAGGGGGAAGGAGGGCGGGATGTAAGGAATGAATGAAATGAATGAAGATCTACAACACAGATGGAACATTATGGTAAGACATAACTTCTTTATCTGATGTAAATCTTCATTCATTCCTTAGTGCCAGGATTGAATCCACAGCTACTTGTGACATGGGTGGCCCTATGGAAGGATATTCCTGAGCACCACTGAGCCAAAGGATGCTCTTCCACTGGAGGCCAATTCAATTTGTAATGCATGATAAAGGTATGGGGGGTTGCCCAAGTGGCCGCTGCGCAGATGTCATCCATAGAGGCTCTGGAATGAAATGCAGATGAAGTGGACACTGACCTGGTGGAATGAGCCTGGACTCTAGAAGACAAAAGCTAATTTATTCTTCTGATAAATAAAGGTAATACAATCTCTTAATCATTTTGACAAGGTGACTTTGGAAACAGCTTTGCCCAATCTGGGATCTAAAAAAGCTATGAAAAAAAAATGATGTACCTACCATAAAGTTCCATGTTAGTTGTCTTCATCTCGCCTTCCTTCTTGCTATTTGGTTCACAGCCAATCCTTGGCTCCAACTCGGCCATCTTCTATAGCTTGAGAGCTGTTTACTGGCTCGAGGCTACCCCTTATCCCAGCATGCCCAGCATCAGCTACCCAGATCCCGTTTGTGACACTAGACATAAGTAGAGAAACCAGTTCCTAAAAACTGGTTGTCCAATACACCTAAAAAAGGAAAGAGTTATAAATTACCTGGCATGTGAAGTAACAAAAGATGCTCAGGCAGTGAAAACAAAAGGGAACTCCTCACAATCCTCTAGGAAGGGGGAAGGAGGGAGGGACACAAGAAGGAAGGCGAGATGAAGACAACTAACATGAAACGTTATGGTAGGTACATAACTTCTTTATGTTAAGTTGTCCATCTCGCCTTCATTCTTGCTGTTTGGGACAGCATCCTTAGCACCTAAAATCCCGGGTGGCTCACTGGAACAGACTCTTCAGAACAGTAGAACCAAAGGAAGCTCTGCTCTGGGAGACCATATCCACCTTATAATGAGTGATAAAAGTATGAGGGTTTGCCCAAGTGGCAGCTGCACAGACTGAGTCTATGGGCAACCTATACTGAAAGGCTACAGAGGTGGCTAATGCTCTAGTAGAATGACCTCTTGGTTTAGCTGGTAGCTCTTTATTTTGTAACTGATAAATAAAGGCAATAGTATCAGACAACCATCTGGATAAGGTCACCTTAGAAACTGGAAAGCCTTGTTTGTTGAAAGCATAAGAAAGAAATAACTGGTCTGACCTTTCTTAGTTCCTTAGTTCTATGGAGGTAAAAATGCAATTGTCTATGCACATCCAGTTGGTGAAGCTTGTATTCTGCCTTGTTGCTGTGATTGGGAAAGAAAACTGGGAGATCTATGGATTGATTTAAATTGCTCTCTGAGCAGACTTTAGGAAGAAAGGATGGATTGGTCCTCAAAGAAACTCTGTCCTTGTGAAACACCACGTAAGGAGACAAACACATAGTGCTTGAAGTTCTGAGACACGTCTAGCTGAAGTGATGGCAACTAGAAAAAGTGTCTTCCAAGAAAGAAATTTTAAGGAACATGATGCTGCCAGTTCAAAGGGAGGCAAAATTAAGGAAGCTAAAACTAAATTGAGATCCCAAGGAGGAGGAGGATCTCTAACTGGGGGGTCTAAGAAGAAATGTTCCTCTCATAAAGGCCTTGCAGAGCTTATGAGACATTATGCTAGAATTAAACATACCAATATGAAAATTAGAAATGGCAGCTAGCTGTACTCTAATGGTAGCGGAAGCCGCACCAGACTGAAAAAGCTGTGCTAGAAATTCAAGAATTTCATGGACTGGGGCTGAGAAAGGATCCAAATTTCTAGATTCTGCCCAGTAAGAAAACAGTTTCTATTTACTAGCATACATTTTCCTCGTAGTAGACTTATGTGAGGAAACAATAATATCACGGACTGCTGGGGAGATATTGGAAAGCCTGGCTAAGGTAGGAAGTGGAGTAAACACGCTGTGAGCTGGAGAGTTTGAAGGGATTGGTGCAACCCACCTGACTGGTGAATCAGAAGATCTGGAAATGGGTCCAGAATCCATGGTTGATCCAGAAGGAGGTGTAGGAATGGGAACCATATCTGTTGAGGCCAATATGGGGCAATAAGGATAATTTTGCAACCCAATGATTTTGCTTTCTGTATGAGTCTTGGAATTAGGGGAAAAGCATAAAGGAGTACCTGAGGCCAATCGTGGACTAGAGCATCTCTGGGTATATGACCTGGAAGAGGAAGTAGGGAGAAGTAGCTGCTGTATTTGTTGTTGAGAGGAGTGGCAAACAGGTCGCAGCAAGGCTGTCCCCATTTGAGGAAGATAAGATCCGCAACTTCCTGATTCAGAGACCACTTGTGAGGCATGAGGATAGCTCTGCTGAGCCTGTCCGCTATGACTTTGGATTTCCCAGGGATGTGCATTGCTATCAGAAAACGTTGGGAGGAAATCGCCCATTGCCACAGTCTGAGTGCTTCTCGACACAAGGGGTAAGACCTGGTCCCGCCCTGTTTGTTGATGTACCACACCACTGACATGTTGTCCGTTTGAACTGCAATGGTCCCGGAAGGAAGAGAGTCTTGAAGGGCTTGCAACGCTAGGAGAACCGCTCTCATTTCTAGGACATTGATATGCAGATGGTACTCGTGAGGTTGCCAAGTGCCTTGGACTGTCCTGCCTAGATAATGCCCCCCACCCTATCAGGGAGGCGTCTGTGGTCATTGTGGCTACCGGAGGGGGTTGTATGAAAGGTCTGCCCTGAATTACTAGTGGGGAGACCATCCACCAAGAAAGGTGCCTTTTGCATGTTTCTGTGATCAGGATCATGTGGGACATGGGTAGCTCCTGGAAAGACCACTGCGTGAAAAGAAGCCACTGAAGGATTCTCATGTGGAAACGCGCTAATGGGACAAGAAGAATGGCAGCTGCCATGGAGCCTAGAGCTTGGAGGACATGTCTGACTTGAACATAGAAGTTATGTTCTTACCATAACGTTCCATGTTAGTTGTCTTCTTCTCGCCTTCTTCTTGCTGGATGGGTTCGGAGCCGACCTCGGCTCCGACTCGGCCACTCTAAAAGCTCGAGAGTTGGTTCCACCGGCTCGAGGCTCCCCTTATATCCCACAATGCTAGGCGAGAGTTACCTCAGATCTCGTTTGTAAGCTAACCCCAGCTTATAACAGTAACAGTATAACTGTAAAACAGAATCCACCTCTAACAACAGGAAGAAAAAGGGTGACCTACATCCTGAACCAAGAAATATGCATAATAGCATATGACTAAGAAAGAGGTGGTAGAAAGAGGGGTCACGGTCACAACTCCTGTAGGTCTGTCCGGGCCAGGGGAAGGAGGGTGGGGCCTTAAGAAGAAGCGAGAAGAAGACAACTAACATGGAACGTTATGGTAAGAACATAACTTCTATATGTTAAGTTGTCTATCTCGCCTTCATTCTTGCTGGATGGGACAGCGTCCCTAGCACCTTGTCCCGGGTGGCCTAACGGAACAGACTCCTGAGAACAGTGGAACCAAAATTAGCTCTATGCCTAGAAGCTAAATCCAACTTATAATGAGAAATAAAAGTGTGAGGAGTAGCCCAAGTAGCCGCTGCACAAATGGTGTCAATAGGCAGTCTGTCTTGGAAGGCTAAAGAAGTAGCCAAAGCTCTGGTGGAATGGGCTTTAGGTTTATTAGGCAATTTTGTTGTCTAATTTCATATACCAGGGAAATCAAAGATGTTAGCCATCTGGATAATGATACCTTTGAAACTGAAAGTCCCTTTCTGCTTTCCGCATAGGAGACAAACAGTTGATCAGATTTTCTGAATTGTTTCGTCCTATCCAAGTAGTACCTTAATTGACGATGAACATCCAGGCAGTGTAATTTTTGTTCAGACCTATTTGAATACTCTGGGAAAAAGACAGGAAGGTCAATGGTTTGATTTATATTTGATGTTGAAACCACCTTAGGCAAAAAGGACGGGTTAGTTCGTAAGGAAACTCTGTCCTTATGGAACACAAGATAAGGAGAACGACAACTGAGTGCTTGAAGTTCTGAAATTCTTCTAGCTGATGTGATAGCCACCAGGAAGAGAGTTTTCCATGATAATAATTTCAAGGAACATGAAGCTGCAGGTTCGAAAGGGGAAAGAATCAAAGAAGCAAGAACTAAATTTAGGTCCCAAGGAGAAGGAGGATTTCTTATAGGAGGTCTGAGAAGAAAAACTCCTTTCAAAAAGGCTTTGCAAAGTTTGTGGGACATTAGGGCAGATTCAGAAATGCCCACATGGAAATTAGAAATAGCTGCCAATTGAACCTTAAGAGTAGATGGAGATGAACCTGCATGGAAGAGTTCAGCTAGAAAATCAAGGACTAGTTGGATGGAAGCAGTGAAAGGATCTATGTCTTTTCCTTGTGCCCAATATGAGAAGCATTTCCACTTACTCAAATAAATCTTTCGAGTGGAAGATTTATGGGAAGCTATCAATATATCTCTAACAGAGTGAGATAATTGAGGAAGCCTGGCTACGGTTGGAACTGGAGGAACCAAGCAGTGAGGTTCAGAGAGGGGAGGGAGCGATGAAACTGACCCGACTGGTGGATCAAAAGATCCGGAACTAGGTCCAGATTCCACGGTCGCTCCAAAAGAAATCGATGTAGAAAGGGGAACCACACTTGTCGAGGCCAGTAAGGAGCAATGAGGATCAATGAGGCCTTCTGAGCGATAGCTTTCTGTATTACTTGAGAGATCAGTGGGAAAGGAGGAAATGCATACAGAAGTCCCCGGGGCCAAACTTGGACTAGAGCGTCCCTGCTGGGTTGGCCTGGTAAAGGGAATAGAGTGAAATATTGGCATTCGTTTGGTTGCCATGTGCCCTGGACTGTCCTGCCCTGATAATGCCCCCCCCACCCGATCAGGGAGGCATCCGTTGTCAAAGTAGCAACCGGAGGAGGTGGAACAAATGGTCTTCCCGACAGGAGCTGGGGGGAAGACATCCACCACATGAGATGCTTTTTGCACGCTTGCGTGATCATAATGGTGTGAGACATTGGAAGTTCCTGGTATGACCATTGGGTAAAAAGCATCCACTGAAGGATCCGCATGTGGTATCTGGCCAATGGAAGGAGAGGTATGGCCGCTGCCATGATTCCCAACACCTTTAGAACTAACCTGGCTTTGACTCTGTTGTTGCTGAGAAGAAGTGACACCAATTTGTGAATGTCTGATATCCTTTGGTTCGTTAGCCTTGCAGACATGTTTATAGTATCTAAATTTGCCTATGTAGGTAATAGTACGACAAGGCGACAAAACAGACTTTTCGCAATTTATTGAAATACCCAGTTTTGACAAGCGAAAAGTATAATCTCTGGCCATCAGAAGGAGATGCTTGGTGGGAGCTGTGAGAAGCCAGTCGTCCAAATATGGAAACACCTGGAATCCTTGTCGTCTCAGGTGAGAAGCTACCACTGCCATGCATTTGGTAAACACCGGGGCAGTGGTGAGACCAAAGGGCAGGGCCCTGAACTGAAAATGACTGGTTCCCAGCCTGAAGCAGAGGAATCTTCTGGAGCGTCTGTTCATTTTTATGTGATAGCACGCATCCCGAAGGTCTATAGAGCACATCCAGTTTCCTTTGCCCAAAAGGGGAAGAATGGATTGCAGCGTGACCATCCGAAATCTTGTTTTCTTGACTGATTTGTTCAAGACACTGAGATCCAAAATCGGTCTCCAGTCCCCTAACTAAAAAGAACCTTGAGTAGATTCCGGATCCTTGTTGGTCTGCTGGCACTGACTGAATTGCTCTTTTTGCAAGCAGTTTTGAAACTTCCAAAGCTGCTAAATCCCTTTGAGCGGGTGGAACATCTGGAAGGGATTTTTGACTGATTTGGAAAACGAAGAAAGGGGATAGAATAGCCTTCGGAAATGATGGACCGTACCCATTTGTCTTGAGTCAGGGATAGCCAGGCTTCTGGGTACAGTGACAATCTTCCCCCGACTGCCTCCGAAGATGGGCAGTCGGGCAACACCTCAGGGATGCTGAAAGGGCTTGTCAGGAAAGGCTTCCCGATTGCCCTGGTTCTGCGGACCCCCCCTGCCCCTAGGGCGACGTCTACCATTGTTATTCCCACCTCTGCCTCTGGTAGGAAAACGACTCTGTGCGTCAGGCGAAGTCCCTTGAGATTGTTTACGGAACCACATCTTCCCACCCTTCTGGCCTTTGGGGTAAGGCCTAGAAGGAGTTGAAAAACGGACTCCGACGGCAGAAAGGGTCTTGCCATCAGTCTCGCACCTAGTCAGGGTTTCTTTCACTTGAGGACCAAAGAGAGATGATCCATCAAAAGGGGAGTTCGTGAAAGACGTCTTGAAAGGGTCCGCAAAATTGCATAGCCGCATCCAGGCATGCCTACGTAAGGCTACACCTGTCCCTGCGGCTCTGCTCGCTCCATCGGCCGCATAAGAGAGAAGGCGCATGGAGGAGTTAGATATGGAATTAAGGGTAGCCAGCTGCGTGTTCATTTTATCTTGGAAACCCGCAGCTGTAGGATCCTTTAACATTTCACTCGCTTCCTTGATCAAGTCCCTTTGAAGACGAGTGAAATGGCACAGGTAATTCAGCGAACGCATGGTAAATGTCGCTGAAGAGAACATCCGCTTCCCGTACCTATCCATGGACCTAGATTCCTTGTTAGGTGGATGGACAGGCACTGAAGGATCAGCCAGTTCCTTCTTTGTGGCAGCAGCTACCACCATAGCATCCACAGAAACTCCTTTTGATAAAAATTGCTTGTCTGATGGAGCTGTGATGAATTTAGAGGGTCTCCTGGGAGTGGGGTCCACTGAATCAGGAGCCGTCCATGCCTTCTTAGCAACCACCTGCATGAGGGGGTCGAAGGGGGGGACACCCAGGAGGTGGAAGGACGAGAGCCAAACGCCTCAAGATACACAGATTCGTCCTCCGAAGGGTTGAGGGCTGGCCAATTTCCCCTCTGTTTCAAGATCTCCAGAATGTCTGCAAAAGAGACATCTTCAGAAGGGGAACGGGGGGAACCCTCAGAATCATCCAGATCTGTGTCCGACGTGATAGACTCAGGTGAGTCAATGTGCTTCCTCTTGCACTTCCTCTTCCGAGGGGCTCTTCTGCCAAATCAGGAGAGGCCTCGGAAGAGGATGAAATCCCCACAGGGGGCTCCTGAGGAGCTGGCTCTCTGCGGTCCGGGGTGAGGGAGTGAGTCGACCTACCCTGAGGCAGCATAGAGGGAGGGGCTGACGGAGCCGACTGTGGAGTAGAGCCAGGCTCTAACACACTCCGCATGACCTCGAATGCACCCCTGTCAGGCAGAGCCAGAGGTCCCCGCTCCGAGGAGCTAAGAACCCCCCTCGGCACCGACAGTGATGGCTCCGAAGTCGATGTCGGAGCCGAACTCACCAGCGCCGAAGCACCGAGAGGGAGAGGGGGGTCGGACAAGGGTCCGATGCCACTCACCCCTCGAGCCGACGAGGAAGTCGGCGCCGAGATTCCTCCAAAGAAGAAAACGGAGCGGCGATGGAGCCGAAGACAATTGTCTCGGCTCGAAATCACAGTCTCGGTTCCGACACGACCCGGCTCGAACTCAAAAGAGTCGAAGGAGGAAAGAGTTGATGGACCGGGGCAGGCACCGACTGATGAGTCGGGCTCTGAAGCATCTGGGCTAGTGCCTCGGACTTAAGTAGTCGACTCACCACTCTCTGAAGGTCATGATCGGACAGCCTCGATGACCTAGAGGAATGAGACCTTTGGCTCCGTTCAGACAGCAGGGGAGATCCTGGAGCCGAATGAACGGAGCCAAGAGAAGGTGACCTAGACCTCTTTCTAGTTGTCGGCTCCGAAGGTCTTGTCGGAGCCGACACGGGTACCTCGATAACCTCGGCTCCGGCCGGAGCCGAGGAAGCCACAGAAACTGTGGACTTGGACTTATCGGCTCCAGCCGGAGCCGATAAAGGCAAAGGTTGAACAACCTGAGGTCTCGGCTCAGAAGCCGGAGCCGAAGACCTCGATGCCTTAGAGGGCTTCCCTGTAGAAACTGACAGGGAATCCTCTGGCTTCAACAAGCCTCTCAGAATCAACTTGTTTTTTCTTTCCTGCAGGACCCTGGGGCTGAAGCCATGGCACACAGCACAGGAGTCCTGCAGGTGCAAAGGCCCCAGACAATAGACACAAGAAGTGTGAGCGTCTGTCAGAGACATTTTCTGACAGCACGCATCACACTTCTTGAATCCGGAGACCTTTGCTTCTTTTGACATTTCCCTAACTGACAGGTGTACACAAACACACACCCAAACACACAAGTTATACCCTGTCAGCAAAAAATAATAATTTTAGTAGAAATACTAAAAATTAAGTACAAAGAATTAAAGTAAAACTACACAAACACTCCCTAGGGAAGGGAAGGCCAAAGGCCCAAAGGAAGAACCAACGGTTCTTTTAGTAAAGAAACGGGAAAAAATAGGGTCGGGGATAAAATTCTATGATCTACACTAATCTAGGAAGAATTTAAGTTAAAAAGGGGAAAAAAGAGTAACTTTTGAAGAAAAAAGCTAACACTCACCAGGAACCGGTAGAAGCAACCAACCTCGAAGCTGTAGCGGCAAACGAGATCTGAGGTAACTCTCGCCTAGCATTGTGGGATATAAGGGGAGCCTTGAGCCGGTGGAACCAACTCTCGAGCTTTTAGAGTGGCCGAGTCGGAGCCGAGGTCGGCTCCGAACCCATCCAGCAAGAATGAAGGCGAGATAGACAACTTAACATCCTTTTGTTATGCATTAGAATTAACACTTGTTGACGAATAGTGGAAACTCTTTCCTGTGGTAATCTTGCAAACATTTCTTTTGTGTTTAATTCTGCTCCTATGTATGTGATAGACTGACAGGGCAACAAGGCAGATTTTTTGAAATTTACTGTAATGCCTAGTTGAGTGCATGATGTGACTGTATAATCCCATGCCTGTAAGAGTTGACGCCTAGAGGTAGCAGTCAGGAGCCAGTTGTCTAGATAGGAAACACCTGGAATCCTTGACACCTCAGGTGAGCTGTGACTACTGCCATACACCTGGTGAACACCCTGGGGGCTGAGGTGAGACCAAAGGGCAGAACTCTGAACTGGTAAATACTGGCCCGTACCCGGAAGCAAAGAAATCTCCTGGAGCGTCTGTCCATCTTGATATGGTCGTACGCGTCCTGAAGATCTATCGAGCACATCCAATTGTCCTAACCCAGAAAAAGGGAAAATGGACCGCAGTATCACCATCCGGAACTTTTCTTTTTGTACAGATTTGTTCAATCTGCTGAGATCCAGTATTGGTCTCCAGTCCCCTGTTTTTTTTAGTACTAAAAAGAATTTTGAGTAAGTTCTGGATCCTAGTTGGTCTGTGGGGACTTCTTGAATACCTCTTTTTTCTAGCAGTCTTGAAACTTCTGTGACTGCTTGATCCCTTAGATTGGGTGAGACATCTGGGATGGGCATTTTTGATTCTATGATGGATTGATGGAAAGGAATTTTGTAACCTCCGGATATGATGGATAGTACCCATCTGTCTCGTTATATTTTGCCAGGCTTTTGGGTACAGTGAAAGTCTTCCCCCAACTGCCTCCAGAGGTGAGCAGTCAGGCAACCCTTCAGGGATGCTGGAAGGCTTTGGCAGAGAAGGTTTCTCTGTCACCCTGGTTTTGCGGTCTCCCTCTGCCATGAGGGCAGCGTCTATTGTTCTTGTTTTCCCCTCTGCCCCTGGGGGAAAAACCACCATGAGTGTCAGGCAAGGGTCCCTGGGATTTTCGGAACCACATCTTTCCGCTCTTCTGACACTTGGGATAAAGTCTGGAAGGGGTGGAAAAACATATCCCCATGGCAGAGAGAGTCTTGCCTTCCTGCTCACACCTGGTCAATGTGTCTTTCACCTGAGGCCCAAAGAGAAAGGAGCCATCAAAGGGAGTATTGGTGAAGGATGCTCGAAAGGGTTCCGCAGACTGACACAGCCGCATCCAAGCATGTCTCCTGAGAGCCACACCTGTCCCTGCGGCTCTGCTCGCTCCATCGGCTGCATAGGAACTCAGCCTCATGGAGGAGTTGACTATGGAATTAAGAGTCGCAAGCTGAGAAGCTACTTTGGCTGGTGCTCCCTTAGCTGTAGGATCTTGAAGGGTATCTCCAAGCTCTTTCAGGAGATCCCTTTGAAGACGTGTAAAATGGCATAGATAGTCCAGGGGCCTCACTGAAAAGGTCGCTGAAGCAAACATTCGCTTTCCATATCTGTCTATCGTCTGAGACTCTTTGTTCGGAGGATGAACAGATGAAGAGGTTTCTGCCAACTCTTTCTTGGTGGCTGCTGCTACCACCATGGCATCAACGGATACACTTTTGGAGAGGAATTGCTTGTCCTGGGGGGCTGTAATAAATTTGTTTGGTCTCCTCGGAGGAGGTTCCATGGAATCTGGAGCTGACCAAGCCTTTCAAGCCACTACAGACATGAGTGGATCTAGAGGAGGAGATAGCCAGGAGGTGGAAGGTCAGGAACCGAATGCTTCCAGGTATACAGATTTGTCCGCGGTAGGGGCTAGGGAAGTCCAGTCCTTCCTCTGTCTAAGCATTTCAAGGATGTCCGAGAAGGAAACATCTTCAGAGGGGGACCTTGGGGACCCTTCCGATTCATCCATGTCTGTATCTGAAGTGACAGACTCAGGGGAGTCTATGTGCTTCCTCTTGCACTTCTTCTGGGGAGGCTCCTCCAAGTGATCAGTGGAGGCTTCGGAAGAACAGGGATCACACAATGGGGTGTCCTGGGGCATACGTTCCCTACGCTTGGGGTCTGGAGGAGGAGTAGAGGTTGGAACAGACACCACTGGGGGAGGAGCTGATGGAGCTGGCAGTAGAGCTGTTTTGGGGGACAGCACACTCCGCATGACCTTGAAGGCATCCTGACCTCTAGGCAGAGAAAGCTCCGGCTCCGAAGAAACAGGAGTCTTTCTCCACGTCTAGGGTGATGGCTCAGACGCTGATGTTGGAGCCGAGCTCACCTGCGCCGAAGCTCCGAGGGGGGGAACGGGGTCGGACAAGGGTCCAATGCCACTCCCCCCCTCGAAGCCGACGAGAGCGCCTCTGCGCCCAGATCCCTTGATAGAAGGTATGATCGAGGTAATTGGAGCAGATGTCGTAACCGAAGGAGAGATGATGATCAGCGCCGACTGTTCTACCTGCGGATCCACAGTCTCTGGCTCCGAGCTAAATATAGTCGGAGGAGGAACAGAAATAGAGGCGGTTGGAGCCGATACCTGCTGAGGTGGGTTGGACAGAATTTTTGCCAGTGCCTGTGACTTAAGCAACCTACTTACTACTCTCTCCACATCATGATCTGATAATCTAGAGGATCGAGAGGAGTGGGAAGAATGATGGCTACATTCACTCTGTAACAAAGGTGACTGAGGTGCCGAGTGGATGGACTCCAAGGACGGAGACCTCAGTGTCTTATGGCTCTGAGACGGCTCCAAAATAGCAGATGGAGCCGACGGAGGAGTTGTCTTGTCGGTGCCAGCTGGCACAGACATACTTGGTTGGTCAAGTAAAGGAGTCGGCTCTGAAGGTGGAGCCGATGGCTTGACAGACTTAGGGGATTTCGCTGGCTGAGTACTTTTAGCCAGAGAATCCTGAGGCTTCAATAATCCCCAAAGGATTAATTTGTTTTTGAGCTCCTGCAGGACCCTGTGTCTAAAAGCATGACATATAGAACAGGAGTCCTGCAGGTGAAGAGCGCCCAAACAATATACACAACTAGTGTGCTCATCTGTCAGAGACATTTTCTGACAGCATGAGTCACACGTTTTGAAGCCAGATACCTTGGTATCTTTAGACATTATAGTAACAACAACCACAACAACTATAATAAAAAGTTATACTACAAAAAACAAGAAACAAATAGACTTTTTTTTTTTTTTTTACAGTTAAGGAACAGAAAGGAAAGCCTCTAATTTAAATGGCTATCCTAAGGGGGGGGAGGGGAGGGAGACCTCTCTAATTTAAACGAGTTCAAGGGAGACAAAAGGCCTGAGTGTTACGGAGCGACAGCCACAAGCTAAAATACACAAGAAAACGATAAGGGATAAAGGAATATTATCTAGACAAAAAACTGACAAATACTTGACAAAATTTCAAGAATAAAAAACAATATATTGATAAAAAACTATACTAAGCCTGAGACAGTAAGGAAACAACCTCGCAGCTGAAGCGGCAAACGAGATCTGGGTAGCTGATGCTGGGCATGCTGGGATAAGGGGTAGCCTCGAGCCAGTAAACAACTCTCAAGCTATAGAAGATGGCCGAGTCAGAGCAGAGGATCGGCTCCGAACCAAACAGCAAGAACGAAGGCGAGATGGACAACTTAACATCAGCTGGTCCGACTTCCTGAAGGATTTAGTTCTAAGTAAAAATGTAGCTGCCTATATACATACAACATGTGTAACTGGTATTCACCATTGTTAGAGAATTTTGGGAAAAGGACTGGTAAATCAATGGACTGGTTGCGACTTGAATTTGAGATAACCTTGGATAAAAAGGATGGGTTAGTTCGAAGTGATATCCTTTCCTTATGGAAGATCAAATAAGGAAGGTTAATGCTCAAAGCCTGCAATTCTGATACCCTCCTGGTTGAGGTGATGGCTACCAGGAATAGGGTTTTCCAGAATAAAACTTTTATGTCACATGTGGCTAAAGATTCGAAGGGTGAACAGTTTAGAGTATGTAGGACTAAAGTCAAATTCCATGGTTTAGTTGGGCTTTTAATAGGTGGTTTGAGGTGTATAACTCTTTTCTTAAAAGTTTTGCAAAGGCGGTGGGACATTAGTGAAGAGTCATTAAAACCATTATGAAAACTGGCGATAGCTGCTAGGTGCACTGTAATAGAAGAGGCTGAGGCTCCTGCATGGAGAAGGGTCGACAGCTATTCCAAAACTTCATGGACCAGCATTGAAAACCGGTCTAGTCCTTGTTCTTTAGCCCAAATTACAAACCTGACCCATTTGCTGTGGTAGGAGTTTCCTGGTGGAGGGTTTATGGTAAGCCAGAAGAATCTTTTGGACTGGGGAAGATAGGTTAATCTGCCTGGCAATCAGCAGAAGTGGAGATACCAAGCCATCAGCTTGAGACTGTGAAGGTTGGGAGGGACCAGCCCCTGTGTGTGAGATAGGAGTCACAGGTTTGGGTCCAGGGTCCACGGGTGGTGAACCAAATGAGGTCATAGGAAGGGAAACCAAACTTGATGGGCCAATAGGGGGCAATGAGGATAACCTTGCTTCTCAGCTGTTGCGCTTTCTTCAAGAACTGTGGAATGAGGAGAATAGTGGGAAAGGCATACAATCGTGTGCCAATCATGAATCAGAGCATCTCTCGGTGACTCCCCCTGAAGTGGATCAGGGTGAAGAAGCTGCTGCATTTGTGGTTCAAGGGGGAGGCAAAGAGGTTGTAGCAAGGCCGGCCACGATAACGAAAAATTTGAGTTGCTACTATGGGTTTGAGAGACCTCTTGTGAGGCATCAGAATGTTCCTGCTCAGTTTATCTGCAATCAGATTGGAATTCCCGGGAATGTGCATTGCTAGTAGAAAGCAGCTGGAAGCTATCGTTCATTGCCACACTCTTAGGGCTCTTGGCATAAGGGATAGGATATGGTTCCACCTTGCTTGTTGATGTACCAGACTACTGACATATTGTCTGATTGGATAGCAATTGTCCCCGATGTAAATGTTGTTTGGAATGCTTGCAACACTAAGAGCACCACCCTCAGTTCTAGGACATTGATATGTAGTTTGGCCTCTAAGGGGGCCAAGTGCCTTGGATGATCTTTCCTTGAAAATGCCACCCCCCACACCTCATCAGGGAAGTATCCATGGTCAATGTGGCTTTGGGTTGGGGGGAGGTTGACACCATAATTCCTCCTATGGCTTCATCCACCAAGTCAGATCCTGTTTGCATCAGTTTGTTATGCGGCCCAGGTAAGACGCTGGTTGTGACAGGAGAGACCATTGAGATGATAGGAGCCATTGGAGTAGCCTCATATGGAACCTTGCTAGTGGGACCAGTGAGATTGTAGCCGCCATAGAGCCCAACAGTTGTAGGACCTGTCGAGCTGGAACAAGATTTCGAGAAAGTATTACCTGAAGTTGAGATCTTAGTTTTAGTAGCCTGTGGAGAGGTAGGGCAACTCGGCAGGAAAGTGTGTCGCATGTTGCTCCAACAAACTCTAAGCTTTGAGTCAGAATCAGCTTTGACTTATCTAAGTTTATGGAGATTCCTAGGTTTTCTCCCATATTTGAGTGTACAATATGGCTTGAAACAGTAGACCCCTGGTTGGAGTGGTGAGGAGCCAATCTTATAGGTACGGAAACAGACAGAATCCTTGTAGTCTCAAGTGAGTTACTACTACTGCCATGCATTTGCTGAACATTCTGGGGGCTGTGGAGAAACCAAAGGGGAGTATTCAAAATTGGTAATGATTGGCTCCAAGCTGGAAGTGGAGGTATCTTCTGGATCGTTTGTCTATTTTTATGTAGTAATACACATCCTGAAGATCTATAGAGCACATCCAGTCATCCTTCTTCAGAAATGGAAGAATGGACTGAACCATGACCATCCGGAATTTTGCTTGTCTGACAAACTTGTTCAGTACCCTGAGATCCAAAATTGGTCTCCAGTCCCCTGTCTTTTTTGGCACTAAAAAGAACCTTGAGTAAAGTCCGGGATCCTATTTGGTCTGCTGGGACTAATTGGATGACTATTTTTCTTAGCAGCTTTTGAACTTCTAGTGCTGCTGCATCCCTCTGACTGGGTGGAATGTCAGTGATTCAGCTTGGGGTAAAAGTAAAGGGAATAAGGTAACCTCTGGTCATTATTCTCTGCACCCAGGAGTCCAATGTTATCAGCTGCCAGGCCAAGTGGTGCAGGGAAAAACATCCCCTGACTGCTTCCAGAGGAAAGCAATCAGGCCACTCTTTGGGAGCCTGATAAGGCTGAGCAGAGAAGGAATCTCTGGAGCCCTGGTTTCACAGGCCCCCTCTGCCATGAAAGGGGTATCTCCCAGATGAGATCCCCCCTCTGCCCCGGGGGGATTGCTCACCACAGGTGTCACAAAGGTTCTTGGGATTTCTTGAACCACATTTTTCTGCCCCTCTGATTCCTGGAGTAGGATTGTTGAGGGGTTGAAAGATGTATGCTCGTGTCAGATAGGGTCTTTCCATCTTTCTCACACCTGGCTAACATGTCCTTAACTTTTGGGCCAAACAAGGAAGATTCATCAACAGGAACATTGACAAAGGAAGACTTGAAGGGGTCCGCCAAGTCACATAATCGCATCAAGGTGTGACGTCTCATGACAACGCCTGAAGTGGCTGCTCTGGCTGCTTCCTCGGTTGTGTGAGCTATCAACCGCATGGAGGAGTTGGAGATGGACTCTAGGGTGGCAAGCTGAGAGGCAACTTGCACCTCTTCGGGTACTACCCCTGCCAAAGTACCTAAAAGTTCTGTAATCAGGTCCCTTTAGAGACGTGTAAAATGTGCCATGTAATTCAGAGACCATATGGCGAAGGTTGCTGAAGTGTAAGTCCACTTCCCTAGTCTACAGTCCAGGAGTCCCTGTTTGGAGAATGGACAGTCGAACTTTCTTCCGCTAGTTCTTCCTTAGTGGCCGCCGCCACAACCATGAAGTCTACTACCAATCCGCTGGATCAGTGCAGGTGGTTTTCTGGCAGGGAGAGATTTTTATCAGGCCTCTGGGGAATCAGCTTAACATTGTCAGAGGCGTTCCAGGCCCGCTGCACAATGAGATTAATCAACTCATCTGCAGGACGGGTCACCTAGGAAGTAGATGGTCAATTCTTGCACGGAAGCCTTGCAAGAATACAGACTCCTCTGTAGAAGGGTTGATGGGCTTCCAGTAGCCCCTCTGTTTCTGGATCTCCAGCATGTCTTCGAATGAGACATCTTCAGGGGGTGACCGTCTCTTCGGTGACAAATTCCTCAGAGGAATTCACATGCTTCCTCTTACATGTTCTCTTTCAGAGTGGCTCCTTAGCGGGATCTTCTGAGGAGGACCCCGAAGAGCAGGTACCCTGGAATAAGGTTTCCTGCTGCTCCCGTGCTCAAGGTCCCTGCGTAGTGGGCTACGTCAACTACATGCTAGAGGAAAGGGAAAGGTCAGGTTCTGACACTGGAGGTAACAACTTCCTGCTTGCAGAAGCAAGAACCCTCTCCATCAACTGCAAGGCAGGCTCACCAGAACAAGGATGGGAGCCCAGAATCGAGAGGGACAACCTCGGAACAGGGGTCACACCCTGCTATGATGAGCCCACCTCCAGGATAGGAGCCCCGAGAGGACTAGGAACTGCTGGACCAGCTACAGCTGTGCCATAGAAAAAATTGGTGCCGAATAGGGGTCACGGCGCCGACAGCCCAGTCACTGTCTCGAGGCTGGACCAGCTCCGAGTGGAGTGTAGTCCAGAGGGAAGGCTCCGGAACTGTGGTAGGAGTCATCATAAGAACCAAAGGCATAGGCACTGGGGTAGACATCAGTACCAAGGGCTCCAAAGCCTGAGAAGAGGTTGAAAGAGGATATGTTGGAGTCTGTGCAGAAAAAACTTCAGCTCCAGATGGGAGGGAAGTCTTGGTATGGGTCGGAATTCCTCTAGCTGCCAAGAGCTGACTGACAAGCTTCACTACATCTAGTTCCGAAAGACTCCTGGTGGACCAATTTGATACTCCGGAAAGAGAGTCAGGTCTCTCAAGAAAGGGACTATACTGTTGTCCAGTGAAGGGGTTTATATAGTAGGTGAGTATCTCGTCCTGGGGAAAATTTTAGGTTTTGGCACTGAGGATGGAGCCATGAAGGAAGTCATTGTCTGTGTCTAGATTGTGTCTGGTACTGAAGTTACAGTCGGTGCCGAAGTAGATTTAAGTGTCATCGGTTCTGTAGATGCCAACAACTTTGGCATCACAGAGCTGGTCATAGGCTCAGGAGCAGAAGTAGTCGATGCAGACATTTTGGATATTTTTGATTTCGATACAGTGAGAGCATTTCGGTTTGAAAACTTGAGCAAGCCAGAACAGAGTAACTTCTCTTTTTCTGGTCTTTCCTCGGAGATGGTGATAGAGGGCCTCCGAAAAGGTTTCTTTTTAATAAACCCTTCACAATCAGTTTATTCTTGCGCTCTGTGATGCACGAAAGATCTCCATCCGAATTAGGCATCTTTCACCCACACTTGTCACACCGTTTGAACCTGGTCGTTCCTTTTTTTGTCAGCCATATTAAAGAGCCTAAGTAGTTACACTGAAAGGGAAACAAAATAGATATACAATCCAATCAAAACAGATACAAGATACACACATAGAAGGGTGTGTGTGTGTGTGTGTGTGTGTGTGTGTGTGTGTGTGTGTGTGTGTGTGTGTGTGTGTATGTATGTATGTATGTATGTACATATATGTATATATATATATATATATATATATATATATATATATATATATATTTTTTTTTTTTTTTTTGGGAAGAAAAAAGAGAAAGGGAATTACCGCAAGGGTAAGGGAGGGGCCATACTAAACAATAGTACTAAGACTACCAAAAATGGTAGGAAAGGGGAGACAAAGGTCACAGATGAAGTGAAAAAAGAGAGAATACTGTCGCTAAGAAATACGAAAGGCTAGAAAAGATTTAACAAGGTATATATCAAAAAATTCTATCACTTAGCTGAGAGAGCTGGCTTGGCACGTCTTGAAAAGTACGCGGCAAATGAGATCTGGAGAAAGAAGAACAGGGGCACTATGGGTAGGACCTAGCTTGAGAGTTTTTGGCTGGCGGGAGCTTGTGTATTGGCCGAGTCGGTTCCGAGGTCGGAACTGAAGTCCTATCAGTAAGGAATGAATGAAGATTTACAACATCAGATGCTGCTTTATTCCTGGTCAGCAAATCCAGCTTATAATGAAAAATAAATATGTGAAAACTGGACCAAGTGGCAGCCACACAAATATCATCACTTAAGGCTGTGGAAAAGAAAGCTGAGGAAGTTGAGACTGACCAATTTGAATGTGCTTTAGCTGGTCTAGGCAAGGTCATACATTTTTCTTTGAAAACATGACAGCTACAGTTGGATAAGCATCTGTCCAACAAATCCAAAAACATGGTTTGGTACCTGATGGCCATTGCACTGCAAGTATCCACTGCAGAACTCTCATGTAATATCTGGCTACAGAAACAAGGGTAATAAAGGCCAAAATTGCATATCCAGTCTGGCTGGTAGCTTTTGAATGTATAGAACATTTATTGCCTGGTTTCGCAGGGTGGACGATCTGTTCTCTGGCAGCCTTGCTTTCTCGATTATGGAATCTAAATGGGCACCTATGAATTCCAATGTCTGCACCAGAAGAAGCTGAGATTTGTCCAGATCTATTGTGATGCCCAACTCGGAGCAAATATGAAGCAGGTAGTCCCTGGTCTGAACAAAACAGATAGGAGTGGTAATGAGCCAGTCATAGGGGAGCTGCAACCATTGCAATACTTGAACACCTGGGGGCTGTGGTGAGAGCAAAGGGCAGGGCTCTGAACTTAAACTGACTGGCTACCAGCCAGAAGTGGAAAAACTTTCTGAATCACTATCAAAATGTGGAAGTACACATCATGAAGCTCTGTCAAGTGCATCCAGTTGTTCTTCCTCAAAAGTGGAAGGTTGGACTGTATTGCCATCATCTGGAACTTCATGTGTCTGACCTACTGAATGAGATGAGTGAGGTCCAAAATTGGCCTGAGGTCTTGGTTCTATTTTGGCAGAAAAAAAAATCATGAGTATGTTACAGATGTGTGTTGGTCTGTACGGACCGCCTGCATGACTTGCTTGTCAAGCAGCTTTTTTTTATTTCTATAGTGGCTGCTTTTCTTTTAGAGGCTGGAACATTGGGGAGTTTCTTAGAGAATGGAGGGAAGTAAAGAAATGGAATGGAGTAGCCTCTTTTATAATCCTTTGCACCGAGGCATCTTCAGGGATGGATGTCCAGGCTTCTAGGTGCAGAGACAATCACCTCCAACTGACTCCACAGCACAGCAGTTGGGTAACTGTTCAGGACTGCTGATAACCCCTCTCAGATAATGAATCCTTGGAACCTCGATTCTGTGACCTCCTCTGTCACATGGGTGACCATTAGAATCACCCCCCCCCCCCCAAGAGTGCATCTCTAGCAGTGTCCAAGGAGAACCTTTGAGACTTCTGGAATCACAGTTTCTTACCTTCCTTCCTTCTAGTTTGTAAAGAAGGACCTCTGGGGATAGAAAACCATATCCCTATGGAAAAAAAGGGTTTTCCATTATTGCTCACTTCTAGCGTGTGTGTTTTTGACTTGTGGTACAAAAGGAATCAAATCAAAAGTGGCATTTTCAAAGAATGTCTTGAATGGCTCTACAAAGTCACAAGCACAACCAAGCATATGGTAATATGTACTGGAGATCAGATGCATGGAGGTGTCTGAAAGGGACAGTAGGGTGGCTAGCTGAGAGTCCACAGTTTTCTTTCCCTCCACAGACATTGACTCCAACAGAGAGAGCGAGAGAGAGATCTGTAGACCTCCATTGTCAAATTTCTCTGCAATCTTGTCATGTGTTCCACATATCAGTGCCCTTAAAGCGAAGGTAGCTGATAAAACTTTCTTCTCAAACCTGTCCAATGCCCTAGACTACCTGTTAGGAGGATGAACAGATGAGCTGTCTTCACCCAGCTCCTTTTAGGTGGCTGCTGCTACTACCATGGCATCCATTGTCAGGCCCTTGCTTTAATGTTGGCGATCTTTTGGTGCACCAAGAAATGTATCAGGTTTGTGCGGAACAGGTTCTGCCACATCAAAATCCTTCCATGCCCACCATGAGATTATATCCATCACCTCATCAGCAGGAGGGACCACCCAAGAAGTAGCTTAGCTGGATCTGAAGGCTTAGAAAAAAAGAAGTTATATACTCACCATAACGTTCCATCTGAGTAGGTACTTCATTTGTCTGCAACCTGTGGGTATCGGATCCGACTTCGGATCCAAGCCGGCAGCTTACCAAGCTCCAAGATCCGAGCTCCTAGCTCCTCCCGCCTACCCATAATCCCCTGCTACCAACCACATTACCTCAGATCGTTTTTTTTTTTTTTTTTTTGCCTTACCAACCTGGAAACACGAAAAATCAACTACAAAGGTGATCAGAAAATCCCGAAAGGTTCGGGGGATGGCGGGGGGGGGGTCGGTTGCAGACAAATGAAGTACCTACTCAGATGGAACTTTATGGTGAGTACATAACTTCTTTATCTGAAGTAGTTACTTCATTTGCTCTGCAAACTGTGGGACAGAGTCCCCAGCTACCTTATAAGACCCTGGGTGGTCCTTGCGGAAGGATATTCCGAAGCACCGCGGAGCCAAAAGAAGCCCTACTTCTCGAAATCACATCTAATTTATAATGAGAAATGAACGTATGAGAAGAGGACCAAGTAGCTGCTGAACATATGTCGTCCACTGGAACCCTAGACCAGAAGGCTGTTGAGGTGGCTACAGATCTTGTAGAATGAGCACGGATACTAACCGGGGCTGGTTTGCCAGACGATATATACCCCTGAATAATACACTGATGAATCCAATTTGCTACAGTGACTTTGGAAATGGCTTTACCCATGGCTGATTTTGCATACGAGACAAATAACTGGTCCGACTTGCGAAACTCTCTAGTCCTATGCAAGTAGAAACGCAGCTGTCTGTGTACATCCAATTTGTGTAATGTGTATTCTCCTTTGTTCTGAAATGTGGGAAAAAACACTGGTAGATTTATCGATTGATTTATATTTGCTTCTGAAGCAACCTTAGGCAAGAAAGACGGGTTAGTCCTGAGGGACACTCTATCTTTGTGAAAGATAAGGTAAGGAGGCTTCATACACAAGGCTTGTAATTCTGAAACCCTTTTGGCCGAAGTAATAGCCACTAAGAAGGCTGTTTTCCATGACAAGAACTTCAACGGAATTGAGGCCGCAGGTTCGAAAGGTGGACTCGTTAAGGCTTGCAAGACTAGAGTGAGGTCCCATGGGGGAACCACAGACTTTATCGGTGGATTTAAAAGGAAGATGCCTCGTAAGAAGGTTTTGCACAACTTTGTAGATGCTAAGGAAGCTATGCCATCACCCACATGAAAATGGGAGATGGCTGCCAATTGCACCTTAACCATAGAAGTGCTTGCTCCCTGTCGAAAGATTAACGAGAGGAAGTCCAGGATGGTCGGGATAGGGACAGTAAATGGGTCCAAGCCCTTATCTTCAGCCCAAATGGAAAAACGTTTCCATTTACTGTTGTAATGTTTTCTGGTAGATGGCTTATGAGCCGCAACCAGAATGGCCTTAACGGGAGATGAGATACCGGGAGTCCTAGCCATTAATGGAACTGGATCAGCCAAGCCGCAAGCTTGAGGTTGACCAGGTTTGGTGTTGGGCAATCCGCGGGATGAGAAATCAGTTATGGACTGGGATCCAGAATCCACGGAGGAGCCACACTGTGAGACCGCAGAAAGGGGAACCAGATCTGCCGAGGCCAGAATGGGGCTATGAGGATAACTCTGCTCCCCAACCGACAGGCTTTCTGAATGAACTTCATCAGGAGAGGAAGGGGAAAATAAGCATAAAGGAGCCGGGGAGGCCAAGCATAGAGCAGAGCATCTCTGGGGATTTCCCCTCTGGGGGGATTTATTGCGAAGTACTCGCTGCATTTTGTGTTTAAAGGAGAAGCAAAAAGATCACAGCAAGGCTGACCCCATTTGTGGAATAAGAAGTTATGTACTCACCATAACGTTCCATCTGAGTAGGTATATCTTCATTTGTCTGCAACCTGTGGGATACAGATCCGACCTCGGATCCGAGCTGGCAACTTCTAACATAGCATAGATCCGAGCTCCTAGCTCCTCCCCCTTACCCTTAATCCCCTGCCTGCCCTAACTGACCTCAGATCAAGTTTGCCCCATAGCACAACAGATAACAGGTGTCCCAATGGGAACATATGCTAATAACACAAGAGCGATCCAATCGGTCAGGGGGAAGGAGGGGGGGATGGTTGCAGACAAATGAAGATACCTACTCAGATGGAACGTTATGGTGAGTACATAACTTCTTAATCTGAAGGAGGAACTTCATTTGTCAGCAACCTGTGGAACAGAGTCCCCAGCTACCTAAGTCTTGGGTGGTCTTCATGGAAGGATATTCGGGAGCACCGCAGAGCCAAAGGACGCTCTACCTCGGGAAACAACATCTATTTTATAATGGCTGATAAAGGTGTGAGATGAAGCCCAAGTGGCTGCGGAACAAATGTCATCCAGTGGAACCCTAGCTTGAAAGGCCGCAGAAGTGGCAACGGCCCTAGTAGAATGAGCATGGACTCCTTGAGGTGCAGGCCTTCCCGAACTCTGATATGCTAACAGAATACAACTCGAGATCCATCTAGAGAGAGAAACCTTAGAAACTGATTTTCATAAATTACTTTGGCAAAGGAGATAAACAACTGATCGGATTGCCTATGACCAACAGTTCTGTGGATATAAAAACGTAATTGTCTGTGTACGTCCAAGGAATGAAGCTTGTACTCTCCTTTGTTATGAAAGTTGGGGAAAAACACTGGGAGATTGATGGATTGATTGATGTTCGCTTCTGAAGATACCTTAGGTAGAAAGGACGGGTTGATTCTGAGGTAAACCCTATCCGGGTGAAAAACCAAATATGGTGGTTTGACACAAAGGGCTTGCAATTCCGATACCCTTTTGGCTGAAGTTATGGCCACCAAAAAGGCTGTCTTCCAAGAGAGAAATTTGAAATCAACCATGGCAGCCGGTTCGAATGAGGGACCAGTCAAGGCCTGCAAGACTAAGGATAAATCCCATGGGGGTACCACCTCTTTAACTGGAGGCCTAAGGAGGAAGGTACCCTTGAGGAAGGTCTTACACAGTTTGGAAGTGATAATAGGACCAGACTCTTGCCCCACATGGTAGTATGAGATTGCTGCCAGCTGTACCTTGACTGTGGAAGAACTAGCCCCCTGGTGAAAGAGAGGTTAGAAAATCTAGAATCGATGATATCGGGGCTGTAAACGGGTCTAAACAACGGTGTTTTGGCAAATGGTGAAGCGTTTCTACTTACTCCGATAAACGTTCCTGGTGGAAGGCTTGAGAGCTGCTACAAGAATGGCTTTGACCGGTGATGAGATCCCGGGAGTCCTTATGAGGAGTGGAACTGGAGCAACCAAGCCGTCAGCTTGAGGTTGACCAGGTTCGGAGTCGGAAGACCGAGAGGATGAGAGATGAGATCTGGAATGGGATCCAGAATCCATGGTGGATACACTAGGTGAGACCATAGGTAAGGGAACCACGTCTGACGAGGCCAGAATGGGGCAATGAGGATCATTCTGCTCCCCAGCTGCCTGGCTTTCTGTAACAATTTCAACATCAGGGGTAGAGGAGGGTAAGCATAAAGCAGACCGGGAGGCCAAGCATGAACTAGAGAGTCTCGGGACTTCCCGGAGAGGATCAGAGCGAAGTAATCGTTGCATTTCGTGTTTGAAGGAGAGGCAAAAAGATCGCAACAAGGTCGCCCCCATCGGGCAAATACTTGCTCTGCCACTCGGTGGTTGAGAGACCACTCGTAAGGAGTCAGGATAGTACGACTGAGCCTGTCCGCTAAAATGTTGGACTGTCCCGGAATGTGCGTTGCTATGAGAAAGCGGTTGGTGGAAATCGCCCATTCCCACACTCTCATGGCCTCGCGGCAAAGGGGTAAGACCTGGTTCCCCCCTGTTTGTTGATGTACCAGACTACCGACATGTTGTCTGTCTGTACCGCAATTGTCCCTACTGGAAGAGAGTTGTGTAGTGCTTGCAACGTCAAAAGCACCGCTCTCATCTCTAGGACGTTGATATGCAAAGAGGTCTCTACGTCGTTCCAAGTGCCTTGGACTGTTCTGCCTGAAAAATGCCCCCCCACCCCAGGCGAGAAGCGTCCGTGGTCACTGTGTCGACTGGTGGAGGTAGTGAGAAGGGACGGCCCGTGTGGAGGTTGGGAGACTGGAGCCACCACAGGAGCGATTTTCTGCAAACCTTGCTTAAGGAAACGGGGAGAGACACAGGGTTGCAAGACAGGGACCATTGTACCTGGAGGGTCCACTGTAGAACCCTCATGTTCAACTGGGCCAATGGTAGCAGAGGGATTGCAGCCGCCATAGATCCTAGGGCTCTCAGAATCAATTCCGCTGAAGGAGTTTGCAGATGAAGAATGGCCTGCACGTGTAACATCAGGTTCCGAAGTCGATCTGGAGTCAAGAACGCATGCCTCTGTCTGGAATCCAGTCTTGCCCCTATAAAATCTAGCATCTGTGTAGGGATGAGAGAGGATTTGGTCATGTTGATGGTTAATCCTAATAGTGGAGCCAGACCGAGAAAATAGTCCCTGCCTGAGCAAAGTAGATGCCTTGTTGGGGCTGTGAGGAGCCAGTCGTCCAGGTATGGAAAGACCTGAATTCCCTGGAGTCTCAGGTGGGCCGCTACTACCGCTAGGACCTTGGTGAACACCCTGGGGGCTGAGGTGAGACCGAAGGGGAGGACCCTGAATTGAAAGTGACTGGCTCCCATCCGGAAGCGGAGGAATCTCCTGGAACGCCTGTCCACTAGAACGTGATAGTACGCATCCTCGAGGTCTATACAGCACATCCAGTCGTCCTCCCGCCATAAGGGGAGGACGGACTGCAACGTGACCATTCGGAACTTTTGTTTGGGTACCGCCAGGTTTAGGAAAGAGAAGTCGAGGATGGACCTCAAGTCCCCCGTCTTTTTTGGCACCAGAAAGAACCTGGAGTAAAACCCTGATCCGACTTGATCTGGGGGGACGGGCTGGATGGTTCTTTTTTGTAGAAGCTGCTGAATTTCTGCAGCGGCCGCCTTCTTTTGACTGGGTGGGACGTCGGAAAGGCTTCTGATTCTGGGGTTGGCTATGAAGGGAATTAGGTAACCTCTGGATATAATGCGAAGCACCCAGCGATCTGTTGTTATGGACTCCCATTTTGCCAGGTGCTTCGAAAAATGCCCCCGACTGCCCCCAGAGTGGAGCAGTCGGGAAACCCCTCAGGGATTCTGCGTGGGCCTCTCAGAGAAAGGTTCTCTGGTCACAAAATTCCTCGGACCCCCTCTGCCTCTGGGGCGGCGTCCTCCCTGTCCTCCTCTGCCACAAGAGGACTGGTTGTCCTGAACAGACTGAGATTGATGCGATTTTCGGAACCACATCTTCTTCTGACCCTTTTGGTTCTTGGAAAAGGACCTCTGGGGCGCAGAGAAGCGGACTCCGATGGCAGACAAGGTCATCCCATCTTTCTCACTCTGGACAAGAGTGTCGCGAACGATTTTGCCGAACAGTGCAGAACCATCAAAAGGGGCATTCGCGAATGACGCCTTAAAGGGTTCCGAGAAGTCACAGTGACGGAGGCAGGCCTGTCTCCTCATGACAAGCCCGACTCTGCCTGCTCTAGCAGCTCCCTCTGTAGCATGAGACAATAGCCGCATAGAGGTATTAGAGATAGAGCGGAGGGTGGCCATTCGGGAAGAGTACAAATCCTTGTCTCCCTCCGACATGGACCCCGGGGGGAAGCAGCGTATTCCTTAATTAGGTCCCGCTGCATCCTAATAACATGTGCCATATAGTTCAAGGCCCTCATAGAGAAGGTCGCTGAACTGAAGGCCGGTTTCCCAAGACGGTCCATCGCGCGAGACTCCTTGCTCGGAGGATGAACCATGGGGCTCTCCTGAGCCAACTCTTTCTTAGTGGCTGCAGCCACCAACATGGCATCCACAGGGGGACCTCTGCTCCAATGTGATCTCTCTGCAGGGGGGGCTCAAAATTTTGTCTGGGCGCTTGGGGATCGGCTCTACGGTGTCCGGTTCCTTCCAAGCCCTAGAGGATATGAGATCCACCAGGGGGTCGGGTGGAGGGGACACCCAAGAGGTAGATGGTCCTGCCTCAAACGCCTCAAGGAATACGGACTCGTCAGAGGAAGCCTTGGGGGCAGACCACCCACCTCTAATTTTGAGCATTTCCATGATGTCTCCAAAGGAGACATCCTCAGGGGGTGATCTCGGGGAGCCTTCCCCTTCATCCAAGTCCATATCTTCTGTGAGACTCTCAGGGGAGTCTATGTGCCTCCTTTTGCACTTTGCCTTGTGGGAATCTCCTCGGGGGGGGCTGTCTGAGGAGTCCTCACAGGCTGTAACCTGTTCCACTGGAACTCCTAAAGGCGCTGAGGCAGGCTGCCCAGAGGGCCGGATGAAGGGAGGCAGGACCAGATGAGAAGGAGTGCAGGAGGGAGCCGAAGCCAGGACCGGAGGCCTGGAAGCACTCGACAGTGCCATCTCCACCGCAGCGAAAGCCGAGGGGGAGCCGCTCTCAGACGGATCCGAGATCCGACTCCTACTCGGATCCGAAGCGGGGATTGGACCCGGCGCCGAGAACGTCGGATCCAAAGGACCAGTGTGCTCTGACCGCGACGGAGCCAAAAGCACACCGAATCCCTCAGATCCGAAGCTCGGCCCACTGCTCCGAGAGGTCGGATCCGACAGACTCGAGGGAATAGTCGGAGCCGACGTGCCCAGCACGGTCGGCTCCGACCTACCCCCGGATCCAACGTGGCTCGGCTTCGAGCCCGGAATGCGGGTCGGAGAAGAAGCTATAGGAGCGAAAAAAGGGGTCGAGCTCCCCCCCCAGAGGGGGGGGGGGAGGCAAGAGCACTCCCATCTGCATCTGGGCCTGGATGAATCTCCTCATCATCCGGTCCATATCCGCATCAGACATGCTAAAAGTGGACCTCGACGAGGCCACCGAGGCAGACCTGGAGTGTCGCCTCGATGACCTCGACGGGGACCGGATCACCTCCTCCTCAGGTCCCGGGGAGAAACAAGGGGATCGGATCCGAGGAGGAGGAGCTCGAGAAGACTTGGACGGGGAAGCGCTCTTGGCGGGAGGGGCCGATGAAGAGTCCTTGGCCCGCCGCTTAAGGTGCTTCTCCCGCCGCTTCTCTTTCCTGGCCTCCCTATCCTCCGGAGCCGAAGCGGGAGGTTGAGTCCCGGTTGGAGGAAGGGAGGCAGGGGTGACCGCTACCGGGGGGGTAGCGGGTACCGAAGCACCGGAGGCCGAAGCAGAGTCTGGGGGTAGAAGGCCTGCCAGAACTAGCTTCGACCTTCGATCCTTGAGTGCCCTGGGGTTGAACGCCGCGCAAATCGCGCAACCCGAAGAGAGGTGTTCAACCCCAAGGCACCTAATGCACCGAGTGTGGCCATCAGCCGGTGAAAGCTTGTGACCACACTCGGTGCATTTCGAAAAAAATTGCCTTAGGGGCCTCCGGCATACTGTTGGAAAGCACACTCACTAGGCCCCTAATTCAGTCACACAAACACGCTACGACCAGCAGGGGAGGGAGAATTATACTTAAATTAAAACAAGTATGATATATATATAAAAAGGAGAAAGGGTAAACCTATCACACACACAACCAGTCACTCAGAAGAAAAAAATACAAAAACTTTTTTCCTCACAAAACCCCAAGAGCTCTGAACCTAGTTGTTGCTTGAAGAGCGGCAAACTAGATCTGAGGTCAGTTAGGGCAGGCAGGGGATTATGGGTAAGGGGGAGGAGCTAGGAGCTCGGATCTATGCTATGTTAGAAGTTGCCGGCTCTGATCCGAGATCGGATCCGTATCCCACAGGTTGCTGACAAATGAAGTTCCTACTTCAGTTGATCTGTTTCGCAACAGATGGATTCAGAGACCACTCGTACGGAGTGAGAAGCACCCAACTTAGCTTGTCCGCTAATACGTTGGATTGTCCCGGGATGTGCGTTGCTACCAGAAAACGGTTGGTGGAGATCGCCCATTCCCAAACTCTCATGGCCTCTCGACACAGGGGGTAGGATCTGGTTCCTACCTGTTTGTTTATATACCAGACTACAGACATATTGTCTGTCTGGATCGCAATAGTCCCCAGGGGAAGAAGGTCGTGGAGAGCTTGCAACGCCAAAAGCACTGCCCTCATCTCTAGGACATTGATATGCAATGCGGTCTCTAGGGGAGTTCACGTGCCTTGAACGGATCTGCCTGAACAATGCCCCCCCACCCGAGGCGAGAAGCGTCCGTGGTCAACGTGGCTTCGACCGGGGGGATCACAAAGGGCCTCCCTTCTCTGAGTTCCTGCGCATGCAACCACCAAAGAAGGGAGTCCTTGCAAACTCTGCTCAGTGGTATGGGCATGTTCAACGGGTGGAGCAAGAGGGACCACTGGACTTGAAGGGTCCATTGCAATATTTGCATTCACAGGCGGGCATGGAGGGAAAGACCGATCGCTGCTGCCATAGACCCTAGTGCCCTCAGGACTAACTCCGCTGGAGGAGAAGGATTCCGGAGAAGGGCTAACACCTAAGACAAGCTGTTCAGTCTGACTGATGTTAGAGTAGCTTGAGAGATTCGAGTATCCAACCTGGCCCCTATGAATTCCAGGGTTTGAGTGGGGCACAGAAAGGACTTCTGCAGGTTTACTGAAATGCCTAGGTTGTGGACCAGAGTCAGTGCGTAATTTCTCGCTACAGTGAGCTGATGCCTGTTGGTCGCTGTAAGGAGCCAGTTGTCTAGGTACGGGAAGACCTGAATGCCCTGAAGTCTCAGGTGGGCAGCGACCACTGCCATGACTTTGGTGAACACTCTGGGGGCTGAAGTGAGGCCGAATGGAAGAACCCTGAATTGATAATGACTGGCTCCGAGCCGGAAGCGGAGAAACCTCCTGGATCGTCTGTCCATTAAGATGTGGTAGTACGCATCCTTGAGGTCTATGGAGCACATCCAGTCGTTCTCCCGCAGAAGGGGGAGGATAGATTGAAGAGTGACCATCCGGAACTTTTCCTTGGGTATAAACAGGTTCAGAGCGGAAAGGTCTAAGATGGGTCTGAGGTCCCCCGTTTTCTTTGGCACCAAAAAGAACCTTGAGTAATAACCCAATCCGGACTGATCTGGGGGGATGGGCTGGATGGCTCTTTTTCTTAGCAGCTTCAAATTTTCTTAAGCCGCCGCCTCCCTCTGATCGGGTGGGACATCGGGGAGGTGTCTGGTTTTGGGGGGAAGATTTAGGAAAGGAATGAAGTAACCTCTGAAAATGATATGGAGCACCCATCGATCCGTTGTAAGGGACTCCCAGTTTGACAGGTGCTCCGTCAACCGCCCCCAGACTGCCTCCAGAGAGGGACAGTCGGGCAAGCCCTCAGGGCTGTTGCACGGGTCTGTCCGAGAAAGGTTATCTAGACCCGAAATTACGCTGCCCCCTCTGCCTCTGTGCCGGCGTCCACCTTGCCCTCCTCTGCCTCTAGAGGACGAGTGGTCTGCAGCTGGATGGGATTGCTGAGACTTGCGGAATTGCAGCTTCTTTTGTCCCCTCTGATTCCTGAAGAAGGATCTTTGGGGACTAGAGAAGCGGACTCCGACGGCAGACAGCATCTTCCCGTCCTTTTCGGACTCCGACGGCAGACAGCATCTTCCCATCCTTTTCGCTTTGGACCAGTGTATCGTGAACGGTCTTGCCGAAAAGAGCAGAACCGTCAAAGGGGGCGTTCGCAAAGGACGCCTTGAAGGGATCCGCGAAGTTGCAAAGACGGAGCCAGGCGTGACGTCGTAAGACGACCCCTGCTCCGCTGGCTCTAGCGGCTCCCTCCGAAGCATGAAAGAGGAGCCGCATAGACGTATTGGAGATGGATTTCAGAGTGGCCATTCGTGTCGTAAACACATTCCTGTCTCCGACCGACATGGACTCTGGGGGGGCTGCAGCGTATTCCTTGATCAAGTCTCGCTGTAGCCTGATGGTATGTGCCATATAGTTCAGTGCCCTTATAGAAAAGGTCGCTGAAGCAAACATCCGCTTCTCAATCCGGTCCAACGCTCGAGATTGTTTATCTGGTGGGTGGACCAGAGAACTCTCCTGAGCGAGTTCTTTCTTGGTGGCCGCCACCACCAACATGGCATCAACAGGGGATCCTTTGGCCCATGATTGCCTATCTGTGGGGGGGCTTAGTATTTTGTCAGGACGCCTAGGAATTGGCTCCACGGTGTCAGGCTCCTTCCACGCCCTGGTGATAATTAAGTCCACCAGGGGGTCGGCCTGAGGGGACACCCAGGAAGTAGATGGGTCTGCCTCAAATGCCTCCAGGAACATGAATTCATCAAGGGAAGGTTTTTGGGCAGACCACCCCCCTCTAATACGCAACATTTCCATGATGTCTCCAAAGGAGACATCTTCAGGGGGTGACCTTGGGGAACCCTCCCTATCATCTAAGTCTGTGTCAGTGGTAACGGACTTGGGGGAGTCCAGGTGCCTCCTTTTACACCGACGTTTCAGAGGAACCTCCTCGGTGGGGCTATCTGAAGAGGGCTCGTCCACGGGTGGTTGTTCCTCAACAGGAACTAGCTGGAGGGCTTGGGCAGGCTGTCCCGATGGTCGGATGATGGAAGACAGACCCTCATACAGTAGGGGTACAGGTGGATCCGAAGCCTGAACCAGGAATCTGGAGGATCTCGACAGTACCCTCTCCACTACCTCAAAAGCCGAAGGAGAATCACCCTCGCCAGCCTCTGAGAGCAATCTCCTCGGCTCCGAGGAAGGGATCGAGGTCGGAGCCGAAGCAGTCGGCGCCGAGAGAGAGGTGCGCTCCGAAGCCAACAGCTCTGAAGATACAACAACTCCCTCGGATCCGATGCTCAGCCCTCGGCCCCGAGAGCTCGGATCCAACAAGCTCGAGGGCATAGTCGGCGTCGAAGAGACCAGCGCTATCGGCGCCGACAATTCCCTGGGTCCGAATGGGCATGGATCCGATGACTCCGAGATCCGAAAACGAGTCGGAGAAGGAGTGATCGGGGCAAACATGGGGGCCGTGCTCCCCCCCAGAGGGGGGGGGGGCAAGAGCACCCCCATCTGCATTTGGGTCTGTAAGAACCGACACATCATCTGATCCATATCCACTTCGGAGATGCTTTCAGTTGACCTGGAAGAGGTAGTCGAGGCGGGCTGGGAGGGCCGCCTTGACGACCTCGAGGGAGACCGATCTTCCTCCTCCGGCGAGAAGCTAGGTGAACGGAGCCGAGAGGAGAAGGATCCGGAGACCCCCAAAGGAGACTTAGTTATTTTTGCTGGCGGAGCCGAGGGGTGAGACTCGGCCCGCCTTTTATGGGATCTATGTCCCTCCTTATCCTTGTGCCTCTTCTCCTTAGTTGAGGAGGCACTAGTTTCCCCAGAGCTCAAACCCGAAGTGGGAGGTTGAGTCCCGGGTTGAGCTGAGGGAACAGAGGGCGCCGAGGCAGCTGAGGCAGCCGGAGCCCGAACGGGAGAGGAAGAAGAAGCTGACTCCTGGGGGAGCTTTCCCGCCAGGATCAGCTTGTTCTTCCTATCCCAAAGTGCCCGGGGGTTAAAGGCCACACAGATCTGGCAGGCTTCTGAGAGATGGGCTGCCCCCAGGCACAAAACGCACTGAGTGTGGCCATCAGCTGGGGAAAGCTTGTGGCCACACTCAGTACATTTGGAAAAAATGGCCTTAGGCCCTTCCGCCATGTTAAAGCACTCACACACACACACAAACGCTAAGGGGGGACGGGGAGTGACAAAGAAAAACTAACTGTACCAGTAAAAATTAAAACCAACACTAAAAAGGGGTAGAAAGGTTTACTACTACACACACACGATTTTGAAACTTTTTTTGGTGAAATTAAGATAGAAACGATCTCACCCAGCCAGGAGCTCTTCAAAGGGAAAGCTTCTTCAGCCGCGGCAAAAAACGATCTGAGGTAATGTGGTTGGTAGCAGGGGATTATGGGTAGGGGGAGGAGCTAGGAGCTCGGATCTTGGAGCTTGGTAAGCTGCCGGCTCAGATCCAAAGTTGGATCCGATATCCACAGGTTGCAGAGCAAATGAAGTAACTACTTTAGATACACTGATTCCTCTTGGGAGGGGACTTCAGATGACTGATCACCTTTCTGTCTCAAAACCTCAAGGATCTCCCCAAATGAGATGTCCTCAGGTGGTGCTATGGTGTATCCATCTAAATCTGTGTCCTAGGTATGTGGCTCCTGTGTGACGTTAATGTGAGTACTTTTGCAAGTATGCTTCTGAAGATCCTCTGTATTAGGATGCTCTGGAGAGCACTCAGAAGAGTGGGGGATCCTGAATGTGGGCTGTCTCAAGGCTCAGAGGAACTGGCTGTACTGATGGGATAACAGGATCAGGATCAAGACCCAAGGCCCTTCACTGGTGGATGGGTGGAGCCAAAAAACTAAGGGAAATCCATTCAACAGAAAAGAATGGAACTTTTTGACCACCTCAAATGCAGAAGCTGAGAGGGAATGTAACACCACCCCAGTATCAGCCAAAGCATTCAAACTAGGCTGATCATAAGAACTGTGTCAGCTGTGCTTCAAGACAGATGTCAAAGCCAAGTTGTCCAGCACTGAAGCTCCTAGAGTAAAGGAAGGCACCAACAGCTTCAGAGTCTATCCTCAACCCCTGGAAATGGCACTGATGCTTCTGCTTCAAGATCCTTTCAGATCAGAGTCACTTGAAACCAGTCGGATCAGAGATTCACTAGAGCAGAAGCTGATCAAAACTTCAAGTCTGATAAAGACAATCCCTAGGAGAAGCTCAAACCCAAAACTCCTAGCACCAGACTACGGATCAGGGACATGGTATAAGCAACCATAAGCAGATGTGACAGGCCAAAGTTTAAGGGTCAGACCCAGGAAAACTCCCATTTGAATTTGGATCCTGAGGAACTTCCTTATCATCCTATCTATATCTGCTTGTGTTAGGCTTCTGGTAGACTGCACTGTTATGAAAGAGGACAAAGTAGAGACAGGTCTTAGATCTATGTGTTGGTCTCTCCTACACGAAAGGTGAGTTTAGTCTAGTGGAGACTGGCTCTAGTGAAAATCTTGGCTCCAGCAAGAAGGTGTTGAGATCCTAGAACTATTTGATCCGAAGGAAGAGATGGAACCAAAGCTTTAGAGAGCTTAGAGGATAGAGCCAGATAAGCCACTGGCAATGAGGAGCAGTTAGGGGAATGTTTCCTTGAGTTGTTGCCCTTTTCCCTGGGCTTGTCACCACTCTTCTCCCCTTTCTGTCCGTCTGAAGGCTTTTAGCAAACCGGGAGGGTCTAGAAGCAAAAGACATCGTTTTGGACAGTTCTCCCACAGGAGTTGGGAGAAGTCCCTTTAGCAAAAATTTGATATGTTGTTCAATGACAGCCCACTGGCCAAAAGCAGTCCAAATCCTACAGTCTTCATCCAGATGGGCAGCTGCTAAACAGTATACACATTTAGGAATGGCATACACATCGGGGATCGTGTTACTGCAGGCCATGCATTTCTTAAATCTTGATGGCTTGTCAGCCATGGCAAAAAATAGGCATTCTGAAGTAGCAAGAGAGAAAAAAAGACAACAATTATAACAATAATAATAATAAAAAGAATAACAATAATACCACAACACAAAACTATACTACCAAGAAAAGCACCAAAGGTGCAAGGAGAAGAAGAATTTTAAAATGATGAGACGACTATGCCAAAAACCTACTTTAATGAATGGTCACATCACTGGAATTTTAATCCGGAAAAGGAGGCAGTTGGTCAACATTACAAAACAAACTCACCCAAGTGGGTGGTCTTTGCCTCCCACAACCCTCCGCCCCCCTAACTAAATATACTAATTCCAAAATTGCATTATAGTGCGGAAAAGGGCAAATTTCCCCATGTTGGCCAACTGCCTCTTTGCTCCTTACAAAACTATGGCAAAAGGGAAAATAATTATAAACTGGGAATAGCACAGTGTTTATGGAAAATGATTTGTCACTGTACACCAGGCAAGTGAGAAGCAACTTTATTCCATCTAACAGGGAATGTCAAGAGGCAGGTGTGATATTCAATGTTATGTGTACAGCTATCTTCAGAATGTTTTTCCTGGATGATCAAAAACATTTTTGATGCAGAACATGCTGAAGAAGAAATAAAAAAGTTTATTCAACAAAGACTGAGCCAGCTATCAGAAGTGAACTGTGCTTTTCAGTCTTCTGACAATAACAAAGCCCACAAACAGACTTTGCCAGTAAAACATTTTCCATTGCGCCAAAGAAAAATATTTGAGAAATAGAAAAAAAGCACAAGAGCTGACTATAAAAATCAGAGGTACCTTGGACTTAACAAATAAGTTATGTTCTTACCATAACATTCCATCTGTGTTCTCCATTTTTATTCATCCTCGACATATGGGACTCGGATCCAACCCTTGAATCTGACTTGGCCACTATTTCAGCTTGTGGAAGCCTACAAACTCTTAAGCTCCTCCCTACCCATGAAGCTCTGGTCCCCATATCCCTCAGATAATACATAACAGTGGATATAAAAAGCATACATACCCGTGTTAAAATGCCAGGTTTTTGTGATATAAAAAAAATGAGACCACAATAAATCACTTCAAAACTTTTCCCACCTTTAATGTGACGTATAACCTGTACAATTCAACTGAAGGAAAAAACAAATCTGTTAGGGGAAAATATGAAAAGAAAAAAAGTAAAATAAGCTGGTTGCATAAGTGTGCACACCCTTAAACTAATATTTTGTTGAAGCATCTTTTGATTTAATTATAGCAATCAGTCTTTGTGAGTAGGAGTCCATCAGCATGGCACATCTTGACTTGGCAATATTTTTCCCACTCTTCTTGCAAAAGCACTCCAAATCTGTCAGACTGTGAGGGCATCTCTTGTGCATAGCCCTCTTCATGTCAACCCACAGATTTTCTATTGGATTTAGGTCTGGGTTCTGGCTGGGCCATTCCAAAACTTTATCTGGCAAAGCTATTCTGTTGTTGATTTGGATGTATGCTTGGGGTCACTGTCGTGTTGAAATGTGAAATTCCTCTTCATCTTTCTAGCAGATGCCTGAAGGTTTTGGGCCAAAAGTGACTGGTATCTGGTACTATTCATAATTCCCTCCACCTTGACTAAAGCCACAGTTCCAGCTGAAGAAAAGCAACCCTAAAGCATGATAAGAAACAGACTGCAGCAAAAAGACAAACAATAGAACCAAGCAAATTCCGACAAAAGACCAGCAGCGTATGATGAATCAAAGGTTTAAAATTTAATAACCCTAAAGCATGATACTGTCACCACCATGCTTCACAGTGCGGGTGGTTCTCTTGTTGTGATGTGAAGTGTTGTTTTTGTGCCAAACGTACCTTTTGGAATTGTGGCCAAAAAGTTCAACCTTGGTCTCATCAGACCATAACACATTTTCCCACATGTTATTGGGAGACTTGATTGTAAATTTTAGCCGGGCCTGGATGTTTTTCTGTGTAAGAAAAGCACCCCATCTCGCAACCCTACTACATAGCCCAGACATATGGAGAATATGGGAGATTGTTGTCACATGTAGTACACAACCATTACTTGCCAGAAAATGCTTGCAGCTCCTTCAGTGTTGCTGTAGGTATCTTGGCAGCGTCCCTGACCAGTTTTTGTCTCGTCTTTTCATAAACTATGGAGGGATTTGCAACGTCACTATTGTCCCATATTTTCTCCACTTTTTGATGACTGTCTTCACTGTTCCATGGTATATCCAATGCTGTGGAAATTTTTTTGTATCCTTCTCCCGACTGATACTTTTCAACAATGAGATCCCTTTTATGCTTTGTAAGTTCTCTACAAACCATGACTTTTGCTGTAGCAGGCAACTGAGCAAATGTCAGGAAAACCCTACTAGGACAGCTGAACTCTATTTGGGGTTAATAAGAGTCTCTTTAATTGATGGCAGGTGTGTAGCCAAGAAGACAATACTATAATTAAATCAAAAGGTGCTTCAACAAAATATTAGTTTAAGGGTGTGCACAGTTATGCAACCAGCTTATCGTACATTTTTTTTTATTTTTTATATTTTTCCCCTAACAGATTTGTTTGATTTTCAATTGAATTGTACAGGTTTTAGGTCACACTAAAGGTGGGAAAAGTTTTGAAATTATGTATTGTGGTCTCATTTTTTATATCACAAAAAAGTACAGTTTTGTACCTACCATAAATGTAGATGTTCGAGGATCTCCATTGCTGCAGTCCTTACATATGGGTAGTCCGCTGTCCACAATCGGCCCGAATACCAAAGGGCTAGAACCGGCGTCGGTCATCGGCACCCGAGACTGACGTCAGTACGTGCCAGTACAAATGCGCATGACCGACGCCATATACTCAGTCTTTCTTGCCTCAGATGCCAGAATGCAAAAAACACCACCCAAAACCCAACCTAAAAAGGGGAAGGAGGGATGGACTGCAGCAATGGAGATCCTCGAACATCTACATTTATGGTAGGTACAAAACTGTACTATGTTCTTCGTCTCCCACTGCTGCAGTCCTTACATATGGGTAGAATCCCAGAGCAACGGAAAAAAGGGAGGCTGGCCAACTAAATAGCATTAGGAGCTGCTAACATGCCCTGTAAGATTGCAGTGGCAAACCCAGCCCTAGACCTAGAATAAAGAGGTAAATGATAATGCTTTGTAAAGGTATGTACAGAACTCCAAGTAGCTGCCTCTAGAATGTCTTTAGTAGCTACCCCTCTCAAAAAAGCAGTAGAGGTGGCCGTAGCCCTAGTAGAATGAGGCCTGATCCCAACTGGAACATCCTTTCCATGATGAGAGTAACAAAAAGCAATACAATGGCCAATCTACTTGGAAATAGTTTGTTTCGAGACAGCTTTCCCTTGTGAAGTCAAAGCAAAAGAAACAAATAATTGTTGAGATCTTCTGAACTCTTTGGTTCTGCTCAAATAATACCTTAACTGCCTATGTACATCCAAAGAATGCAAAACTTTTTCTCCTTTATTTTGGGGGTTAGCATAAAAAGTAGGCAAATGAATACATTGGTTCAATGCCACATTAGAAATCACTTTAGGCATAAAAGTAGGATTAGTACGTAAGGAAACTCTGTCATTGTGAAAAATCAGAAAAGGTTCCACTGCCATGAGGGCTTGTAATTCAGATACCCTTCTAGCAGAAGTAACAGCCAACAAAAAAGCAGTCTTCCAAGACAACAACTTCAATTCAACTGTAGCTGCAGGTTCAAAAGGAGGCAGAGTCAGCTTTTCCAAAACAAAATTAAGATCCCAGGCAGGAGTAGGAGCTCTTCGTGGGGGTCTTATATTCTTTGCCCCTCTAAGAAACTGTTTAACCAATGGATGTGAAAACAAAGGAGGGTCACAATCATAGTGAGCAGAAATAGCTGCAGCATGCACTTTTACAGAAGAGAAGGACAAACCCTTGTCCAATAATACAGTCAAATATTGCAATGTACAACTCAAATTAGGCAATTTGACATCAAAGCCTTTAGTTGAACTCCAAAGAAAAAATCTCTTCCATTTATCAGCATAAACCTTTCGAGTACTAGGTCGGCCTGGCTTCCAAAATAACATCCAAAACTTGTTGAGGGAGCTGAAGGCCCTCCTTCTTTAAAACAGAATGCGCCAGGCTGTCAGGTGTAGGGATTGCACCCTGACATTGAGAAAATGATTGTTTTCCTGAGACAATAAGTGAGGAATCTGTGGTAATGGCCAAGGTGTCCCATGAATTAAGCTCCTCAACAGAGGGTACCAATGCTGACGAGGCCAATCCGGTGCTATAAGGATCATGCAAGGTTTGTCCCTCCTGACTTTCAACAGTACCTTTGGAAGAAGAGGCAAGGGAGGAAAAGCATACACGTGAAGGTTGCTCCAACTGAAGGATAGTGCATCTATTTTCCAGGCTGTTGGATGAAACAGCCTTGTGCAAAACAGTGGCAGTTGGAAATTCAGAGGAGAAGCGAACAGATCTATGTCTGGAGTTCCCAAGCCATGGTCAACTGAAGAAATACCTGAGGGTCCAACTTCCATTCGTGAGGATCCACAATCTGTCTGCTCAGAACATCTGCTAAAGAATTTTGTGCTCCTGGCAGAAACTGTGCTCGAAGAGTGATGTGCAGACTTAAAGCAGTTTCCCATAACAGCATTGCTTGTCTGCAAAGAGGGTAAGAATGAGTTCCCCCCTGCTTGTTGATGTACCACATGACAGTTGTGTTGTCTGTTCGAATCAACACCAGTCCTGGTTGAAGTAGGCCCTTGAATGCTTCCAAAGCAAATTGAACTGCCAGCATCTCTTTCATGTTGATATGCAAGTGAAGTAGCTCTGGAGGCCAAAGGTCTTGAATCCATTTTCCTGTGAAATGAGCTCCCCAGGCTGACTCCGAGGCGTCTGTCGTTAATATCTGACTTGCCTCTGGTTGGGTCACAGAGAGTCCCTTGTTTAGGTGACATTCCTGAGCCCACCACACAAATTCTTTCTGAATGCAAGGCAGAATCCGAATGACAGTGTCCAAATCGTGGCTGTGTTGAGTCCAAACGCTTTTGAGATACCATTGCAGCTTCCTCATATGCAGTTTGGCATTGGGAAGTACTAGAATGCAAGATGCCATGAACCCCAAGGCTTGAAGGACTGTCCTTGCAGTCAGCCTGGACATTACTGATAACTGTTGGAAGTATAGGTGAAGATTTCTTTGTTTGTCCGGGGTAAGAAATGCCATCTGAGCAGCTGTGTTCAGTCTTACACCCAGAAAACACATCTCTTGTGAGGGTATTAGACTGGACTTTATTTCGTTCACAGAATACCCTAGGCATCTTAAAACTGTCATTACATACTGCAGATGTTGAAGAAGTTCGTGCTTGCCTTGAGCCAGAATCAAACAGTCGTCCAGATAAGGATAAATTTGAATTCCTTTTAGTCTGAGAAAAGCTATTACTGGAGCCAGGACTTTTGTGAATACCCTGGGCGCAGTAGACAAGCCAAAGGGCAATGCAGAGAACTGATAATGCAAATCCCCATTCCGAAATCTCAGGAATTTCCTGCAACTGGGCCTGATAGGAATGTGAAGAAAGGCTTCTTTGAGATCCAGAGTCACCATCCAGTGATCCTTGCCCAACATAGGTAACAGCTGTTGCAGTGTTAACATCTTGAACTTTGGAATTTCCAGAAAGGTGTTTAGAATGGACAAATCCAGAATTGGTCAAAGTATTTCCTTTCTTTGGTACTAAGAAAAGACGGGAATAAAACCCTGTGCCCCTTTCTGCAGAAGGTACTTCCTGTATTGCTCCCAACTGAAGCAGAGAAGAAATTTGTGCCTGTGCTTCCAGTCTTTGCTGATGAGGCACATCCGGCATACCTTTGAAAGGAGGGAATGTGTGAAAATAAAATTTGTAGCCTCGATTTATTATGTCCAATACCCATTTGTCTTGGGTAACCAAATGCCAATTCCTTTTGAAAAGTCCCAGTTTTCCTCCTAGAGGAGCTGCCAGCAAGGCAGAGTCCGACAGCTGAAGACACAGGTCATTGGGTCTGTTTCCGAAAGGACTGACCCCTGCCCTCCCCAGCAGAAAGGGTAGAAGAACTCAAAGTCCTAGAAGTAACAGGGCCCTGAGAGGAAGCCCTACCTCTACCTCGCCTCGACCTGCCCCTAGATTGATAATCCGAAGAGGGGAAAGACCATCCCTTAGCAGGCCAATTTCTACTGAACTTAGGGGGCTGAACTTGTAAAAAGTCCTTAACCGTCTGCATAGACTTAGCTTTTCCTCCATTTTTTTCAAAACTGACTCTACTGGAGGGCCAAAAAGAACATCAGATTGCAGAGGAGCATCCATAATTCGAGCCTTAACATGCTCAGACAAGGTCTGATCTTTAAGCCAGGCATGCCTGCGAACAACTGAACTAGTAGCAGCCACCCTGGAAGAAGCCTGTAAAGCATCAAAACCACACTGCAAAGAATGCTTACCAACTTGGTCTGAAGCATGCACTAAATCCTGAAGCTCCTTACATTCAATACCTTCAGCTAAAGCATCTACTTTACATTTCAATTGGCCCAGCAAATAATTTTGATACCTGAGCATATGAACCTGACAATTTAAAGCTCTCATAGCCAAAGTAGAAGAGGTATACAGTTTTTTACCCCACCTATCCAGGGCCCTAGCATCCTTGTCCAGAGGAACTGGATTCTTAACCACAGAAGCCCTAACACCTTTGGGGCCTTGAGTAATAGTTTCTGGATCAGCCCTAGGACTCTTATATAAGTACTTGTGAGCTTCCGGAACCCTGTAGTATCTATCTGGTTTTACCGGGGCAGGAGGCAGAGAATCTGGGTTAAGGGCAGCCTCAGAAAATACATCCTGAACAACATCCAGTACAGGGGGAATAGCCAAGGGCCTATGCTGAGGCAAAAACAAGAATTCTCTTAGCCTTTTACGAGAATCAGAATAATCCTGGCCTTCCCATTTGAAATGTTCCCTCATGGAATGCAAAGACTCAGAGAAAGAAAAATCTTCTGGAGGGGACGCAGAGGGAGTAGTGTCCTCAGCCTCCGAATCAGAATAGGGAGGAAATCCTGAAGTTCTTCCACAGAAGAATCTGACTCATTGGAAGACTGAACCAAACCCTCCAACTCTGTCTGTACCCTGGGCCTCTTCTCAGGGGGGGGCATAGAACCCCTAATTAAAGTTATCAAATCTTCAGCCATCTTTAACATGTGCTTCCTAGGAGCTGGACCCTGGGGACTAGCACCAGCAGGGGCAGACTTAGACTTAGAATGGCTTTTGCTTTGAGAAAGAGGAGGCCTAACTACCCTATGAGGGGAGGGAACCACCGACATCTGAGAAGCACCCTCAGCCTGGCCTAACACAGGAGAAGCCACTTCCTGTAGTAACAAAGGCTCCCCCTGAGACTCAGGTAAACTTTCAGAAGGAGCCGCTAAAGTATTCGGTGGTTCTACAGAACCGGCGTCCGGAGTGGACGACTCATCCTGTTTGGACTGCAAAGCCTTCTCTTTGCGTTTCTTAGAAGAACCAGGCGTCGGAGAATCCGACGGCATGTTGTAATTACAACGTTTACCAAACACAAGCTTAGCACAGTCCAACCGACGTTTAATAGTACGCTTGTTAAAAGTAGCACAAAAGCGACACCCAACCACGTCGTGCTCAGGCCCTAAACAAGGAATACAGAGTGAATGGTAATCCCTATGAGGAATCTGTTTCCCACAAGAAATACAGTTATTAACTTTTTCTGACATCCGTCAATACTGAGGCAAGAAAAGACAAAAGTGTCTAGCGGTACTTAGCCAACTTGGTCTCCGGTCTGAAACTCAAAAACCGACAATTCCAGAACGCCGAACGGCACTTGCAAAAGGCTGCTTCTGCTTAGGACCACGCGGCAAGAAAGACTGAGTATATGGCGTCGGTCATGCGCATTTGTACTGGCACGTACTGACGTCAGTCTCGGGCGCCGATGACCGATGCCGGTTCTAGCCCTTTGGTATTCGGGCCGATTGTGGACAGCGGACTACCCATATGTAAGGACTGCAGCAATGGGAGACGAAGAACATCCTGGCATTTTAACAGGGGTGTGTACACTTTTTATATCCCCTGTATAACCTGATATAGAAAAAGGCAGTAGTAGTAGGAATCCCTACAAATTGCTACCACTGGAGTTCAACATCTAAGGAACATAAGGAGGCTAAAGTGTCCTCCTGTACTTGCTCTTCCAATAGGCGAGGGGGAAGGAGGATGGGGAGTATAGGATGAACGAAAATAGACAACACAGATGGAATGTTATGGTAAGAACATAACGTCTTTATCTATGTTGTCAATTTTCATTTAACCTCGACGTATGGGACAGAGTCCCCAGCTACTTGAGCCCTGGGTGGACCATAAGGAAGGATGTTTCTGAGAACAGCTGAACCAAAGGTTGCCCTTCCCCTTGAGACCATATCCAATTTATAGTGATTGATAAAGGTATGTGGGTTTGACCAAGTAGTAGCTGCAAAAAATATCATCCATGGAAGCTCTAGATAGGAAAACAGAAGTAGCAGCCATGAATCTACTAGAATGAGCCTTTACGTGTCTATGGAGAGGGATACTCAACTTTTTGTATACAAAGGAAATACATTCTGTAAGCCATCTAGCTACAGAAAGTTTAGTGATGGCTTCCCCAATCTATGATGTGCAAATGAGGCAAAAAGTTGGTCCGCTTTCCTCAAATCCTTCGTATGCTATAAATAAAAATGTAACTGTGTATGTCCAGTAAATTTAACAAGTGTTCTCCTTTGTTATAGAAATTTGGAAAGAATATTTGGTGATTAATAGTCTGGTTAATATTAAAATCTGACACCAACTTCGGTAGAAAGGATGCACTGATATGCAAAGAAATCCTATCCTTATGAAAGACTAACTAAGGAGGTTTTGATGACGATGCTCGAAGTTCTGATATTCTTCCAGCAGAAGTTAGAGCAACCAGAAAGGCTGTCTTCCATAAAAATTTTAAGTCTCATCTGGCTGCAGGTTCAAAGGGTGCCCGAGTCAGGGTTTGTAGTACTAGACTTAGATCCTATGGGGGAACTGGGTCTTTAAAGGGGGGGGGGGGTCTGAGCAAAAGAGTACCCTTCAAAAATACCTTACAATTTTTGAGGAACCCAAAGAAGAATTCTGGAACCCCACATGGAAATTTGAAATTGCTGCCAGCTGAACTTTAATTGTAGATGAACTTGCTCCTTCATTAAACAACTCAACTAGAAAATCAAAGACTGCGTGTATAAGAGCTGTAAAGGGATCTATGTGATTCTGCTCTGCCCAATAAACAAATTATTTCCATTTGCTTTTGTACAATTTTCTGGTAGAGGGTTTACGGGACAATAATAAAATGGAACACACCAGGGAAGAAAGCATAGGTTGCCTGGCAATTAATGGAACTGGAGAAACCATACGGTCATTCTGAGATGAAAATATGAAATGTCTGAGAGAACTAATCCTTGTCAGATGGGGCAGGTCATCTTCAGCTGGTTCCAGAATCCAAGGTGGAGAAAAAAGTTGAGGCCAAAGGAAGGGGAACTACACTTGTTGAGGCCAGTAAAGTGCAATGAGGATGACTCTGCTCTTCAATCTGGGTGCTTTCTGCAGAAATTTGTGGATCAAGGGTGTTGGGGGGATAGGCGTATAACAGATCGGGGGTGGCAATTGTGGAGAAGAGCATCCCCTCAGTGACTCCCCCAGTGGGGGGATTAGGGTAAAGAAGCTGCTGCACTTGTTGTTTAGGGGAGATGCAAAAAGATTGCAGCAAAGCTAACCCCATTGATGGAAAATCATTTCCACCAATTTGTGGTTAAGAAACCACTCGTGAGGTAGTAGGATGAACCTGCTGAGTTTGTCACCTCTCACATTGCACTTCCCAGGAATTTACATTGCCATCAGAAAACTGTTGGAGGCTATCGCCCATTGCCACACTCTGACAGCTTCTGTTGATATACCAAACTACTGACATATTGTTCGTCTGAATCGCAATTGTCCTGAGAGGAAGAGAGTCTTGGAATCCTTTTAATGCCAGAAGCACCGCTCTCATCTCTAGAACACTGATATGCAAATTGGCCTCTTCAGGGAATGAAGCTCCTTGGACCATCTTCCCCAGGTAGTGTCCCCCCCACCCAATCTGGGAAGCGTCCGTGATCACTATGGCCTTAGCTGAGGAAGTATGAACAGTTGCCCTTGTTGGCTCGCGGAAGACTACATCCAACACAAAGGGTAACTCTTGCATATTTTAGTTACTTTTATCTGCGTGGACATTGTGTGATTGAAAAAGGACCACTGTGTCTGGAGCATCCATTGTAATATTCTGATGTGATACCTCACCAGGGGCACTAGGACTATGGCTGCCGACAAAGAACCTAGAGCCTGTAAAACTATTCTGGCTGAAGTCTTCATACTCCAGATGATTCTGTTGACTTGGTTTCTGATGGACTGTATTCCTAACAATGGAAACAATGCAACCATGGATTGTGTACTGAAAATTGCACCTATGAATTACAGTTCTGGGTAGGTTGCAAGTTTGATTTGTTGTGATTCACAGTTATTCCAAGATTTAAACAAGTTCTCAGTACTTGGTCTCTTGCTTGTACCAACTGATGCCTGGTTGGGGCAGTGATGAGCTAGTCATCTAAATATGGGAACACCCAGATTCCCTGCAGATGTAGATGCACTGCTACCACTGCCATGCTTTTGGTAAACATCCTGTGGGCTGTGGTGAGACCAAAAGGCAGTGCCCTGAACTGGTAGTGACTGGCTCCCATTCGAAAGCATAAGAACCTCCTTGACCAACTGTTCATATTTATGTGATCGTATGCATCCTGCAGGTCAATAGACCACATCCAGTCATCATTTCTCAGAAAGGGTAGAATGGACTTTACCATGACCATCCGGAACTTGGTGTACATAATAGACTTGTTTAGTGCACTGAGATCCAAATTCGGTCTTCAGTCCCTTATCTTCTTTGGAACCAAAAAGAATCTTGAGTACGTTCTGGATCTTATTTGGTCTGGTGGGACCTCTTGGATGACTTTTTTCTTCGAGCAACTGTTGAATTTGCTGAATTGTTGCCTTCCGCTGACTGGGTGGAACATTGGAGAGCTTCATAATCAATGGGAGTGGGAGGAAAAAGGGTATGGTATATCCTCTGGTAATAATTCTCTGCACCCAAGTGTCATTTGTTATATTTAGACAGGCTGTTTGGTGCAGGGAAAGTTGATCGCCGACTGCCTCCATAGGAAGACAATCAGGCCTACTTTCAGGAGTGCTGATAGGGCCGGTCAAAGAAGGTATCTTTGGACCCCATATTCTGTGGGCTTCTTCTGCCATTATCATTTCTCTCCCTCTCTGCCTCTTGCAGAACTAGTTACATGTGTGTCCTGGAATGTCCTTGAGATTTCTTGAACTACATTTTGTGATTTTCCTGCTGGTTCCTTGAAAAGGTCGTTTGGGGAGTTGAAAACGTACTCCAACAGCAGAAAAGGCCTTTCTGTCTTTTTCACACCTGGAGAGTTTTTTCACAGTGGATCCAAAAAGAGAAGATCCATCAAACAGAGCTGTCACAAAAGGAGATACTTAAAACACACGTGCAACTCCAAAATACCGTAAAACACACAAAGCATCAGGATAAAAAGTTTTTTTACTGATGTATCTGGTACCTCGGCTTACGCCTTCAAGAAATAAGTTATTACATCAAGTAGCTTTCTTTATATACATCTTACTTAATACATTCAATTAACCATCCTTCAGTAACCAATCAATAATTTAAAAATGCCCATCACACATTGCCCATGTTTAACTATGCATAACAAATTTTATACAAAATCTAGTGGAATTGTTCATATCATAGGTTGTGGGTGCTTGCAGATAAAATGGTACATCGGACAGACCAAAAGAGCAGTCAAGAAAAGAATCATGGAATATCTGGGTGATGCAAGAAGGAATAGGATAGAAAATCCGGTAGCTACACATTTTATTCAGGTACAGGGTGGTTCAGTAGAAACTTTCTTTTTTAGTGTGTTGGCTAAACCCAAATCCTGTAATAGGGATGCGGATATTAGTAAGTTATTAATATTGGAGTCAAAATGCATAATACATTTCAGGACATTATATCCCAAAGGTTTAAACATGGAATTAGACACAAATATTTACAATAAGTACACTGACATTGTCCATTGTATGGTTGAAAATGTTCAAATTTTATTAATGGGAATGGAATGATGTTGATGTTGTCTCAATTTTATGTCCGAGACTAGGCGGGATCCATCTTTGTAATTTTGTATAAAATTTGTTATGCATAGTTAAACATGGGCAATGTGTGATGGGCACTTTAAATTACTGATTGGTTACTGAAGGATGGTTAATTGAATGTATTATGTAAGATGTATACAAAGAAAGCTGCTTGATGTAATAACTTATTCCTTGAAAGAATAAGCAGAGGTACCAGATACATTAGTAAAAAACTTTTTATCCTGATGCTTTGTGTGTTTTATGGTTTTTTGGATTTGCACGTGTGTTTTGAGTAAATTTGGAGGATTATGGCAGCTGAAGGAGCCCGTTCCACGTGCGAGGACATTTGGAAGGAAATGGAATCTAGAATGATGGAAATTGATCCTTTGATGGCGGATGAAGTAAGTCCATGTGAGGTGGATTTCATGAAACTAGAAAGACTTCTTACCAAAGAGGTAATGTTACATTATGATACAAGACTGTTTAGAGAAATATCTGTCACTGGATATCACGCCCAGAGGTCTCAGAATTAACAAATTCTAAGCCTATGAGTTTGCAGAAGATGAAAATGATGATCTGAGCAAATGGAATGAGGCGTCGTTGGCGTTTACCAAGGTTTGGCTGAGAGTTCTGGTGAAGCGAAATCAGAGGCAGCAAGAAAGATTGAGAGCGGAGATTCTAAGGGTGCAGACGGATCTAGCTGGAAAGGTGCCTGTGGTGGTTTTTGACAAAGTGAAAGAGGTAAAAGAAAATATGGTGAAGGTGGAAGAAGCAAGCAAGTGGTAAGAAGGACAAGCTCCACAGGGATTTAAAAGATTATAACAACGCCATTTTCTCATGGCAGCGTAAAGAACCCAGGGGCAGGCAAAATAATAGAAGGCTCAACAGCAGAAATCAGGAGTTTCGTGATTCCTCGGTATCTTCTGGGGAATTGGCATCCAACAATAGTAAGAAGAGTGTCTCATTCGAGAAGCTCAATGAGGAACCGGGTGAAATTGGTCCAGCGAAGGAGAACTCAGATTTCAGAAAGGGTCGAGGCCGAAGATGGCGATGGAATATCAGCGACGGGGATGAGAAGGAGGGCTTCCAGCAGAAACAGAACAGGAGCCAAAGGAAGAGATATTGAAGAAAATTGTGAGGTCAACCATATCAACGACAATGAGAGGAATATATCAGTGGACTTTGGGACTAATATTGTATGGACAGTTTAAAAGTGCTGAATTTATCTGATTTAATTTTTGACTCCAATGTCTTATACGTCCTAGATAAGGGTAGTAAGTATGTTCCTACACACTGCCCTAGTCTAGCTAATGTGATTTTTGAAATAAATAGATTCGGCCATAAGTTAAACTTAAAAATATTTTTTGAGAATAAACAAAGGCAGGGACTTAAAGTTGACAGCAATGTACTGGATGTTAATGTAAACACGTCGGAAGGGAAACTAGATGCAAATGATTCTTTTGATAGTACTGACAGCCTTTTGCTAAATTTATCTACATATGAGTATGATGAATCAGATTTACATGATGAAACCATGGAAGTGGGGATTAACAAGATGGAGGTAATTCCCAGTTTTTTTACTGGGTACGGCAAAATGACAATGCTGCCTACACCTTATAACAGCACTTTTATGCCACCTAAGATGTCTAATAATGTTTTAATGTTTGAGAATGTGTTATGCAAACATGTAGAAAAAGAATATGATGCATTTAAAAGGAAATTCAAGCCCTTTAATTTAACCAAAGTACAATGTGAAACTCTTCAATGGCTAAGAGGTTGTAGAAGGGAATATGTGTTCACAGAAGCCGATAAGGGCTGCAATTGGGCAATCATGAGTGAGGCTCAATATAAAGACATGACATATGTTTTACTGAATGAAAATGCTGTGTATAGGAAGCTTTTGGGGAACCCAGTTCCAGAATATAAAGACTGGGTTTCTTAAATGCTTCTGACGTCAACAAGCTTCACATAAAACATCCTAGGGACGCCATGTTTAGAACTATTCCCAAGATGCATAAAAATATTCAAAAGCCACGTGGGAAACCAATAGTCTTGGGCAAAGGAGCTTTCCTTGAAAATGTAGGGATATTTTTGGATTTTCATCTAAAAAATAATTTGAATAAAGTGAATTCTTACATTAAAAAATGGAAAGATGTTGGCAGAGTTGACAGGTAAGGAGTGGTCCGAAGAGTTGTACTGGGCCACAGTAGACGTGAAATCCCTATATACAAGTATAAAACATGAATCGGGTTTGAGAGTCATTAGCAACATGTTAGGAGAGGGTCCGAGAACAGATTTCTTGATCCGTCTCCTTGAGTTTTCATTAACGCATAACTGTTTCACGTTTGATGGAAACTATTATTTGCAGTTGGAAGGGACTGCAATGGGGGCTGCGTATGCTCCCATATATGCAGTATTATGTATGGATTATTTTGAGAGAACAAAATTGTATAACATGACATTTTATAAGAACAAGGTGGTATTTTTTAAAAGATACATTGGATTCATTTGTAGTGGAAACATGGAAGAGTTTGAAAACTTCATTAACATGCTACAGGACAATCAATTTGGCTTAGAATTCACGTACAAGACAAGTAAAGAGATTATACAATTTTTGGACTTGGAGTTCTTTGTGGAAGACAATCTCACGGTGGCCCATAGACCTTATACTAAGGATACTGCTGTAAACAATTTTGACAACAGATAATATGCACCCCCCCCCCCCCCATCTATTGGCATCTTTGCCATATGGTGAGTTTTTAAGGATAGCTAACAATACATCAGATAAAGATGAACTGTTGAGTGAGTTCAACAGGGTAAAGAACAGGTTACATACAAGAGGCTATCAAGAAGATGTCTTAATAGCCGCAGAAAGTAAGGCCAGCAGAAAGTTAGGCTTGCCGATGAGCACCAGGGAGGGGGTGGAATGTCCGAGATGGCATCATGTTAACTCGAGTAAAGAGATGGATGGGCAGAATTCCCTATTCTTTGTCACCAAATATTCTCCTTTTCCAGATAAGCTAAAGGAGTTAATGTGCAGGTGTTGGCCTATAGTTCTGAACGATGAAAAAATATGGGGATATTTTCCCAGAAAGGATAGTTTTTTTCCTATGGGAGATCTAGTAATCTAAAATAGCTTTTATCACATGGCAAACTGTACAAAGCACAAAGCATTACGGGAAGTTTTCCATGTAGGAATTGTATAATTTGTAAGAAAATCAAAAACTTAGATGGGGTCAATATTAATGGTAAGGTTTATAAACCAATGAAGCATACAGTTGTGAATCTAGTGGAATTGTTTATATCATAGGTTGTGGGTGCTTGCAGATAAACTGGTACATTGGACAGACCAAAAGAGCAGTCAAGAAAAGAATCATGGAACATCTGGGTGATATAAGAAGGAATAGGATGGAAAATCCGGTAGCTACACATTTTATTCAGGTACATGGTGGTTCAGTAGAAACTTTCTTTTTTAGTGTGTTGGCTAAACTCAAATCCTGTAATAGGGAGGCGGATATTAGTAAGTTATTAATATTGGAGCCAAAATGTATAATAAATTTCAGGACAGTATATCCCAAAGGTTTAAACATGGAATTAGACACAAATGTTTACAATAAGTAAACTGACATTGTTCGTTGTATGGTTGAAAATGTTCACATTTTATTAATGGGAATGGAATGATGTTGTCTCGTTTTTATGTCAGAGACTAGGTGGGATCCATCTTTGTAATTTTGTATAAAATTTGTTATGCATAGTTAAACATGGGCAATGTGTGATGGGCACTTTAAATTATTGATTGATTACTGAAGGATGGTTAATTGAATGTAATAAGTAAGATGTATATAAAGAAAGATGCTTGATGTAATAACTTATTCCTTGAAGGTGTAAGCTGAGGTACCAGATACATCACTAAAAAACTTTTTATCCTGATGCTTTGTGTGTTTTACGAAAGGAGATACTGCCAGCCCACCTGTCTGGAATTTTACAAATAATTTTGTCATTTGTGAATATCGAAAAAAAAGTTATGTACTCACTATAACGTTCCATCTGAGTAGTTTTATTTCATTTCTCTTCAACCTGTGGGATACCGGATCCGTATTTGATCTGAGCCAGAAACCTTACTATCATCTGCCCCAAGCTCCAAGCTCCTTCCCTTACCCATAATACACCTCCACTACCTTCCAACCCCCAGATCGAATTTGCTGAATCTTATAATGATAGCCCGACCTGAAAAAATACTTGTGACCTACAACTGCAGCTCATAGGCTGTTCATATGCCAAGGTCCGGGGGAAGGAGGGAGGGACGGTTAAAGACAAATGAAGTAGAACTACTCAGATGGAATGTTATGGTGAGTACATAACTTCATTATCTGAAGTAGTTTACTTCATTTGGTCTTCAACTTATGGGACAGAGTCCCCAGCTCCTAAACTCCTGGGTGGCCCTCATGGAAGGATATTCCAGAGCACCGCAGAACCAAAGGATGATCTCCTTCTGGATGTCAAATCCAATTTGTAATGAGAAATAAATGTATGAGATGAGGACCAAGTAGCTGCAGAACAAATATTATCCAAAGAGACTCTAGACCAAAAGGCATCAGACGTAGCCCATGGATCCAGTGGAATGAGCTCTCACCTGACCTGGATGAGACATGCCTCTGTCCTTAGCCTGAAGGATGCATGAAGAAATCCATCTAGCAATAGTGACCTTGGAGATAGGTTCCCCAAAAAAGGTTTATAGAAGGATGCAAACAATTGCTCAAATTTACGGAAATTTTCTGTCCTGTGTAAATAGAATCGTAACTGTCTATGAAAATCTGGCAGGTGGAGTTTATATTCCATCTTGTTAGCAAAATTAGGAAAGAAAACAGGTAAACTGATAGTCTGATTGATATTAAATGGTGATGCCACCATAGGAAGAAAGGATGGATTGGTCCGAAGGGAAACCCTATCTTTGTGAAAAATCATATAAAGAACTTTGATGGACAAGGCCTACAGTTCTGTAACCCTTTTGGCGCAGGTAATAGCCACCAGAAATGCTGTTTTCCAAGATAAATATTTTAAATCTGTGGTTGAACCAGGTTCAAAAGGCGGAGTGACCAAAGCTTGAAGAACCATAGTAAGGTCTCATGGGGGAACAGGATCCTTGACCGGGGGGCATAACAAAAAAAGTGCCTTTAATAAAGGCTTTACACAGCCAGGAGGTGGCTAGAGAGGTAGAATACTCACCCACATGAAAATAAGAAATGGCAGCCAACTGAACCTTGACAGTAGAAGAACTAGCTCTGTGTTGAAAAATATCATCTAGAAAATCAAGAATGGCGAAAATAGAAGCTGTGAAGGGGTCTAAACTCCTTGAGAGGCCCAAAGGGAAAAAACATTTCCATTTGCTGCAATAAACCTTCCTGGCAGAAGACTTATGAGCAGCCACCAAAATAGACTTAACTGAGGAGGATAATCCCGGAGTCCTAGCAATCATGGGAACTGGAGTAGCCAAGCTGTGAGCTTCAAATGTCTAGATTCAGATAAGGAACCCCCAAAGGGTGTGAAATCAGATCCTGAATGAGATCCAAGATGCAAGGCGGAGCCAAAAGGTGAGACCAAAGGAAGGGAAACCATACCTGGCAAGGCCAAAACGGGGCAATGAGGATCACTTTGCTCCCCAGTTGACGACCTTTCTGTAGAAACCGCAGAATAAGAGGTACTGGAGGGTAAGCATATAGAAGACTGGGAGGCCAAGCATGGAGGAGAGCACCTCTGGGGGACTCCCCCGGGCAGGGGGTTCAGAGCGAAAAACCCATTGCACTTCGCGTTGGAAGGAGATGCAAAGAGATCGCAGCAAGGCTGACCCCACTCACGGCACATCTGTTCCGCTACTGAAAGATTCAGAGACCACTCGTAAGGCATCAGAATAGTCCGACTTAACCTGTCCGCTAGTATGTTGGACTGTCCCGGAATGTGCATTACGATGAGAAAAAGACCAGTGGAGATCGCCCATTCCCACACTCTCATGGCCTCGTGACAAAAGGGGGCAAGATCTGGTCCCTCCCTGTTTGTTGATATACCAGACCACTGACATGTTGTCTGACTGAATTGCAATAGTTCCCAGAGGAAGAAAGGCATGAAGGACCTGCAACACTAAAAGGACCGCCCTCATCTCTAGAACATTTATGTGCAAGCTAGTCTCTACAGGGGACCACAGGCCTTGGACTGTCTTGCCCAAACAATGCCCCCCCCCCAAGTTGGGAGGCATCCGTGGTCACTGTGGCTTGGGCCACGGCTGGAACAAAGGGTTGCCCCTCAAAAATGTCTGGAGAAAACATCTACCATATGAGGGATGACCGACAGACGTGACTGAGTTGTGTTGGATACGACAATGAAAGTTCCAACAGGGATCATTGTACAGCTAGAGTCCACTGTAGAATTCTCATACGTAACCGGGCACACGAGAGAAGCGTTATGGTTGCCTCCTGCTTCCGCCATTGGCAAATGAGAATGGTAGATTAGAGAGACATGCATTCTCAGGTTTTGTACTCTCTCTGAGGTCAGGAAGATTTTGCACTGTAAAGTAGCTATCCTTGCACCAATGTAGTTATCACCTGTACAGGATCTAGGAGTGATTTGGATGCGTTGATTGTGATCCCCAAATGCAGAGCAAGGATCAAGAAATAATCCCTGGTTTGGGAGAGTAGACACCTGGTGGGAGCAGTGAGGAGCCAATTGTCCAGGTACGGATAGACTTGAATCCCCTGAAGCCTCAGGTGAGCCGCTACCACTGCCATCACTTTGGTGAACACCCTGGGAGCTGTGGTGAGACCAAAGGGTAGGGCTTGAAATTGGTAATGATTGACTCCGAGCCAGAAGTGGAGGAACCTCCTGGAGCTTCTGTGCATTTTTATGTGATAGTAAGAATCCTTGAGGTCTAACAAGCACATCCAGTCACTCTCTTGCAGGTACGGCATGATGGACTGTAGTGTGACCATCCAGAATTTCTTTTTGGCAACTGACAGGTTCAGGGCAGATAGGTCCAGACTGGGCCTTGAGTCCCCAGTTTACTTTAGCACCAAAAAGAAGCTGGAGTAGAAGCCCGATCCAGACTGATCTGGGGGGACGGTTTTGATGGCTCGTTTTTCTAGCAGCTTGGTAATTTCATAGGTTCATAGGTTCATACTAGGCTATCTGCCCAAGGGCATTTATAAGCCTAGCCCATAGTTATGTGGCTTTCGCCACCCCTTTAGTTTGAATAAAAACTATGCCTATCATTTTTCTGTGCCTCTGTCAAGCAGTGACACTGAAGTAATCCCTGGTGTATATCTGCGATCTCCCATCCATTGGTCAAGATTCCTCTTGAACAAGGCCAGCGAGGTGCTCTGCCTCACATGTACCGGGATTTTGTTCCATAGCATAGGGAGTCTCTGGGTGATGAATCTGTCCCTCCAGCACGTTCTATTTATAACCGTGTCAAGGTTTAAGTCTCCTGCCCTTGTGGTTCTGAGGGATCTAGATTTTTTGAGGTGAAGCATATTCATCAAATCTGGGTTTGACATGGCCTTATATGTCAGGCACAGGTCACCTCTGAGCAAGCGGTATGAGACTGAATAGAGCTGGAGTTCTTTCAGACGGGCAGCATAAGACATATTTTTGAGACCCTTTATCCTTTTGGTGAGGAACTTTTGGGGCCTTTCAAGCTGCAGCAGGTGTCTGGTCAGATACATTCCGAACGGGGCATTGTACTCAATCATAGGTCTAATGAGTGATGAGTACAGGGAGACGATGACCTCCCTTGATCAAGATGTGAATCCCTTCATGATCAGGTGGGCGATATAGAAGGTTTTCCTAACTACTTTAGCAACATGAGTGTCAAACGAAGGCTACTGTCAACTTGGGTCCCCAGATCCCTGATGACTTTTCTGTGCTCAGTGGATTGCCACCTATATGGTAGCTAGGGTAACCTTGTTTTTCCCAAAGGGTATGACTATGCATTTTTGGCGTTTAACTTCAGGCCATGGCTCTGGCACCAGTTATCCATTTCTGTGAGGCCCTTCTGGAGGATATCTGTGTCAGATGTGTTTTCGACTATGGCCCAGTTTGCAGTCATCTGCAAACTTTGTCAGCCATAACCCTCCTGTGTTTGCTTGTACTTCAGAAAAGTAGATGCCGAACAAGAGTGGACCCAGGACTGAGCCCTGTGGGACACCACTTGTGACAGGCTTTGAGTCTGACATGGCTCCAGCAACTCTCACCCTGTGGGTTCTGTCACTTAGCCAGTTTGCAACCCATCTTGTGATGTATGGGTTTACATTCAAGCTGATGAGTTTTTCGATGATACCTGAGTGGGGTATTGTGTCGAAGGCCTTTGCCAAGTCGAGGTAGGCTGTATAGACTGCCTTTCCCTCATCAATGGCCTTGGTGACTGTCTCGAAAAAGTCAACCAAGTTTAAGAGGCAGGATCTGCCTTTGACAAAGCCAAACTGGGTTGGATCCAAAGTCTGCAAGTTCCCTATGTCTTTAATTATGAGTTCCATTATGATCCTCTCCATGGCTTTGCAGATAAGGCTTGTCAAGCTAATGGGGCGGTAATTTCCAGGGTCTGTGGAGGCACCGCCCTTATGAAGTGGGACCACAGTCCCCGCGCCACTCCTTGGAGTACGTATCCTGAGGTGAGGCTAAGATTAAACAGCTGTCCTAACTGTGGGTTTAATTCCTCGTTGAGTTCATGAAGCACACAGCCGGGGACACCATCCGGTCCCATGGATGCTGTGTTTTTTGCCTTAGTGAGGGCAGTTCTCACCTGGGCGTTGGAGATGTTTGGGGGGCTAAAATCATCTGGAATAGATATCACTCCTTTTGGGGTGGAGGGAGGGGGGAAGTTTGCACTGAACCTGTCAGCCAGTATGTTAGCAATGTGTGTAGGTTCAGTAATTTTCACATCATTCTGAACTAATTCTGAGCATATCTGGGAGTTTCCTCCTAGGTTTCTAACATAGCTAAAGAAGGCCTTATGATTGTCTTTAGAGTCCTTGGCGATTTTTCTCTCAAAATTTGCCTTGGATGATTTTATGAGAGCTCTTAGTTTTTTACTTATAATGATCAAAGGTGTCTTACCTTTCAAGGATTTTGCTCTATCTTGTAGTAGCTTCCTCCTTTTGTTGTAGAGCTTGTTTATGGCTGGGGTCCACCAGACTGGATGCTTGCCTTTGGTACAGAGAGTCTTAGTTTTGTTTGGGATTGCCTGATCCATGCAGTCCTGTAGGTGCTGGTAGAAGGCATTTGTAAGTGATTCAGCGGTTTGAGTAATGTTTACCACTGGCTCAGGGGCCTTAAAGGAGACCACACTAGTTTTTAGAAGTGTGAAATCGGCTTTTGAGAAGTTTTTCACTGTGGTCTTTTTGTTTCAGGTGGGGCGGGATGAGGACCTCCAGCGAGATTAGTTTATGATCTGATCTCACCAGTGAGGGGTATACTTCGGTGTTGAACATTTTGATCCCATGTTCGTGATGATGAGATCAAGTATGTTTTCTCCTCTTGTGGGGATGGTGACTAGTTGTTCCATGGCATTTGAGTTTATGAACTCCAGGAATCTTTGGGTTAGAGTGTTCGGGCTTGAGTAGTGTTCCCAGTCTATATTAGGGTAGTTGAAGTCACCTAGTATGATGGTGTTTGGAGATACATTTATCCCTCCAATGTTTTCAGGAAGGCCATGTGAGGTTCCTGAGTTTGAGAGGGTGGCCTGTAACATGCTACAAATTGCAGAGCAGTCTTGCCTATGGTTAATTGCACCTGGATGGTCTCCAATGCATCGTGCGTTGCCACCAACCTTGAGGTGTGGGTGTCCTTTATGAATATGGACATCCCCCCTCCTTTCTTGGTGTTGTCCGGATTTTGGGGCCGGAATGCATGATATGAGGTGAAACCTGTTAGTCCTGGGGTGCTCTCAGGAGCCTTGAACCAGGTTTCTGTCACAGCACAGACATCGATGTTCTCCATATTGAGAAGGGCCTCGAGCGTGCATCTTGAGATTGAGACTTCTGGCATTGAGCAGCATTACCCTTAGTTTTTTCCTTTTGGTGTTCTAGGGTGGTAGGTTTAGAATTTGAGCCTTGCCTAAAAAGGCACTATGGGGTGGCAAGAGCCTTTGCCAATATCCGGAAGCCCAGGGCTGACAGGTGCAAGCCGTCCCTTGCGAAGCAGCGTGGCTTGTCCAGCATGTCATCCCAGGCAGACAGACATTGGATCCCCTTTGAATGACACCAGAATTTAAGCCAATTATTAAAGCTGATCATCTTATCACTGTATTGTGGCATCATTCTACGTGAAGGTAGGATACTGCTCAAGGTCAGGGTCATACCTGCCTGGGCTACATAATCAGAGAGCTCCTCGATGTCCCTTTTCATGTAGTCCAAGGAGGTACGTCTCAGGTCGTTGACACCAGCGTGGACAATGACTGAGTCGTACTTGTACCTGCTGTTGAGAGACCTGAGTGCTTGCGTTATGTGGCGGATTCTAGCCCCTGACAGGCAGCTTACTGTGACCTTCTCCTTACTCAGTCTGGTGAGCGGGACGTCAGTGTGTCTGACTATGGAATCACCAATGACAAGTAAGTCTGGCATTTTGTTTGGCCTTAAGGGCTGTGACTGTTTGACACTCTGACTGTGTGGTCTATGTGTTGCATGTGTTGGGTCGTGAGGTGGTAGTTGTTTGGGTGTCTGCTTTGGTGGCCTCTGCTGTTTTGGTAAATTTTTGATCAGAGCCTCCAAGTATGTCTTTGTGTGAGTATGTGTATGATTTGAAGTTGTGATGGTACCACGTGTGACTGGGTATGTATTGTGTGTGGTTACCTTCTCCTCCTGTCTGGTCTTGCCAGTCCTATGTTGAGAGAGCTCAGCCTCCAGTTTGGCCGTATAGTTGCATCTCTCGCATGTATTTGTGTTTTGTGGGAGAAGGAGAGGATTGTCTGTGTACATGAGGCAATTGTAACATTGCCTCAATATTCCCAGGTTCACCAGTTGAGCTGGAGAGGACACTAGCAACTGATCCCTCGACATACTAGAAGTAGTAGATAAAGAGACTTTCAAAGGACTCCGGGGGAAGTGGGTTTTAGGCTGGTGGGGTACTATCTATAATAAGAGTGCTTTATCAAGGTGCAAGTACTGTAGGAGTAAGTGCTAGGCTTTACAGATAGAGAATAGTCTACTTGGGAATCAAGTAGAGATGAACTTTTCAGTTATAGGATATGCTGGTTAGATCAGCAGTACAGCTCGAGGAAGGTAGTTCTAAGGGAAAATTTGAAGAGTGGAATTTAGATGGCCCGAATAGTTTAACCGCCGCTGCTCTTGTGTGCAACAGTGGCAACTCTGCGCTAAATTGTGCTAACGCGCGTTTAGCGTGTTTTATAGCAGGGGGCTGAAGGGAGCTAGGAATTGGCCCAAAACGACCAATGGACTACTAGTTTCTGGCTGAAACTTCACCAAATCTGACAAAAAGGCCGCTCAGTGCTTCCCACTCCCACTGGTAAGCAAAGAAACTTCCCTCCTTCCTAATAAGGCAATGGATCAGTAACAGGAACTAAAACCAAAGCCCAGGGATCAGCAACTCTGAAACTGGACTACTCTAGTTCAGTAAGGCGGGAAAACAATATTTTTTTGTTTTATTACAGAGATAAGGAAAAAAACAGACAGTAAATGCTATAAATGCTGTAAATCGGCTAGCGCACTTTAGTGTGTAGCCTACAGAAACAATTTGCAACAATTAGTAACTTAAAGTGCAATAAACAGTGTAAAATGCAGAAATCGCTTAAAGTAGCAGTAAAACAGGCGAAATGCAGTCGCTAGCTTAATAACAGTGGGAAAGCCACAAAAAATACTTATATTTGGTAGAAAAGCTGCACCTTCCCTTTGCGTGGGTGGCATGTCCAGGAGGTGTTTGGGAGATTTGGGGGGACCCACAAAGGGGATAGAGTATCCTCTGGATATGATCTCAAGCACCCAGTGGTCTGATGTTATGGACTCCCATGCCGCCAGGTGTAAGGACAATCATCCCCTGACTGCCTCCAGAGTAGAGCAGTCGGGCCACCTCTCAGGGCTGCTGTCCAGGTCTGTCTGAGAAAGGTTCTCGAGACCCAAAATTTCTCTGATCCCCTCTGCCTCTGGGCTGGCATCCATTCTGTCCCCCTCTGCCTCTGGGGGAAGAAGAGCCCCAAGTGCCCGGGGAATATTGTGACTTCCGGAACCACATCTTCTTTTGCCCTCTCTGGTTCTGAGAAAAATACTTTAGAGGGTTCGAGAAGCAGATCCCGATGGCAGACAGTGTCTCCCCGTCCTTCTTACTCTGGACTAACATCTCTGACGGTCTTACTAAAAAGAATAGAGCCATCATAAGGGGCATTGGCAAAGGATGCCTTGAAAGGTTCTGAAAATTAACATAATCTGAGCCAGGCATTTGCCTCTTGGATACGCTGGTCCCAGCCACCCTAGCCGCTCCTTCAGTAGCATGTGAAAGGAGTCGCAGGGATGTGTTGGAGACTGCTTTCAAAGTGGCCATCCTCATGGAGAACGAGTCCCTGTCCTCCTGCAGCATGGACTTAGGGGGAGACTCTACAAGCTCCTTTACCCGATCGCATTGGAATCTAGTGACATGGGCCAGGTAGTTCAGTGCCCTAATAGAAAAGGTAGCTGAAGCAGAAACCCGCTTCCCTAGGCGGTCCATCATCCATGACTTTCGGTCAAGAGGATGAACAGAGGAACGCTCCTGGGCTAGTTCCTTCTTTGTGGCTGCAGCTACCACCATAGCATCTATGGGGAAGCCCTTATTCCATGCTGGCCTATCCGAATGTGGACTCAAAATCTTGTCAGGCCTTTTGGGAATTGGTTCCACAGTGTCCGGCTCCTTCCATGCCCATGAGGTGACCAGGTCCACCAAGGGATCTGCGGGAGGGGGCACCCAGGAAGTGGATTGGCCCATGCCAAAAGCCTCCAGGAACATGGACTCGTCAGAAGAACATTTGGGGGCAGACCAACCTCACCATTGGCAGAGGATTTCCACGATGTCTCCAATGGAGACATCCTTATCAACCAATTCCGTATCCTCGGTGAGGGACTTGCGGGAGACCAAGTGCTTCTTCTTGCACATATGCTTGTGAGGCACCTCTCCGGGGGGAACTCGCAAGCCACTTGTTCCTCGTGGGGAACCATCTGGGGATCCCTGAGCACGGGCGGTCCCTCTGGTAAAATGATGGAAATCGTAGAAAGAGCAGAGGGGGTCTGGGCGGAGTCTGAGGGGACAGTCAGGGGGTCTCGATCCAGCAGAGAGAACCCTTTCTACCACATCGAACGCTGAGGGAGAGCGAACCTCCTGTGAAACCAATAAGGAGGCTAGTCTTCCCGGGTCCGACGAGAGAATCAGAGCCGGGACCAAAGTGGATGGGGCTCCTAGGGAGGGAACTTGCCCCGACAAAGGCGGAAACGATGAAAAAAGTTCCACTCCCTCAGATCCGACACCCAAGCTCAGTCTCCGAGAGTGGCTCAGATCCGAGCTGGTCAGATCAGACATGTTCCAGGCAGCTGTCGGCATTGAGGAAGCAGGTACCGTCGGCGACGACCCCGTGACTAAAGCCATCCTCGGATCACAGTACTCCGAACCCGGTAGATAGATCTGAGAAGGAGAAATTGGTTGGAAAAAAGGAAGTGAGCTCCCCCCTCCTGAGGGATAGGGGGCTGGCAAGACCCCCATCTAGATCAGAGCATGATCATTTTATCTATGTCGACTTCAGATAAAGACCGGGTGGACCTCGACGAGGCCACAGACTCTGAGCTTGCAGGTCGGGGCACTGAGGCCCTAGAAGTAGAGCGTGTCTTCTCTGGCTCTGGGAAAAACCTAGGAGATTGGCGCTAAGGGGAGTCACGGATCCTATGAGTCATATCTGGTGAAGGGAGGTCCGGAAACCTCTTGTGCTTCTCAGACCTTGGTCTTGGCTCTCTCTCTTTCTCCCTGCCCCTTTTCCGCTCCGTTTCTGCAGGCTTTGACATGGGAGGTTGAGTCCCAGCCCGGGAGGGAGAAGAAGCAAGAGCAGGAGAAGGAGAGGTGGCCACAGCAGCCACTGTGACCGAAGCCGAAGATGAGGCAACCACCTCAAAAGAGGGAAGAAGGCCTTTCAGGGCCAACTTCACCTTCCTGTCCTTAATTGCACACAAGTTAAAACTGGCACATATAGTGCAGTCAGTACTAAGGTGGGCCATGCCCAAGCACATTACACAGTGTGGCCATCCGCAGGGGATAACTTTTGGCCACACTCAGTGCATCTTTTAAATATGGGCTCATCAGCCATAACAGTGGAAAAAACAAGAAAAGTAGTAGTATTTTTCTCACTGAACACACCACTCACCACACTCACACACAGAACACACAGAGGGGGAGGGGAAGCAACACACTGACAAACTACTAAAACTAAGCTAAACAACTCTAAAGATAGATAACTCGACGCAACAAGCGAGGGGAGGAGAAGGGGAACCTACACTATCACTAACCTAACTATAGTAATGGAGAAAAATACTTTAAACCCACTTACTACCCAGAGCTCGAGATCACAATGCTGCAGCTAGCTACGGCAAATAAGATCCTGGGGTTGGAAAGTAGTGGGGGTATATGATCTGGTATCCCACAGGTTGAAGACCAAATGAAGTAATCTACTTCAGATCTGTATGTTATATGTACATCAAACTGCTGGTACAGAAGTGTGTGTTGAAAAGGGTTGTAAAGTACTGAGCTTTAAAAATGTAGCCACAGTGTACCCTACTGGAACAGAACAGAAATGTACATACATTATTGTAACTGTTTAGATGTACATATTTTAACAATGAAAACTAGAACACAGGAGTTTAAATTCAGAAAAATAGCTGAAAATTTTAATTACTTTATGACCACGTAATACAAGGATATAATCTTTCAGTTTCAATACAGTAACAGACACAATGTCTAAAACTAGAGGTTCACTGCATTGTCTTGCAAGTGTGTGTTTTATTGTTTTATGACTTCCAGCAAGTACGAAGACTTGAGGAAAAGCCCTTGTGTATGTATTTTCACAGGTAGATGCTAAATGCTACCAGCTCCATGAATGGTTGTTTTTCATCTGGGATACAGTCTGATGACAAGAAGTGATGCCATCCTGAAGTAATAATTACAATTTTAATTTAAGAAAACTCTGAGAGAGACTGAGTATTCTGTATTTTCCTTTGACCTGACAACATCAGCTGGAAGACCCACTCACCACATCTGACATGGGTGCAGTAATTAGGGTGCAGTAATTCTCTTAGATTCAGTCAGGAACATAGTTTAGATGTTTTTCTTTATTTGAGACTGTCCTGCAATGCTGTTTTAAATATTTCCTGCGATTTTGAACCCTGGTGTTATTGTGATTACACATGGAGCATTTTCTTGTTTTTTATTATTTATTACTAAATATATTTAAACATTTCATTGTGGCTGACATTTGTGAGACATAGTTAAGTTCTGAGAGTACTTGCATATTTATTTGGTGACACTGTGTAGACCACTCCTAATAGCCTTGCTCTTGGTCAAACTGCCTTGCTCTTGGTCAAACTACCATTTGTATTGATAATAACATTACTCAGTAAGATTGGACACCCTTTGTTAAGGGTCTAGTCTGGGCAGAAGGGGGCATAGCTACTAAACCTGTGCCAGCCTTTTCCAGGTGCATGTGTGTGTGCGTGTATAAATGAAACCTCAGAGTGCGTGTGTGTCAGCTACATGGGCAGGGACATGAAACTCTGGTTGTAAAGAGATGGTGCTGGAGGTCTTGGCTTGGCCACATGGTTGAGATCTCAACCCTATAGCTGTGCCAGTGGGGAGTCCTACTGGGGATCTGGAGAAAGAGGGAGAAACCAACCCTGGACTAACTGCGGTCTCTGTGTGCTTTTAACTCATTACATCCGAGTGACACCTCCAGGTGCATCTGCAGTTAACTCCTACTGATGCCTCTAGGTGTCAAATATTGCTTGTTCATATTTGCATCAATAATTCCAAAACCATGCTATGTACAAGGTTTTAAAAGATTTAATCTTAAAGCTTAACAATGGCAAACTCAGTTGCATTAATATCTGACATCTGTTTAGTGCAAGTAAATAGATATCAACTGTTGTTTTTATGATATTAATTTATATAGATATTTTTTACATTTTTTTCTAAATATCTCAACAACCAAATAACATGGACAGAACTCCTTAGCCTCATATGAAAGCTCTCAACTATATGAATAAAGTGCTGCTAACTGTATGTGTGTAACTTGTGTTGTTGCTGAGATATTGTAAGTTGTTTACAAAATATTACAAGTACAACAGTTACAGTGTTTACTGTGACTTATAAAATTCAGTTTAAGACCTAAAACCTAAAGAATACTATCACCATAAAAATAGCTCATGCTGAAGAGTTTGCCATTTGCACTTCTTTATAACCCTTATGGTTCCAGAGATATGAACATTTGTTTGAAATGTGAGGACATAATTTGAGTCTGTCAAAAGGCTTAGGCTCCACCCATTGAAAGTTACATTGCAAACTTCCTGAGCTCCATTGGAGTGAATGAGTTAAGGGAAATTGCACCTGATACAGAGATCTGCATCTGGAAATACTGTGTGTGCAGCTGTTATCCTCCCAGTGTACATCCCCCACTGGTGCTAGTGGTGAGGATTGAGGCTCCTTGATTCCTGGGCCAGTGGTGGAGCATCACAAGAGCGTTGACAAAAGAAGACTTAAAAGGCTCTGCAAAGTCACACAGGTGCATCCAGTCATGCCTCCTAATGGATATGCCTGAACTTGCCGCCAGTGAGGTACCTTTCATAGCATTGGAGATGAGCCTCATGGAGGAATTCACAATCAATTGTAAGGTAGTCCAACTGAGGAGCCACAGATGCTTGGGCCCCTTCAGTAGAGGACCTTCCTAACGAGTTGGAAAGTTCATGAAGAAAATCCCTTTGTAATCTCATAAAGTGGGCTAGAAAATTCAGTGACTGTATGGCAAAAGTGGCTGAAATTTAAACTCACATCCCAAACCTGTCGACGGCCCTAGACTCCCTGTTCAGGGGATGGATAGGTGAACTCTCTTCACTGAGTTCCTTTTTAGTGGCCACCACCACAACCATGGCATCAATTGGTACCCACCCCTACTCCAATTCTGCCTTTCTACTGGAGGTGCCATAATTTTATCTGGTCTCTTGGGGATGGGTTCGGTCGAGTCAGGGTCCTTCCAAGACTTACAACAAATTAGATCTACCAACTCGTCAGTAGGTGGGGCTATTCAAGAGGTAGACGGTCCAGTCCTGAAAGCTTCCAAGTATACAGACTCTTCGGGAGATGGGTTTTGGACAGATCAGCCACCCTTTTGTTTTAGGAGTTTGAGGATGTCTCCAAAGGAGTCTTCATTAGGTGGTGATTTTGGAGACCCTTCTTCCTCATCAAAGTCTGTATCCACGACGAGAGAATGTTGGGCTGAATCCAGGTGTTTCCTCTTATACTGTCTCCTCCTAGGAACTTCCTCAGCAGGATGGAAGAGGTAAGAATCCCAGTTTGGGCAGACTGGAAGCTTTGAACTAGCTGTCCTACTGGCGTGGAGTACTGAGGATCATGTCACAAAGTCAGCTGGATGGTCGAGGGTGGATCTGAGAAGGGAGGACCCACCTGATCTGAAGGCACAGAAAAGACCCTCTTCACTACCTCAACGGCTGACCTCCACGGGAAGGAGGAGACCAATGGAGCAGAGCGAGGGAGTCCCTGGTCCTCCAGCACCTCTCTCCCTGCAGGCTGTCTGCCCGAGCTGGAGCTGAACTATCAAACTCCGAAGCTCTGAGTGGGAGAGAAGGCTCCAAGAACTTCAGAGTCGACTGAACCCCCTCAGATCTAGCGTGGAACCCTCGGCTACAATTGCCGTTCGGATATGAAAAAGTCAAAGCCGATGAACTGAGAGTCATTGTTGGATCCAAAGAAGTCAGCTTCTTCAGATCTGACAAAGATGGGCCTGGAGTACTCGGATCTAATAACTCAGATCCATATGTTGAGTCAGAGAAGGAGGGAATGGATGCTGGTGGAAGTCCATGATCAGACGTTGTAGGAACTATAAGAGTACCCCTCTGAAGTTGTTCCATGACCAGTTCCCTCACCATCCTAGCCATATCTGCCTCAGTCAAGCTTTTGAAAAAGCATGAAGACATTACAGATGAAGGTCTAGAGTGCCTCTCCAAGAAAGGAAAGGGTACCCTAGATGGTACCAGATACAGTGACAGGGAGTAGGCCATCTGAGGAAGGGGCTTCAGATCTGAAGACTATGGATCCATAAAAGTCAGATCTGAAGACGTTTGAGGCATAGGAGAAGTCAGATCCAACCTAGGTACTTCCCTCTTCTGTTCCCAGAAGGATGGAACTTCGGCAGATCTGGATCTCTTTGAATGATCTCTAGGTTTAGACAAAGTACATGGCTGGATCCAGAGATGGCTTGCGAGAAAGTAGAGGGCAAAATCTCTTTAAGAATCAACTTGTTTTTCCTTTCTGTGAGAGCCCTAGGATTGAAGTCCTCACAGATATCACACTGTTTTCAGGTGTTCTGGACCTAAGTAGTATATGCACAAGGAATGCCCACCTGAAAAAGGTATCTTGTGCCCACATTTAGTGCTCTTTTTAAACCCGTTTTCTGACATACTACACTGAAAACAAAAAAACTTTTGACAGTCGCGAGAAATGACAGATGTAAAAAGACTGCCACTCACAGACTCGCACACACTAACACTTGCTAGGCAAGGGAAATTAAGGGAAAAGGTTTTTTTATATTAGACTCGGAAGTTTTTTTTTTTTTATATAGTGGATAGGGAGGGAAAAGAAATGGCAAACCACCAAAAAAGAAGAGAAACACAGCAACAGAAGAGAACACAAAACACAGAAAAAGTGAAACACTAATATGAAAAGCAGATTTTTAAAGACTTATCTGGTCTGAAAACAAAACTTAAGAGGAGTCAGCAACCATGTCTGGATGCGAAGAGTGGAGACCCGAGGGAAATTGGGACCAGAACATCATGGGTAGGGAGGACCTCGAGAGTTTGCAAGCTTCCACGAGGTGAAACAGCAGCCGAGTCAGATACAAGGGTTGGATACAAGTCCCATATGTTGAGGATGAATGAAAATTGACATCAGATCCAGCGACTATTTTTGATAGAGAGAGATGATGAGGAAGACCAGCAACACTGTGAAATTAGTGAACATGTAGGATACTGTAAAGCATCAATCTCAATAGTAACAGGACAAGACATGTGAAATGCTGCTTTGCAAAAAGTGACTGATAAAAGACCATGATAAATTGCTTGGTGGACTATAAAGCACACATACCCAACTTTTGTCATTAATGTTTAAAAGAACACTGAATAAACTGAAAACGTACCTAAGTAAAAGGTGCTGGCCATAACATTCCTTCTGTGTTGTCCATTTTCATTTTTCCTCAACTGCTGGGTTCGGATCTGATCCTCTGATCCGACTTGGCCATTACTAAAGCCTGTGGCCACCAAAAAAGCTCTCAAGCTCCTCCCCTACCAACAATGCACCAACCCCTAACATACCTCAGATCTTGTTGCTGTTTTACATAAAGTAGAAAGAACTACAATAACTTTTCTTGACAGAAAAGCCATTTCTGGAGCTCGGTATTAAGAACAGTGGTATCCTTAAAATCTCTCATTCTTCCAGAAATTCATTATGAAAAGGATTGTGGGTTGGTGGGTGAGAAGCTGAGGAAGAATGAAAATGGACAACACAGATGGAACATTATGGTAAGTACATACATTTTTCGCTGATGTTGTCAATTCTCATTCTATACTCAACTGTTGGGACAGAGTCCCCAGAAACCTAAAATCCCGGGTGGACTCTACGGAAGGATATTCCTGAGCACAGTTGAGCCAAAGGCTGCTCTTCCCCTTGAGGTCAGATCAATTTTGTAATGAATGATAAAGGTATGAGGGTTTGCCAGGTTTTGTCAAGGTTAGACCAGACTTGTTATAGATAAATGATACACAGTCCATCAGCCATCTGGCTAAAGTTACCATTGCAACTGGTCTGCCCAATTTAGAATCTGCAAAAGGCATAAATAACTGATCTGTCTTCCTATTTTCTTTTGTCCTGTGTTAGCAAAAGTGTAATTGTCTGGGAACATCTAATAAATGCCAAATATATTCACCTTTATTTGCAAATTTAGGGAAGAAAACTGGCAGATAAATGGACTGACTGATATTGGATTCTGACACCAACTTAGAAAGGAAAGAAGTGGGGCGGAGCCTGAATGGCTAACTGAAAGCAGCAGTATTTTAGAGCTCCATATAATTAGTTAAATAAGACAGGAAAAATATTCTTTTTTTTTTCTTCAAAGTATAAAATCTTACAGATAAAGGACTAATTTACATAATTAGAAACTTTATGAAGTTTTACAAATAATTTCCTGTCAAAAAGGTTGGAGATATATTCACTTGTTAAAATGAGCAACTCAAAGAATTCTCACCAGGATGCTGCCTTAAAGAAGGAACTACAAGAGATGGCATCTATCCTGCAGGAGATGTCTTTGAAGATGGATGATTTTAAAGAGAACCTGGAAAATCTTAAAACAAGCAGTCAAAAACAGGCTGACACCTTCAAGGAAATGCTACACCACCACCAGACAAGCATAACAGAAATAGAGGTTTCTCTAAATGACTTAGAAAGCAGACTTAAGGAAGAAGAAACACAGAAAGAACTGCTTCTTAAAAAAACATTTGGTTGGTTAATAAAGTAGATGACTTGGAAAATAGGGAGAGTAGAAATAACATCAGGATTTTTGGATTACCTGAAAACACAGAAGGTGAGGATATTATTTCCTTTTTATCAAGCTGGATCCTTGACTTTTTTAAATTTAAAAGAAGGACTTTCCTTTGGCATTGAAAGGGCACACAGAGCTCTTGGGAAACCTGCCACTAACTCAAACTTTCCTCCTAGGTTAATAATTATCAAATTTCTTTCATACTTGGACAAGGAACTGATTTTAAGATCTGCTTGGAGGAAGGCACCTCTAAAATATAAACAGAGCCTGATAAAATTTGATAACGACTATTCATCTAGAATAATGGAACAAAGGAAAAAAGTGTGGCCAATAATAAAGTTTCTGAAACAAAATAACATCAAGGCATAATTTGCATATCCAGCTAAGATAAGAATACTGTATGCCAACGAGATGAGGACTTTTATTGACTTAGAGGAAGCCTCTTCATTTATTAAAACTAATAATGTAATTACTTTACCTGAAGATATGGATTGGATGTCACCTTCTCTCAAGAGAACAAAAGAAACAAATGTCTGGACAGATGTCAAAAAGAAGAAGCAAAAGACTGATACTGTTACAGCCAAATCTCTCAAAGCATCTACTATGATAGGAATTGTTTTAACATTACTTTAAAGAACCAATTTTACTGCTTGGAATTTTAAAACAAAGGTAACTAACTACTGGAATCTTTATCTATATTTTTTGAAAATAGATGACACATGAGAGTTTTCACATTACCTCAGGTATGTAAAACAGGGTACTTTTCTTTCACTGAAGGAGGGTTATATAGCAGATAAAATATTTGTACTGTAAATCAGCATACATAGTATATGTGTAATTTTCTCTTAATTTTCTCTTTTCTTTCTCTCTTCTCTTTCCTCTATTTATTTTAACTGCATCTTGTCTCCCTTTCTAAATTATCTCCTATTTACTATACTAATATAGTCTGTATATATTTAATAACTCACTCATACATAGATAAATAATAGTCTAAAATAATCTAGTTTTAAGGTAGACTAATTGGAATAATGAACTTAATTAATTATTACAATATTTATTAGATTAATGATGGTCACTGTTATGCTTATTGGGATTGGGGACATGTTCCTGATTAACTCTGAAATGTTCCATTCATGTACATATGTCCTTTGAATTATTTCCTTTTAGTATTAACAAATACATAAGAGGGAAAAATGTACTGTTGGTTAAGAGAAGTGAAGTTTTCCTCGCATTCTATTTACGTTGCCATAGCAACAGTAAACAGTTGCTGCAGTTTCTAAGGACACTGTAAATCTGCGAAGTGCATTTAGCCTCACAGATAACAAATAATAAGAAAAAGTAATGTTGTTTAGTTATTAAAATGAAAAGCAACCTAAACAAAGTAAAATAAATACATAATAGGATTATTTGTATACATTTTATGATTTATCCTCATAGGATTACATATTCCTGGAAACACAACTGAAATGTTCCCAAACTACATGTGCAATGAAATGTAGCTGATTGATTAAAAAGTACTACTCATTTTAACATGCTGATTCCACAAGCTGTCTGCACTGTAACAGTTACATTTTATATGTTACTTGAAACTGACAGTCTCTAGAGCACATGAAAAGATACAGATTACTTTTTGCAACATGTTATTTTTGCAGTTACCTCACACTCTGTACAAACACACTTGGCAACTGATAGCTATTCATTTAAAATATCAGTTTAAATATTAAATGTGCCCTTGAAATGCTATTGACATTTTGACAAAATATAATGTGAACTGTAAACTGAATGACTTGAAAGAAGTGAAGTAATGCATAGATTTCAAAGACATTTCTTGACACTACAGTAAAAGTAAAATTGTATATTCCCAAGGAAGTATTGAAATGTTTTAGTCTTCCAGTTAAAACAGCTTACTGTCAACATTTTGTGATATCAGAACGTTTGAAGAGCTAGGAAATTACTATTCTTTGTCTTTATAATGATTATTAGACAGATGTTAGACTCTGCTTAGAGTTTAAGGAATTGTGATATATGTTTATGAGGAAAAGTGGACTCATTTACTCACATTGGACTACACATTCCTGGAAACTCAACTGAAATGTTCCCAAATTACTTGTGAATTTAAATGCAACTGCCTGATTAATAAGCATAATTTACTTTAACAACATGAATCCATAAGCTATCTGCTCTATATATGCTACATTATATATGTCACTTGCATGTGACAGTCTCTAGAGCACACGAAAATAAGAAGTTATGTTCTTACCATAACGTTCCATGTTAGTTGTCTTCTTCTCGCCTTCTTTCTTGCTGGATGGGTTCAGAGCCGATACTCGGCTCCGACTCTGCCTATACTATAGCTCGAGAGCTATTTTTACCGGCTCGAGGCAGCCCTATAACCCACAATACCATGCGCTAACTCCCCAGATCTCGTTTGGAAGCTAAGACATAGTATAAATATATTATTATAATCATCATTTGCAAGTACGGACTCCCTACTAGTAACACTGAGGGTACGGGGAACCCGTAACATTATCTCCAGAAATGGAAGGACTCAGAGACCTCAAGTCTGTCCAGGCTAGGGGGCAGGAGGGAGGGACGCAAGAAAGAAGGCGAGAAGAAGACAACTAACATGGAACGTTATGGTAAGAAAGTACAGTTGTGTACACCTACCATAAATGTAGATGTTCGAGTGTCTTCACTGTTGCAGTCATGACTGTAGGGTTCTCCCCTGCCAGCAGGCACCCCTCGGTCGGCCAGAATCCCAAAGTCTGGGTCCGGCGTCGGCTGTTCAACCATGCTCCCTGACGTCAGAGGGCCAGGAGTATAAAGCTGACAGCCGACGCCATCTTCTCCAGTTTTTCTTGCCCCAGATGTCAGGAGTCCCAAAATGAAAAAGGTCCCATAACCTTTGCAAATACACCTCAGAAGAATGGTGAAAAATAAGGAAATACACAAAAGTAAAAATAAGAGGGGACTGGAGGGAGGGAAACCCAGACTGCAACAGTGAAGACACTCGAACATCTACATTTATGGTAGGTGTACACAACTGTACTATGTTCATCGTGTTTCAATGTTGCAGTCATGACTGTAGGGTAGAATCCCAAAGCTGAAAGAAAGGGAGGTGGTCATAAAGAGGAAGGGGCGGCTAAAAGGCCCTGCAAGACCGCAGAGGCAGAGCCTGCCCTAGACTTAAGAGTAGAGAGGTAGATTGTAGTGCTTAGAAAATGTATGCACTGAACTCCAAGTTGCAGCTTCCAAAATGTCCTTGGTAGGAACTCCCCTGAAGAAGGCCGCAGACGTGGCAGCAGCTCTGGTGGAATGAGTCTGTATACTTCCTGGGATTTGTTTTCCATGGTGAGAATAACAAAATCTGATTCCATGAGCAATCCATTTAGAAATGGTCTGTTTTGAAATGGCTTTACCTTGGGAACTTGAAGCATAAGAAACAAACAATTGTTCTGATTTTCTGATGTCCTTGGTTCTGTTCAGGTAAAAACGTAGCTGTCTGTGTACATCCAAGGAATGTAAGATCCTTTCCCCTTTATTTTGAGGAGTGGGGAAAAGGTTGGCAAGTGTATAGTTTGATTTAAAGCCACCTTGGAAACCACCTTAGGCATGAAGGTAGGATTAGTCCTCAAAGATACCCTGTCTTGATGAAAAATAATATAAGGTTCCACAGCCATAAGAGCTTGTAACTCTGAAACTCTCCTGGCAGAGGTTAGGGCTAACAGGATGGCTGTCTTCCAAGATAAAAACTTGATGTCAGAAGAGGCAGCAGGCTCAAAAGGAGGCAAGGTTAGTTTTTACAAAACATAGCTGAGATCCCAAGCAGGAACAGGAGGAGATCTAGGAGGTCTTAAGTTCTTAGCACCTCTGAGAAACTGTTGCATGAGCTGGTGGGAAAAGATAGGAGGGTCTGCATTATAATGAGCAGAAATAGCAGAGGCATGTATCTTAATGGAAGAGAAAGAGACCCCCTTATGTAAGAGATCTGTCAAGTAAAGTAAAATTAAAGGAATGTTAGGAAGAAGAGGATCAGAATCCTGAGCCTGCATCCAGGAACAAAATCTTTTCCATTTTCCTGCATAAGATTTTCTAGTACTAGGACGTCTGGCTTCTAAAATGACATCCATAACCTGCTTGGGTAGTAAAGAAGAAATAAAAAGCCCTGGATTAACCAGGCCGCCAGGCTGAGAGTTCTGACATGAGAGTGTAGAACCTGACCCTGATGTTGGGACAAAAGGTTCGGAGACTGAGGTAAAATCCAAGGGGGGTCCAGGCATAGGTTTTTTAGAGTTGGATACCAAAACTGCCGAGGCCAATTTGGAGCCAGCAAGATAATCATCTTGGGCTTGTCCTGTTTTATCTTCAATAAAACCCGTGGAAGAAGCGGAAAGGCATATCCCGAGAGGTTCCTCCAACTGAATGACAGGGCGTCCACTTTCCAAGCCTCTCTGTAGAAAGTCCTGGTGCAAAAAGTCTGTAGTTGATAATTGAGATGGGATGCAAAGAGGTCTATGTGAGGACATCCCCAGACTGCTGTTATCATCCTGAATATGTTGGTGTCCAGCATCCACTCGTGTGGATCCGAAAGATTTCTGCTCAGACTGTCTGCCAGGAAGTTTTGTTTCCCTGGTAGAAACTGAGCTTGAAGATCCAGATTGCAAGCTAGAGCTGTGTTCCATAGATCCATGGCTAGTCTGCAAAGGGGGTAGGAATGAGATCCCCCTTGCTTGTTTATGTACCACATAACTGTGGTGTTGTCTGTCCGTATTAACAGTTGCCCTGGTTGTAAAAGATTCTTGAAGGCCAATAGAGCTTTCTGAACGGCTAACATTTCCTTTAAATTGATATGCAGGTGCTTCTGATCCTTTGTCCAAAGGCCCTGCAAACAATTGCCCTGAAAATGGGCTCCGCAAGCATAATCCGAGGCGTCCGTGGTTAGAATCTGAGAGGCATGAGGCAGACAGAAGGGCTTCCCTTTGTTTAGGGCACATGCCCTGGACCACCAAAGAAATTCCTTTTGAAGGCAAGGAAGGACGGAGATCAGTATGTCTAAACTGTGGCAATGCTGAGACCATACACTTTTTAGGTACCACTGTATTTTCCTCATGTGTAGTCTTGCATATGGTACGAGAAGGATGCAGGAGGCCATGTAACCCAAAGCCTGCAGGAATTTCCTTGCAGATAGATGAGTTAAAGTTGCCAAGGTTCTGAAAGTTGAAGCCAGCTGTAACTGTTTTTCAGATGTCAGAAATGCCATCTAGGTTGTGGTGTTTAGAAGTGCACCCAGAAAAGTTATCTGTTGTGATGGTGTCAAATTTGACTTTTTTATGTTTACAGAGAATCCCAGGAACTTGAGGAGGTTCTGTACAAATTCTAGATGCTGGAGTAATACATCCTTGCTGTCTGCCTGAATTAAACAATCATTCAGATAAGGGTAAATTTAAATTCCCTTGAGTCTGCAGTAAGCTACTACTGGAGTCAGGCATTTGGTGAAGACCCTGGGTGCAGTAGATAATCCAAAGGGCAGCGCAGAGAATTGAAAGTGCCTCGATCCAGCTTTGAACCTGAGATATTTTCTGCGATCCTGCCTGACAGGAATGTGTAAATATGCCTCCTTTAAATCCAAAGTTACCATCCATGCATTTTTGGACAGCATTGGAAGTAGCTGCTGTAGAGTAAGCATCTTGAATTTTGGAATCTCCAGAAAGGTGTTCAAGACTGACAGATCCAGAATGGGTCTCCATGAGTTTTGCTTCCTTGGGACTAGAAAGAGCCTTGAATAAAAACCTTTTCCCATCTCTGAAAGAGGAACCAGTTCTATGGCATTCATAGCCAAAAGAGCTTCCACCTGGTTTAAGGCCTCAGTTCATTGATGTTTTGGAAGGTCTGGCCATCCGCTTGGCCTTGGCAAGGTATGAAAATGGAATTTGTAACCTCTTAAAACCACATCCAAAACCCACTTGTCTTGGGTTATTTGAGTCCAATTTTGATAAAAAAGAGAGAGTTTTCCTCTGAGAGGGGCTTCCAGGCAAGAAGTTCCTGTAGCCCAACAGAGGGAGTCATTGAGTTTGTTTCCTTTGAGATTGTGACCTGTCCTCTCCTCCCCTAGGGGTGGAAGCAGTCCACTGTCTTGGTCTATAAGCAGCTTGTGTTTGAGGCCTCCCTCTGGGACGTCTATATCTACCCCTCTGAGGCCTGTCTGAAGTGGGAAAGGACCAATTTTTAGAAGGCCAATTCCTGCTAAATCTAAGAGGCTGTACTTGTAAGAAATCTTTAACTGTTTGCATGGATTTCGCCTTATCCTCCATCTTTTTAATCACCTCTTCAGCTTTTGATCCAAACAAAACATTATGATGAACAGGAGCATCCAATAATTTAGCCTTTACTTGTTCAGGTAAATTTTGTTCCTTTAGCCATGCATGCCTTCTAATGACTGTGCCAGAGGCCGCATCCCTACAAGAAGCCTCCAAGGCATCAAATCCACAGTGTAAACCATGCTTCCCAACCTGCTCAGTGGCATGCAATAATTCCTTATCATCTGCACAGGCAGAAATGGAAGTAAACTTTTGTTTTAAGACAGACAATAGAAATTGCTGGTATCTAAACATATGAAACTGACAGTTTAAAGCCCTGATGGACAAAGTAGCAGAGGTGTACACCTTTTTGCCCCATCTTTCTAAGGATCGAGAATCCTTTTCAGTAGGAATAGGATTTTTGGCAGAAGCGGCCTTAACTCCCTTAGGACCCTGAGAAATGGTTTCAGGGTCAGCAGAAGGGTTCTTGTATAAAAACTGATGGGAATCAGGAACCCTGTAATATCTATCAAGCTTAACAGGAGCAGGAGGAAAAGAGTCAGGGGTTAAGTTAGCCTCCGAAAAGGCATCATCCACAATATCCAAAACAGGAGGAATAGCCAGGGGTCTATGTTGGGGAAGAAGAAGAAATTCCCTCAGCCTTTTCTTGGATTCCGAATACTCCTGTCCTTCCCAGTGGAAATGTTCCCTCATTTCATGCAAAGTTTCCCCAAAAGAGAAATCCTCAGGGAGAAGCTGAAGGAATGGATTCTTCAGCATCAGAATCCTCATAAGGAGGGAAAGTATAATCCTGATCAGAAGAAACTGAGGAAACAGAAGCCTGATCAGAGGAATCATAAGAAACATCCTGCCTTGGCCTTTTGTCTGGAGGGGGATGAGAACCCCTAATCATAGTAAGTAAGTCCTCCGCCATCTTGAGTAACTGTTTCTGTGACTTGGGAGCCGGTTCAGAAGAGGCCTGTGTAGAAGTCTTTGATTTTGAAGGAGTCTTTGCCTTTGTCTTTGGCTTTGCCTTTATTAGTAGTTGAGTAGGCCTGAAAACCCCTTCGGAAGCCGGTACCTGCACAGCGGCTCCGGACCCATCCGAAGGAGCATTGTCCGAAGGTCCTGCAACAGAAATATTTAAAGGCCTGGTTGGCTCCTCATGAGAGTCCGTTTCGGCCGTCGGTTCTGAAATGGCCGACGACAGGGGCTGCAAAAGCACCTCACTGACGACTGCCGAACCTGAAGCTGGCTCCGCTTGTGTGCTATCATCAGATTTGGATCTCAGAGGCCTGTCTTTATCCTTGCGACGTTTGTGAACTCCGATAGCCGGAACCGTATCCGACGACATTTTGTAATTAAAGCGCCTACCGAAGTAATGAAAAGCAAAATCGTACCTTTGCTTAATTTTACGTTGATTGAATCTAGCACAAAACCGACAACTAGCTACATCGTGGTCAGGGCCCAAGCAAGGAATACAGTAAGAATGAACATCCTTATGAGGTATTTGCTTCCCACATGAAATACAATTATTAACTTTTTCTGACATCGGAGTGGAGCAAGAAAAAAGTTTCCCCAACGAGGTACTTAGCTTTGAGTGGAGAAGAAAGTCTTCGACCGAAGAGTATCAGTAAAATTCGTCAGGAGTCAGCCGACCGGCACTTGCGATCTGCTATCACCGCACGGCAAGAAAGACTGGAGAAGATGGCGTCGGCTGTCAGCTTTATACTCCTGGCACTCTGACATCAGGGAGCATGGTTGAATAGCCGACGCCGGACCCAGACTTTGGGATTCTGGCCGACTGAGGGCTGCCTGCCGGCAGGGGAGAACCCTACAGTCATGACTGCAACAGTGAAACACGATGAACATCATAACTTCTTAATGTTAAGTTGTCATTCTCGCCTTCATTCTTGCTGGATGGGACAGCGTCCCTAGCACCTTAGTCCTGGGTGGCTCAATGGAACAGACTCCTAAGTACAGTGGAACCAAAGTCAGTTCTATTTCTGGAGGCTATATCAAGTTTGTAATGGGCAATAAAGGTATGTTTGGAAGCCCATGTAGCTGCTGCACATATAACATCTAAAGATAACATTGCTTGAAAGGCCGTTGATGTTGATAGTGCCCTGGTTGAATGAGCCTTAGGCTTAGACGGAAGTTGCCTGTGTCTCAACTCATAGACAAAGGTAATAACAGATGTCAACCATCTAGAAAGAGTAACCTTTGATACTGGAAGCCCTTTCTTTCCTGCAGCATAAGAGAGAAAGAGCTGGTCTGACTTTCTGAGTTGTTTTGTCCTGTCTAGATAATACCGCAGTTGGCGATGAACATCCAATGAATGTAGTTTCTGTTCAGCCCTGTTGGAATAGTCTGGGAAGAAGACAAGCAAGTCAATGGAGTGGTTTAGATTTGCTTCAGAGGACACTTTCGGTAGGAAGGAAGGGTTTGTTCTGAGAGTTGCCCTGTCTTTGTGAAAGACCAAATAAGGGGGGGCGGACAGACAAGGCTTGAAGTTCCGATACCCTTCTGGCAGATGTTATGGCTACTAAAAACAGAGTTTTCCAAGAAAGAAGCTTGAGGGAGCAAGAAGCTGCAGGTTCAAAACGAGGCAGAATCAATGAGGTTAGAAGTAAATTCAAATCCCATTGTGGGAGCGGATCCTTAACTGGAGGTCTAAGCAAAAAGATGCCCTTGAGAAAGGCTTCACAGAGTTTGTGGGACATAATATTTGCTTCTGAGAGCCCCACATGAAAAATAGCAATGGCCGCTAATTGTAACCTGATAGTGGCTGACGATGACCCTAAATGAAAGAGTTGCGCCAGAAAGTCTAGAACCTTATGAATGGGTGCATGGAAAGGATCTAAGGACCTAGTTTGTGCCCAGTGCGAAAAACGCTTCCATTTACTCACATACGTCTTCCTAGTACTGGACTTATGGGAAGCCAGAATGATATCACGAACAGGAGGAGAAATAAGGGGAAGCCTAGCTATGGCTGGAAGTGGAGCAACCAAGCTGTGAGGTTGAGGGAATGAAGAGACTGATGCAGCTTGCCCGTGAGATGGGTCAACAGATCCGGAAGGGGTTCCAGATGCCAAGGCTGTTCCAGTAGGTAACTGTGCAGGAACGGAAACCATACTTGTCGAGGCCAAAACGGGGAAATGAGGATCATTTTGGATCTCAATGCGGTTGCTTTCTGAATTAATTGTGGGATCAATGGTAAGGGAGGAAAGGCATATAGAAGACCCCGGCGCCAATCGTGAACAAGAGCGTCTCTGGGGGGAGGGGCCTGGTAGAGGAAAGAGTGTGAAGAAGTCGAGGCACTTGCTGTTTTGAGGAGTTGCGAAAAGATCGCAGCAAGGCTGGCCCTACTTCTGAAATATTCTGTCTGCTACCACTTGATTTAGAGACCACTCGTGAGGCATGAGGATAGTTCTGCTCAATCTGTCCGCTATGACGTTGGACTTCCCGGGGATGTGCGTTGCTATCAGAAACCGTTGAGAGGAAATCGCCCATTGCCAAAGTCTGAGTGCTTCTCGACATAGGGGGTAGGACTTTGTTCCACCCTGCTTGTTTATGTCCGTTTGAATTGCTATAGTCCCTGTGGGAAGAGAGCTCTGAAGTGCTTGCAACCTCAAAAGCACCGCCCTCATCTCCAGGACATTTATGTGCAGGTGGCCTTCTGATTGTTGCCATGTGCCCTGGACCATCCTGCCCTGATAATGCCCCCCCCCCCACCCGATCAGGGAGGCATCCGTTGTCACCGTGGCAACTGGGGGGGGGGAGAACAAAGGGTCTGCCCTGAAAAAGCTGAGGGGAAACCATACACCAGGAGAGATAATTCTTGCAAGATGGGGTTATCAAAATGTTGTGAGTCATTGGTAGCTGTTGAAAGGACCACTGAGAAAACAGCATCCACTGAAGGAGCCTCATGTGGAAGCGGGCTAATGGGAGTAGAAGGATCGCCGCTGCCATGAGGCCTAACGCTTTCAATACTAGCTTGACTTGAACTCTGTTGGGCTGAAACAGGGACTAAACATTCCGCCTTATGTCTGTCACACTCTGAGGTGGTAAAGTTGCAGACATTTCTGTGGTGTTTAATATGGCGCCTATAAAGTTTATACATTGACAAGGCGACAAGGAGGACTTTGCAAAATTTATAGAAATACCTAGACTGTTGCAAAGTTGAATAGTGTAATCCCTGGCCATTATAAGATGCTGCTTGGTGGTAGCGGAAATGAGCCAGTTGTCTAGATATGGAAACACCTGGAATCCTTTTTGTCTCAGGTGAGCCATGACCACTGCCAAGCATTTGGTGAACACCCGGGGGGCTGTGGTGAGACCAAAGGGCAGGGTTCTGAAATGATAATGACTGGCTCCCAGCTGGAAGCGGAGAAACCTCCTGGAGTGCCTGTGTATCTTTATATGATAGTACACGTCCTGGAGGTCTAAGGAGCACATCCAGTTGTCTCTGCCCAAAAAGGGTAGAATGGACTGCAGTGTTACCATCCGAAATTTTTTCTTTTGTACAGAGTTGTTCAATCTGCTGAGGTCCAAAATGGGTCTCCAGTCTCCAGTCTTTTTTGGTACCAAAAAGAATCTGGAGTACATTCCGGACCCTAGCTGATCTGCTGGGACTGCCTGGATGACTTTTTTCTAACAGCTTTTTTATTTCTAGCGGAGCCTGACCCCTTTGTGCGGGTGGTACGTCTGGTAGGGGTCTTGACAGTTGTACCGGAGGGGAAGTGAAGGGAATTTTGTAACCCTCGGATATGATCTTCTGTACCCATGTGTCTTGGGAGAGGGTTTGCCAGGCTTCCGGGTACAGAGATAATATTCCCCCGACTGCCTCCGAAGGCAGACAGTCGGGCAGCTTCTCAGGGATGCTGAAAGGGTAGGTCAGGGAAAGATTCCCTGGAACCCTGGTTCTGTGGACCCCCTCTGCCCCTGGGGCGGCGTCTGTTATTATTCCCCCCTCTGCCTCTAGGGGGAAATTCACCACGTGCAGCAGGCGCGACTCCCTGTGGTTTGCGGAACCACATCTTTCCACCCCTCTGTCCCTTAGGATAAGGTCTAGAAGGTGTGGAAAAATGGACTCCTACGGCAGAGAGAGTCTTACCATCTTGCTCGCATCTGGTGAGGGTATTCTTCACCTGAGGTCCAAACAATTCTGAACCATCAAAGGGTGTGTTGGTGAAGGACGCCTTGAAGGGATCGGCAAAGTTAGAGTCGCATCCAAGCGTGACGTCTCAACGCAACACCTGTGCCAGCGGCCCTATTCGCTCCATCGGCTGCGTAAGAGATAAGCCGCATGGAGGAGTTAACAATGGAGGTCAGGGTGGCCAACTGGGAGTTTATCTTGTCCTGATACCCCGCAGCAGAAGGATCCTGTACCGTTTCACCCAGCTCTTTGAGTAAGTCTCTCTGAAGGCGGGTGAAATGACATAAATAGTTCAGCGATCGCATAGTAAAGGTCGCTGAAGCAAATGTCCGCTTGCCGTACCTGTCCATGGTCCTGGACTCTTTGTTAGGAGGATGAACAGGTACAGAAGGATCAGCCAATTCCTTCTTAGTGACTGCTGCTACCACCATAGCATCAACTGAAACGCCTTTGGTGAGAAAGGATTTGTCCTCTGGTGCAGAAATAAATTTAAAAGGCCTCCTAGGGGTAGGTTCCATTGAATCAGGAGCTGCCCACGCCTTTCTAGCCACTACCTCCATTAGTGGGTCGAGAGGGGGAGACACCCAGGAGGTGGAAGGGCGAGATCCAAAAGCGTCAAGGTAAACCGACTCGTTCTCGGAAGGTTTGAGAGTGGACCAATTTCCCCTCTGTTTTAGGATCTCTAGGATGTCTGAAAAAGACATCCTCAGAGGGGCATCTGGGGGAACCCTCCGACTCATCCAAGTTGGTGTCCTACATGACAGACTCGGGGGAGTCCATGTGCTTCCTCTTGCACTTTCTTTTCCTAGGGGGTTCCCCTGAAACTTCAGGGGAGCCCTCGGAAGAGGAGGAGACACCCAAGGTGGGTACCCTATGCTTTGGATCTCTGCTGTCAGATGTAGGAGGATGGCCAGAGACCGTAACAGGCACTGAAGAGGGAGGAGCTGCAGAACTTAACCTTGGAGTGGACACTGGGTCCAGCACGCTCCTCATCACCTCAAAGACTCCCCTATCAGATACCAAAGGCAGTCCCGGCTCCGAAGAGACCGGAACCGCCCCCGGCACTGACAGAGAAGGCTCCGAGAATGATGTCGGGACCGAACTAACCAGAGCCGAAGCTCTGAGAGGGAGAGCAGGGTCGGACAAGGGTCTGATGCCACTCACCCCCTCAGAGCCAACAATGGAGTCCCGGCGCCCGGACCTCTCCAAGGACAGAACCAATGAAGAGGTCGGAGCCAACGACACCGGAGCCGAAGGTGGGAGTATCGGCTCTGACGTGGGTAAGGTTACGGTTCCGACAAACTCCGGGTCCGAACTTGAGAGGTGAGTCGGAGGAGGAATCAATAGCGGTACCGAAGGAGCCACAGTCTGGTGAGATGGGCTCTGGAGCATTTGGGCTAGTGCCTGAGATTTTATGAGCCTACTGACCACCCTCTCGATGTCGTGGTCGGAGAGCCTGGATGACCTAGATGAGTGAGTCCTATGACTCCGCTCCGATAGGAGAGGGGATCTCGGAGCCGATCAGACGGAATCTAGCGAGGGGGACCTAGAGCGCTTGCGCGCTGGGGTCAGCTCCGATGCTGGTTTCGGAGCGGATACCACTTTGCCCGCCTTGGATCCTGATGGAACCGATGATGGAGCCATCTCGATAACACCAGCCCTCGACTCAGAAGCTGGTGCCGAGGGTTTGGCGGTTTTTGAAGACTTCCCCGAGCCAGACTTGGACGGGAAGTCATCGGGCTTTAACAAGCCCCTTAGGATGAGCTTATTACGCCTCTCCTGCAGGACTCTTGAACTAAACCCGTGACAGACGGAACAAGAGTCCTGCAGGTGTAAAGGCCCCAAGCAATAGATACAAGAAGTGTGACCGCCTGTCAGAGACATTTTCTGACAGCACGAGTCATACTTCTTAAATCCCGAGACCTTAGTGTCTTTGGACATAGTCCTAACCACAGTAAACACAGTCAGTCCACACACACACTCAACTTAAGAGTTAGAAAAGTTAAAGTAACTGACTAAAAACCACACACACAGACACTGTAAGGGGTGGGGAAACTAAGGTAAAGCCCGTAGGCCCAAAGATAAAATTTAACTAAAGAAGGGAAGAAGGGCTACAAAAAGGGTTGTATGAATAAGGTAATTAGTAGGGACTTAAACAAGGGTAACTAACTGGAAAAACTACCTGAAAATTTAGTTTAATAGAATAAATCTCTTTACTGACCTGAGCCGGTAAAAAAAGACAACCTCGCAGCGAAGCGGCAAACGAGATCTGGGGAGTTAGCGCATGGTATTGTGGGTTATAGGGCTGCCTCAAGCCGGTAAAAATAGCTCTCGAGCTATAGTATAGGCCGATCCTCGGCTCCGAACCCATCCAGCAAGAATGAAGGCGAGAATGACAACTTAACATAATACATATTATTTTTGCAACATGCTATATTTGCACTAAACATACATTCTAAACTAACTCAATTGACAACTGACAAGTTATTTATTTGAAACAGTCTAAATATTAATTGTGCCCTTGAAATATTGTTGCCATTTTGACAAAACAAAACCTGAATTGAAAAAGGAATGATTTGAAGAAGTGAAGTGTACAGATTTCAAAGACAGCTATTGACACTACAATATAAGTAGAAATGTATACATGCAAGGAAAATTTGAAATGCTTTTATACTTTTAGTTAAAATAGCTTACTGTTAACTTTTTGCTTTATCAGAAAATTTAAAGAGCTAGGAAATTATTTCTAATTTGTCTTTATAATGTTTACTAAAGTGATGTTAGTCACTGACTTGTTTAATGGATTGCGAGTCATGTACAAGATGGACTACTGAATGTTATTTCTGTTTACCTATGTTTGCCGAATTTCTTTTATTAGTACGGATTTAAAATAAGGGAAAGAAAGGGAAGGGAAATCTCTGTTTTTGGTCAAGGGAGGAGAGGCTCAAGAGTATTCTAATTGCCCCGAGAACTCTCTAAGATGCTCTAAATACTATTTGATTAATACTTACCGAAGGTAAGTCTTGATTACCATATAGGTACCTTCACATTCATTCTAGACCTGATGTGATTACCCATTCTGGAAGCAGGAGGTGCCCTATGCAGGATGGGAATTGTCAGGGTGATCATAGTTCATTTTTAGACTGCTTTGTAAATCTATAAATACGTAAAAGCACTGCACACTAGAATGTAGGGCACCTCTACTCAGAGTCAGGATACCACTGATAAGCCATGTCTTTTCACAAGTGTAAACTGAAGTTGGTGAGCTGAAGAGTGGGAAAGTAAAGGAAGACAGTACACCTATAGTAAATTCATATTTCATTGTCTCCTGTAGAGTCCTTTTAGTCAAATTATTTTAGTAATAATCTATTTGTTGTTGGCTTATTTAGTGTATGTTGTTCTATTGCATTTAATTTATCCAAAATGACATATCTGACATGTTTGGGATCTCTTAAGGGTAACTAGATATTGGATATTTTCTAAGTCAACATAATAATTGTTTACATTACTAACATTCCATCCTGATATATAAAATACTATAGAACAATAATAGAATAATACAGAAATATGTATCTCTTAAGAAAATTCAACTTATAATAATTTAACATATGGAACTCAGTTGATATTGTTGGTTAAAGGTATGCGTGATAATCCAATAGATCTATCTTTATCTACTGGATTAGGAGTGACTTTCATTCCATGTTTAGTGGGAAATTCATATTTACTTGTATTTGATACTTTAGAATTAATGTTTTATAGAAGTACTTTTTTAAATCCTGACCAGAATTTTAACCTACTTATATTTAAAGAAGACAGAACATTAAATTACACTCCCAAGTTTACACACACAAAAATAACATCCAATGTTATCAGAGGATATGGTATAACTACTATAATCAAAATAAAAAAAAGAAGCAAAAAGTTTCTTCCAACAATAACTTGAAATTGATTTAACATTCTTATCATTAAATACTAATGGCTTAAATAATGCAAATAAAAGATCAAACTTACTAAAATATTTAAATCTTAATAACGCACAAGTAGTATTTCTCCAGGTAACACATTTTAAGACTAATGATAGGTTTATTTGGACCCCTAAGGACTATACAGTCTTAGCTCAATCCTCCTATAGAACAAAGACAAAAGGAGCATCAATTCTCTGGAAGAAAAACATAATCACTCCAAAAGTTATTTATAAATATGAATACAAAGAAGGTCTACTAGCATTTGTTATAATTAAATGTAATAACAGAATATGCAGCTTAGCTAATCTATATTGGTTCCCAGGAATTGGAGCAGGAACGGTTAAAAACACCTAGATTTTATTTCCAACAATTATAAAGGAAATCTTATACTGGGAAGAGACTTTAATTGTACCTTAGAAGCTTCTGAAACCACTAAGAAGTCTTTTCACATAGCAGCTATTTCAAATGGATTGATTCATTTCTTTTAATAGACACTTTTAAAGTAAAATATGATAAATCCTTATTATTTTTCCATAAAGAAAATAGATTTGGAACACAAACCAGAATAGACAAATTATTCGTAGTTCAAGATTTACAAACAAAAAAACCTCAACATCTCAATAATTCCATGCCCCTTCTCAGATCATGACTCTCTGATAATGAAGCTCCAAATAGAGTTTAAACCTTTAATCCTCTCAACTAGAATTCCATCACATATCACTAAAATTAAAGAATTCAGACCCTGGATGTTGTCAGAACTACAACTGTTTCCTGAAATTAATAATACAAGAGAAATCAGTAGAGTCATGGTTTGGGACTCATTAAAAGCGTATTTGGTAAGACCCTTAGCTGGTACATAAACAAAGTTAGAGAGTGGGAATCTGAATCATTAGACTTGCAAACCAGACTCTTGACAGCAAAATCTAAAACAAATCAGAATTGTCCAGAAGTCAAAAAAGAAATAGAGGAATTAAATAAAAATATAATGAAATTCTAACACACAAAACTTGTCTAGCCTTGGAAAAAATAAAAATAAACTCCTTAGCCAGCTCCCCCAGATATCTACATAACTTATCTACAAGAATTAAAATACAATCTAAAGCAAATAATATTAGCAGTATATATCATGAAAAGAAAGAAAAAAAAGTATCAGATATAGGAGACATCCTTGAAACATTTCGGTTCCATTATATGGAACACTTCAGAAAAGAAGATTTATATACCAACCAAATAAACTTAGATACAAACCTTATCGATATAAAAAAAAATTCCTGAAAACTTAAAACTAGACCCACAAAAACCTATATCCTACAAAGAAATTGTTGACAAGATAAAAGAAAGTAAATCTAACAAAGCTCCAGGGATAGATGGTATAATTACGGAAATTTACAAACTTTTCCCTTCAACAGTAATATCCCTTTTTCATAAAACTTTGCCAGAAGTCCAGTCAGAAGCAAAAATACCACTCTCGTGGAAATATTCTCTCATAACACCAATTCTAAAAGATAATAAACCATCAGACCTTTGCACTTCATACAGACCTATGTCATTACTGAATAATGATTACAAAATATTCATGTCAATCCAAGCTAATAGAATGAAAATCCCACTTTCAAAGGCAATTAATAATGTTCAAACTGGATTTTTATATAACAGACACACACATGATAATATTAAAAGGATACTTACTCTTATAGATTATGTGAATAAAGAAGATAGAGAAACACTTGTAATCAGATTAGACATAGAAAAGCCTTTGATTCCCTCAACTGGGAATATCTATTTAAAACTTTAGCATTATTTGAATTTCCTCCTCCCTTCATTTTATTACTAAAAAAAATATATATATTAATAACTTAGCCTACATTAAATTAAGTCCTTTCACCTCAGAATCTATCCATATAACGAAAGGTACTAAACAAGGATGCCCCCTTCCTCCTATTTTATTTGCTTTGGCTATAGAAATACTTGCAGAAATAATACACAACAATCCAAGAATAAAAGGAATAGAAGTCTATGACCAGTACATATCTAAAATAAGAAGTTATGTACCTACCATAACGTTCCATGTTAGTTGTCTTCTCTCGCCTTCTTTCTTGCTTGATGGGTTCGGAGCCGATCCCTCGGCTCCGACTCGGCACTTGCTTTAGCTCGAGAACTCCTTTTACCAGCTCGAGGCAGCCCCATATCCCATGATGCAAGGCAGGAAGTACCCAGATCTCGTTTGTTGACAAAAGGGCAATAACACCAAGCATAAACAATACTTCCCAAAGGAAGAAGAAACTTACAGATGGAAAAAGGACCAGGTCTAAATGGTCTTTAGCATTATAGTTTCTTATACAAGGTCTGTCCAGGCCAGGGGGAAGGAGGGAGGGTCGCAGGAAAGAAGGCGAGAGAAGACAACTAACATGGAACGTTATGGTAGGTACATAACTTCTTAATGTTAAGTTGTCAATCTCGCCTTCATTCTTGCTTGATGGGACCGCCCCTAGCACCTCTATCCTGGGTGGCTCAATGGAACAAACTCTTGAGGACTGTAGAGCCAAAACTGGCTCTGTCCCTGGAGGCCAAGTCCAATTTGTAATGGGAAACAAAAGTGTGAGGAGTGGCCCAAGTGGCGCTGCACAAATAGTGTCTAAAGGTAGTCTAGCTTGAAAGGCTGTAGAAGTAGCTAAACTCCTAGTTGAATGTGCTTTAGGTTTTGAGCACAGCTGTTTTCCCCTGATCGTATAAATTTCAGTGATGACCGAAGAAAGCCATCTGGACAAAGTCACTTTAGAAACAGGAAGGCCTTTTTTATTATCCGCATAGGAAACAAAAAGTTGATCAGATTTCCTAAATTTTTGTTCTGTCCAAATAATATCTAAGCTGACGGTGGACATCAAGATAATGTAGCTTTTGTTCAGCTCTATCTGAATAGTTAGGAAAAAATACAGGGAGATCAATGGATTGATTCAGATTGTTTTTGAAGCGACCTTAGGTAAAAATGATGGATTAGTTCTCAAAGATACTCTGTCTTTGTGAAAAATCAAATAGGGGTCGAACCGAAAGAGCATGAAGTTCAGACACCCTCCTGGCAGATGTAATAGCCACTAGGAATAAAGTTTTCCAAGAAAGATATTTCAGGGAACAAGAAACAGCTGGCTCGAAGGGGAAGAATCAAGGATGTCAGCACTAAATTTAGATCCCACTGAGGAGGAGGATTCCTGATTGGAGGCTTTAGTAGGAAAATTCCTTTCAAGAAGGCCCTGCAGAGCCTATGGGACATAATATTATGATCTGCTATCCCAACATGAAAATTAGAAATAGCAGCCAACTGAACTCTGACTGTGGAAGAAGAGGAGCCTGCATGAAAAATCTCTGCTAAGAAGTCCAGAACTGCTTGAACAGGGGCAGTAAAAGGATCAATATTTTGGGCCTTAGCCCAATAAGAGAAACGTTTCCATTTGCTCGTGTAAATCCTCCTGGTAGAGGATTTTAGTGAAGCTACTATGATATCTCTAACTGGGTTAGAGATCAAATGAAGCCTGGCTAGGGAAGGAAGTGGAGCAACCATGCTGTGAGGTTGAGAGAAGGGATTGACCGGTGCAGCTGACCGGATTGGTGAATCAGTAGATCTGGCACTGGGTCCAGATGCCACGGCTGCACCAAAAGGTGGCGATGGAGGAACGGGAACCAAACTTGTCGAGGCCAGTAAGGGGCAATGAGAATCAATTTGGCTCTCAAAACGGTAGCTTTCTGGATCACCTGAGGGATCAGAGGAAATGGAGGAAGGCATAAAGAAGTCCCTGGGGCCAATCCTGGGTCAGAGCGTCTCTGGGGATGGCCTGATAGAGGGAAGAGGCTGAAGAAGTCTGGACATTTGCTGTTTTGGGGAGTAGCAAAAGATCGCAACATGGACGACCCCATTCCAGAAAAATCTCTTCCGCTATGGATTGCTTGAGAGACCACTCGTGAGGCATGAGAATAGCTCTGCTCAATCTGTCCGCTATAATGTTGGTTTTCCCAGGGATATGCGTTGCTACCAGAAACCGATGAGAGGAGATCGCCCATTGCCATAGTCTGAGCGCTTCGACACAAGGGGTAGGACTTGGTTCCGCCCTGTTTGTTGATATACCAAACTACAGACATGTTGTCTGTGTGGACTGCAATTGTCCCTACGGGAAGAAAGTCGTTGAGGGCTTGCAACGTTAAAAGCACTGCTCTCATCTCCAGGACATTTATGTGCAGATGGTACTCGAACGGTTGCCACGTCCCATGAACCATCCTGCCCTGATAATGACCCCCCCACCCGATCAGGGAGGCATCCGTGGTGACAGTGGCTATCGGGGACGGAGGTACAAAGCACCTGCCTTGGTGAACCTGAGACGATGTGATCCACCAAGCAAGATGTTCTTTGCATGTTTGTGTCACCAGAATCTGGTGACGCATTGGGAGTTGCTGGTATGACCATTGTGTGAACAGCATCCACTGAAGGAGGCGCATGTAGAATCGAGCCAGGGGAAGAAGAGTGATGGCCGCAGCCATAAGACCTAATACCTTTAGAACCATTCTGGCCTGTATCTCTTGCTGGCCAGAATGATCCTGACATGAGTCTGAATGTCTGAAACTCTTTGTTCTGTAAGGGTAGCTGACATCCGAACAGTGTTTAAGTTTGCGCCTATGAAGGTAATAGACTGGCAGGGCGATAAGGATGACTTTTCGTAGTTGACTGAGATGCCCAAATGAGAACAAAGGTCTATTGTGTAATCCCTGGCTTGTATAAGCTGATGCCTGGTGGTGGCTGACAGGAGCCAGTCGTCGAGATACGGAAACACCTGGAATCCTTGACGTCTCAGGTGAGCCGTGACCACTGCCATGCATTTGGTGAACACTCTGGGGCTGTAGTGAGACCAAAGGGCAGGGCTCTGAACTGGAAATGACTGGACCCCAGCCGAAGCGGAGAAATCTCCTGGAGCGCCTGTGAATTTTGATGTGATAGTACGCATCCTGAAGATCTATTGAGCACATCCAGTTGTCCTTCTGTAAGAAGGGCAGAATTGACTGAAGAGTGACCATTCGAATCTTGTCTTCTTGACAGACTTGTTGAGTCTGCTGAGATCCAATATTGGTCTCCAGTCTCCCGTCTTTGGGGACCAAAAAGAACCTTGAGTAGATTCCGGGCTCTGAATGGTCTATTGTGACTGGCTGAATGGCTCTTTTGCAGTAGTTTTGCGATCTCTAACTCTGCAATGTCCCTTAGACCGGGTGGTACATCTGGAAGGGAACTTGAGGGAAGGGACTTTCCTCGAAAGGAATTATGTAACCCTTGGATATGATCGACTGTACCCATCTGTCTTGAGTGAGGGAATGCCAGGCTTCTGGGTACAGTGATAATCTTCCCCGACTGCCTCCAAGGAGGGACAGCCGGGCAACACCTCAGGGATGCTGAAAAGGCTTTTCAGGAAGAGACTCCCTGTTGCCCTGGTTCTTGGACCCCTCTGCCTCTAGAGCGCGTCTGTTGTTGTTACCCCTCTGCCTCTAGGGGTAAACTGACCGCGTGAATCCGCGTGACTCCTTGGGATTTACGGAACCACATCTTCCCACCCTTCTGTCCTTTGGGATAAGGCCTAGAAGGGGTGGAAAACGGACTCCAACAGCAGAAAGAGTCTTGCCGTCCTGCTCACACCTGGTCAAGGTTTCCTTCACCTGAGGGCCAAACAAAGCTGACCCATCAAAGGGAGAATTTGTGAAGGACGCCTTAAAGGGATCCGCCAAAATCACATAGCCGCATCCAGGCTTGGCGCCTAAGAGCCACACCTGTGCCTGCGGCTCTACTCTCCATCAGCAGCATAAGATATTAGCCGCATGGAGGAGTTAGCAATGGAATTGAGGGTTCCTAGCTGCGAAGCAATCTTTTCTTGGGCCCCTGCAGCTGTAGGATCCTGAACTACTTCTCCCAGCTCCTTCAGGATATCTCTGGAGTCTGGTGAAGTGACAAAGATAATTCAGCAACGATAGTAAAGGTCGCTGAGGAAAACATCCGCTTGCCGTACCTATCCATGGTCCTAGAGTCCTTATTAGGAGGATGGACGGGCACGGAAGGATCTGCAAGTTCCTTTTTGGTGGCCGCAGCCACCACCATGGCATCAGCGGGAACACCCTTTGTAAGGAATTGTTTGTCACTAGGGGCAGTTATAAATTTAGAAGGCCTCCTAGGGACTGGCTCTACAGAGTCAGGAGCTGTCCACGCCTTTCGTGCTATAACCTGCATAAGGGGGTCGAAAGGCGGAGACACCCAGGAGGTGGAGGGCCGAGATCCAAACGCCTCCAGGTATACTGACTCATCCTCAGAGGGATTGTTGGAGGCCAGTTTCCCTCTGTTTCAGAAGTTCTAGGATGTCTGAGAAGGAGACATCCTCAGAGGGGATCTAGGGATCCCTCTGACTCATCAAAGTCAGTATCCAAGTGACAGACTCAGGGAGTCTACATGCTTCCTCTTACAAGTCCTCTTCCTAGGAGGATCTCCGAAACATCAGGAGAATCCTCGGAAGAGGGGAAATTCCCAATGGGGAAACCTGAGGCGGAGGATCTCTGGGTCCTGTAGCAAGAGAAGTGGCAGAGATGTCAACAGGTACAATAGAGGGAGGAGCTACGGAAGAGACTGCTGACTGATACCAGTGGCCAGTACACTCTTCATCACCTCGAATGCTCCCTCCCAGGCAGGTCCGAGAGACCCGCTCCAAGAGCTAGGAACCCAGGGCCACCGAAAGGAAGTCTCCGAGGCAGATGTCGGAGCCGAGCTCACCAAGGCCGAGGCTCCAAGGGAAGAGCGGGTTCGGACAAGGGTCCGATGCCACTCACCCCTCGGAGGAGACCATGGAAGCCCGACCACCGAATCCCTCTAAGGAAGAGGAGATAAGAGTAGGGCTGAAGGAACAGAAGGGGTATCCGTCCTCCAGCCGTAGCAGTAACCTTACCCGAAGACTCCAACTCCAAACTCTGGGGTACAGTTGAAGGACGAACTGTAATCGCGTGTGGACCAACAGTCGTCTGCTGAGACGGACTGTGTAGCATTTGGGCCAGTACCTGTGACTTGAGCAATCTACTGACCACTCTCTCTAGGTCATGGTCTGACAACCTGGATGACCTTGAAGATCGGCTCCGATGACTCCGCTCCGATAGAAGAGGGGAGGCCGGAGCCGAAAGTATCGGCTCCAAGGAAGGAGACCTCGACCTCTTCCTGGAATGGGTCATCGGAGCCGATATTATTGATCCTGTCGGCACCGATTTCTCGGAGCCGGCAGAACGCTTCGATGTATCGGCTCCAGCCGGAGCCGATACAGCCACCAGAGTAACGGTGTCGGAGCCGATCGGAGCCGACACCGATGCCTGAGCCACATGGGTGTCGGAGCCGATCGGAGCCGACACCGATGCCCGTGCGTGGGTGTCGGAGCCGGTCGGAACCGACCCACAGTGGTCAGCAGATTCGCCGATAGCCATCGGCCGGCTTAGCAGATCCAGAATCGGCTCCAGCCGAGCCAATCCCGACTCTAACCGAGTCGGAGCCGAGGCCACAGGCTTAGAAACAGAAGCCTGGGTCTTGGCAGATTTTGTTGATTTTTGTGGGGCCGACTTAGCCGGAGAGCCCTCCGGCTTAAGAAGACCCCTCAGAATCAACTTATTCCTTCTCTCCTGCAGGACTCTCTGGCTGAAGGAGTGACAAATAGCACAGGAGTCCTGCAGGTGAAGAGGGCCTAAACAATACAGGCAAGAAGTGTGACCGCCTGTCAGAGACATCTTCTGACAGCACGAGTCACACTTCTTAAAACCTGAAACCCTCTCTTTAGACATGGTGCCCAAAAAACACACACACCAGTCCAATTAAATTAAATTGATCCCAAAAAGGATTATAGTAAACTAAACCAACACACACACCCTAACAGGGGGGGGATGGGAAGGGAAATTAACTGACTAAAAAAAATTTAAAAGAGACAGGGATTTCTGTCAGAAAAATTAAGTTTAAAGTTAAACTATCAAATATAAAAGGTTTTTAAGTAAAAAGGGGCTTAAATGTCACAAAAGTGAATTACTTACCAGGAGCTGGTAAAGAGAAGACCTCCCAAGCGAAGCGGCAAACGAGATCTGGGTACTTCCTGCCTTGCATCATGGGATATGGGGCTGCCTCGAGCTGGTAAAAGGAGTTCTCGAGCTAAAGCAAGTGCCGAGTCGGAGCCGAGGGATCGGCTCCGAACCCATCAAGCAAGAATGAAGGCGAGATTGACAACTTAACATTAATGCTTTTTGCTGAAGATATTTTATTAACCCTATCAAACTCCAGAGAGTCATTAGGAGAGCTAGAAGTAGTAATGGAGAAATTTTATAAGATTTCAATGTCTGCACTTTAATAGATCAAAATCAAAATTTCTATTTTTAAATAAGAAAAAATACCTAGAAGTTGCAGATAAATCCCATCACAGGAAAACAAGAACTTGTGCTAAATTATTTAGGAATAGTGTTATGCAAAAATATAAACAAAACAATATTAATAAATTATAAAAACATTATTGAAACAATAAAAATATATATAGAAAAGTGGAACAAAATTATATTAACTTTTGAAGATAGATTGCAAATAATAAAAATGGTCTTATTGCCAAAAATACTATATGTAGCATTAGCTGTACAGTTAATTTCTTTCTTTGTTCCAGTTTATACAGTTAATTCCTGAAAGATGCATTCTTAAAGAAATAAACTCATGTTTAATAAAATTGTTATGCTATCCCAAAAATAATCGAGTAGCTCTTAACTCATCACATTAGAGCCTGGAAACAAGGAGGATTGAACTTCCCAGAAATAGACACATATATAAAAGCATTTGTGCTTACAACTACAATAGACTGGATAAACCCAAATTATTTTGCTAACTGGAAATAATTAACAATGGCTATATTAACAAATGAATTTAATCTGTTAAAAATTTTAATAGACAAATCAAAAAAACCCTGGTACATATTATGCATAAGTATACAATATAATATAACAAAACCTTCTAAAACAACACTGATTAATCATTACATCAATTCCTTTAGGAAACTTATCAATGCAAACACAGATCTAAAACTTTGGTTTGACCTTTTAACCCTATTTACCACAACTAAGAACTTTCCTCACAAAATATATAGGGAAACAACCTCCTGGGAACAAAATGGATTATTATGCTGGTTTCAATGTGTAAATAAATTAAATGTTTTAGATATACATATGATAAAAACTGCTTACAATATTCAATCACAGGACTGGTTAACCTTACAAAGCATTCTAATGTACACTCAAGATTTATGCAGATTAATAATTCTTTATTTAAAGATATTCCAAATCGAATACGTTTTCTGCATGAATTTATATATAATAGCTGTGAAAAGAAAAATTCCATTTCAAATTTATATAAAGAGTTAATAACATATAAAACAATTCCCAAACCATCATACTGGCAGTTCTTAACAAAAGGTCAGTCATTGTAGTTAACAGAAGAAATTAAAGGTAACATCTTACTATCAGTTAATTACACCTCTTACACACACTACTGGAAAATATTTAACTAGAAATACTTACATAGAGCATTTTTAACACCAGATAGAATTAAAAAGATCAGTACTACTAAAAATGTTTTCTGCTGGAGGTGTGAAAAGTCAAATAAAGCAGAAAGGATTCATATTTTTATGAATGTAATAAAATTAAATCATACTGGGATGGAATCAATCATTTTTACAAACTTTATTTAATGAATCCTTTACCTTAACTAAAGTATTGATAACACTAAATGTAAATGAAGGTCGCTACCTGAATAAGACAAATACATATTTGTTATGGACAATACTTGCTATTTCTAGGAAATGCGTAACCAGAAGGTGGAATTCAAATATATCCCCCGACCTTGGAAGAATTCTACACTTTACTGAAGACAACTGCATTGATAGAAATAAAAATCAAAGAACTACGAATCTATCCCAGGCCATTGGTAAATAATCCTTGGAAGAAAGTTATATCTTTGTTGGACACTCTGCAATAATCAATATTGCATCTCTGATAACTGATCTGTTAATTCTATATTTAATAACATACAGTGTATATAAATGAAAGTCAGGCTATTGTAAATATTGTATATAGTTTAAAATAGTTTAAAAATATTACGTAAATGTTATTTTAATTTAAAATAAAAAAATATTTGAGAAAAAAAAAAGAAAGGAAAGAAGGGTTGGTAAGTAATGTAACTTTATCCCTATGAAATATCAAGTAGCAAGGTTTAGAGCACAATGCTTGAAATTCTGAAATTCTTCAAGCAGAGGTAATGCCCACTAAAATAAGAAGTTATGTACTCACCATAACGTTCCATCTGAGTAGGTATCTTCATTTGTCTGCAACCTTTGGGATACGGATCCGATCTCGGATCCGTGCCGGCAACTTCTACCACAGCATAGATCCGAGCTCCTAGCTCCTCCCTTTACCCATAATCCCCTGCCAACCCTGACTGACCTCAGATCAAGTTTGCCCGATATAACAACTGTTACTGTGCCCCGGAAGGGGCTTATCTAAGACAGAACCTAAACAGAATCATATAGGTCAGGGGGAAGGGGGGGGGATGGTTGCAGACAAATGAAGATACCTACTCAGATGGAACGTTATGGTGAGTACATAACTTCTTAATCTGAAGTAGGCACTTCATCTGTCAGCAACCTTTGGGACAGAGTCCCCAGCTACCTGAATCCTGGGTGGCCGTTAGGGAAGAATATTCCGGAGCACTGCAGAGCCAAAGGACGTCCTACCTCTGGAGACAACATCCAGTTTGTAATGGCTGATAAAGGTATGAGATGAAGCCCAAGTGGCTGCGGAACAAATATCATCCAAAGGGAACCCTAGATCTAAAAGCCGCCGAAGTAGCGATGGCCCTAGTAGAATGAGCGCGACTCCCTGAGGTGCAGGCCTTTCCGAACTCTGATATGCCAAGAGGATACAACTAGCTATCCACCATGACAGGGTAACTTTAGAAACTGACTTGCCTAAATTGGTTTTGGCAAAGGAGACAAACAACTGGTCAGATTGCCTATGACCATCAGTTCGATGAATATAAAAGAGTAATTGTCTGTGCACATCCAAAGAATGCAGTTTGTACTCTCCTTTGTTCTGATAGTTGGGAAAGAACATGGGGAGATTAATAGATTGATTAATATTAGCTTCCGAAGATACCCTAGGCAGAAAGGATGGATTGATCCTGAGGTAAACTCTATTCTGATGGAAGGTCAAATATGGCGGTTTGACAGAGAGAGCCTGAAGCTCAGAGACCCTTTTAGCTGAAGTAATGACCGCCAGGAAGGCCGTCTTCCAAGAGAGGTATTTAAGATCAACCGTAGCCGCCGGCTCGAAAGGGGGGCTTGTCAAGGCCTGCAGAACCAAAGATAAATCCCATGGGGGTACTACCTCCCTGACCGGAGGTCAGAGAAGGAAGGTACCCTTGAGGAAAGCTTTACAGAGCTTGGAGGTAATTAGAGGGCCCGATTCATGCCCTACATGATAATGCGAAATCGCTGCTAGTTGTACCTTGACTGTAGAGCAGCTAGCCCCCTGATGAAAAATGGTAGTTAGAAAATCCAAAACCGATGTAAGAGGCGCCGTGAAAGGATCTAAGTAACGGTGCTCCGCTCAGATGGAGAAACGTTTCCACTTACTCCGATAGACCCTTCTAGTGGACGGTTTGTGTGCTGCTACTAGAATGGCTTTGACTGGTGAGGAGATTCTGGGAGTCCTTATCAGGAGTGGAACTGGAGCAACCAAGACGTCAGCTTGAGGTTGACCAGGTTGGGGGTTGGAAGACCCAGAGGGTGAGTAATGAGATCCGGGAGGGGATCCAGAATCCAGGGTGGATGAATCAGGTGAGACCACAGGTACGGGAGCCACGTCTGACGAGGCCAGAATGGGGCAATGAGGATCATTTTGCTCCCCAACCGACTGGCTTTCTGTAAGAGTTTCAGCATCATGGGCAATGGAGGGTAAGCGTAAAGGAGACCGGGAGGCCAAGCATGTACTAGAGTCTCTCTCGGGGACTCCCCCTGAGGGGGGATTAGAGCGAAGTAACTGTTGCATTTGGTATTTGAGGGAGAGGCAAAAAGATCGCAACAGGGTTGCCCCCATTGGGCAAATATCTGCTCCGCTACTAGAGGATTGAGAGACCATTCATATGGGGTCAGAATTGAACGACTGAGCCTGTCTACTAGGATGGTGGACCATCCCGGAATGTGCGTTGCAATGAGAAAGCGGTTGGTGGATATCGCCCATTCCCACACTCTCATGGCCTTGCGACAAAGAGGATAAGACCTGGTTCCCCCCTGTTTGTTGATGTACCAGACAACTGACATGTCCGTTTGTACCGCAATCGTCCCAATCGGAAGAAGGCCGTGAAGTGCCTGCAACGTCAAACGCACCGCTCTCATTTCTAGGGCATTGATATGCAAGGAGGTCTCTATGTTGTTCCACGTGCCTTGGACAGTTCTGCCTGACTAGTGCCCCCCCACCCCAGGAGAGAGGCGTCCGTGGTCACTGTGGCGATGGGAGGAGGCATCGAGAATGGTTGTCCCATGTGAAGGCTCGGGGACTGGAGCCACCACACGAGCAACCCTCTGCAGTACCTGCTTAGGGGAATGGGATGGGACAGGGGGTTGCGAGACAGGGACCATTGCACCTGGAGGGTCCACTGCAGGACCCTCATATTTAGATGGGCTAAGGGCAGCAGAGAAATTGCTGCCACCATGGACCCTAGAGCCCTCAGGATCAATTCCACCGGTGGAGCAAGAAGTTGGAGAATGGCCTGAACATGCAACCTCAGGTTCTGAAGCCGATCTGGAGTCAGGAAAGCAAGCATTAGTCTGGAATCCGATCTCGCCCCTATGAAATCTATTACCTGTGAAGGAGCCAGAGAGGATTTGGCCGTGTTGACAGTCAACCCTAGGCAAGGAGCAAGATTGAGGAAGTAATCCCTGCCTGAACAGAGCAGATGCCTTGTTGGGGCGATGAGGAGCCAGTCGTCCAGGTACGGAAAGACCTGAATTCCCTGAAGCCTCAGGTGGGCCGCTATAACTGCCAAGACTTTGGTGAACACCCTGGGGGCTAAGGTGAGACCGAAGGGGAGGGCCCTAAACTGAAAGTGACTGGCTCCCAGCCGGAAGGGGAGGAACTTCCTGGAGCGTCTGTCCACAAGAATGTGATAGTACGCATCCTTGAGGTCTATCGAGCACATCCAGTTGTTCTCCCATAACAGGGGGAGAATAGATTGCAGCGTGACCATCCGGAACTTTTCTTTGGGTACTGCCAGGTTCAAGAGAGAGAGGTCGAGGATGGACCTCAAGTCCCCCGTCTTTTTTGGCACCAGAAAGAACCTGGAGTAAAACCCTGATCCGAGCTGATCTGGGGGGACGGGTTGGATGGCTCTTTTTTGTAAAAGCTGCTGAATTTCTGTAGCAGCCGCCTCCCTCTGATTGGGTGGTACGTCGCGGAGGCTTCTGGTTTTGGGGGTTACAATAAAGGGAATTTGGTAACCTCTGGATATGATGCAAAGCACCCAGCATCTGTTGTTATGGACTCCCACATTGCTAGGTGCCTCAAAAAACGTCCCCGGATTGCCTCCAGAGTGGAACAGCCGGGCAACCCCTCAGGGGTTCTGCGTGGGCCTCTCAGAGAAGGGTTCTCTGGACCCAAAATTTCTGGGACCCTCTCTGCCTCTAGGGCGGCATCCTCCCTGTCCTCCTCTGCCACGAGAGGACTGGTTGTCTGGAGCAGACTGGGACTTATGCGATTTCCGGAACCACATCTTCTTCTGACCCTTTTGGTTCTTGGAAAAGGACCTCTGGGAGCAGAGAAGGGGACTCCGATGGCAGACAACATCTTCCCATCTTTCTCGCTCTGGACTAAAGTGTCGCGAACGGTTTTGCCAAACAGTGCAGAACCATCAAAGGGGGCATTCGCGAATGACGCCTTAAAGGGTTCCGAGAAGTCACAATGTCGGAGCCAGGCTTGGCGCCTCATTACCAGGCCGGCTCTACCAGCTCTAGCTGCTCCTTCAGTGGCGTGAGACAAAAGCTGCATAGAGGTGTTAGAAATGGAATGTAGAGTGGACATTTGGGAGGAGTACAGCTGCTTGTCCCCTTCCGACATGGACTTGGGGGGGGGGGGAAGCAGCGTATTCTTTTATTAGATCTCACTGCATACGGATGACGTGTGCCATATAGTTCAGCGCCCTCATCGAGAAGGTTGCTGAACTGAAGGCCCGCTTCCCAAGGTGGTCCATCGCCCGAGACTCCTTGCTCGGTGGGTGGACCGCGGAGTTCTCCTGAGCCAACTCCCTCTTGGTGGCCGCCGCCACCAACGTGGCATCCACGGGGGGACCTCTGCTCCAGTGGGTTCTTTTTTCAGGGGGACTCAGGATCCTATCTGGGCACTTGGGGACTGGCTCCACAGTGTCCGGCTCCTTCCAAGCCCTGGTGGAGATAAGGTCCACCAGGGGGTCGGGGGGAGGGGACACCCAAGAGGTAGATGGCCCTGCTTCGAACGCCTCTAGGAATACAAACTCATTGGAGGAAGCCTTGAGGGCAGAGCACCCTCCCTTAATCCTGAGCATTTCCATGATGTCTCCAAAGGAGACATCCTCGGGGGGGTGACCTTGAGGAGCCTTCCCCTTCATCTAAGTCCATATCTTCCGTAAGGGACTCGGGGGAGTCCACGTGCCTCTTCTTACACTTAGCCTTGTGAGGAACCTCCTCGGGGGGGCTGTCCGAGGAGGTCTCACCAGCAATGTCATGTTCCGAAGGAACACCCAGAGGTGCTGAAGCAGGCTGCCCCAAAGGCCGGGTGATGGGAGCCTGAACCAGCTGAGAGGGAGTGCAGGGGGGAGCCGAAGCCAGGACCGGAGGCCCGGATGCACTCAACAGTGCCCTCTCCACCACAGCGGAAGTCGAGGGGGAGCCGCCCTCGATAGAATCCGAGAGTCAACTCCCACTCGGATCCGAAGCGGGGACCAGACCCGGGGCCGAGCCCATTGGATCCGAAGGACCCATGTGCTCCGACCAGGACGGAGCCGAAGTCACACCGAATCCCTCGGATCTGAAGCTCAGCCCATGGCTCCGAGAGGTCGGATCAGACAAGCTTGAGGGACCAGTCAGAGCCAAAGTACCCAGCACTGTCGGCTCGGCTCCGAACCCGGAAAGCGGGTTGGAGAAGGAGCAATTGGAGCAAAAAATGGGGTCGAGCTGCCCCCCTGGAGGGGGGGGGGAGGCAAGAGCACTCCCATCTGCAGCTGGGCCTGGATGAACCTCCTCATCATCCGGTCCATGTCTGCATCTGACATGCTAAAAGTGGACCTCGAAGAGGCCACCGAGGCAGACCTAGAGTGCCGCCTCGATGACCTTGACGGGGACTGGGTCCCCTCCTCCTCGGGTCCCGGTGAGAAGCAAGGGGACCGGAGCCGAGGAGGAGGCAATCCAGAAGCTCTGGAGGGAGAAGCTCGTTTGGCGGGTGGGGCCGAGGAGCCCTCGGCCCGCCGCTTATGATGCTTCTCTCTCCATTTGGCTTTCCCGGCCTCCCTCTCCCCCGGAGCCGAAGCGGGAGGTTGAGTCACGACCGGAAGGAGGGAGGCAGGGGTGGCTGCCACCGAGGGCTGGGTAGCGGCCACAGAAGCACCGCAGGCCGGAGCCGAATCCAGCGGCAAAAGGCCCGCCAGAATCAGCTTCGGCCTCCAGTCCTTAAGTGCCCTGGGGTTGAACGCCACACAAATCGCACATCCCGAGGAGAGGTGTTCAACCCCAAGGCACCTAACGCACCGGGTGTGGCCATCCGCCGGTGAAAGCTTATGGCCACACTCTGTGCACTTTGAAAAGATGGCTTTAGGGGCCTCCGACATAGTAGCACAGAAACACACTCACTAGGCCCCTACACGCACCACAAACACACACTACGACCAGCGAGGGCAGGGAGGAGGAAAAATAACCACAAATTAAATTAAATTGAGAGAGATAAAAGGGCTATGGGGTACCTAAACAATCTCTCTCACTCACACTAAGAAAAAGGGGAATAAAATAGAATTTTTTTTTCACAAATCCAGAAAGTAGCAGGAGCTCGAAAATCCAGCTTGTAGCTTGAAGCGTGGCAAACTAGATCAGAGGTCAGTCAAGGTTGGCAGGGGATTATGGGTAAAGGGAGGAGCTAGGAGCTCGGATCTATGCTGTGGTAGAAGTTGCCGGATCAGATCCGTATCCCAAAGGTTGCTGACAAATGAAGTGCCTACTTCAGATAGATAGTTTTCCAGGTAAAGAACTTAAGATTGCATTTAGCTGCTGGTTCAAACAGAGAATGAATTAAGGACTGCAGTACCAAGTTCAAATTCCATGCTTGAGTAGGATCTTTTTATGGTGGTTTCAGCAGGAGTGTGCCTCTCAGAAAAACACTGCAAAGCTGGGAGGAAGCCACAGAGGAATTCTCAAATCCAATATGAAAATTAGAGTCTGTTGCTAACTGAGCTTTAATCAATGAGGAGCTAACTCGCTCATTAAAAATTGCTGTCAAAAATTCAAGTATACTATGTACAGGAGCTGAGAAGGGGTCAATGTGTTTTTGTTGTACCCAGCAAACAAACCTTTTCCATTTACTTGTGTAAAGTGTTCTTGCAGAAGGCTTCTGGGAAGATAAAAGAATAAAACGGATGCGGAAAAATAGCATCAGTTGTCTGGCTATTAATGAAATTGGAGAAACCATACTGTCAGTTTGAGGTCTGAGATATCCAGATGAATCATACCTGTCAGGTGAGACAGGAGGTCTGGTATAGGATCCAGAATACAAGGTTGGTAAAGCAGATGAGGCCATAGGAAGGGGAACCAAATCTGCTGAGGCCAGTAAGGTGCAATAAGGATGATGTTGCTCTTCAACCTGGCAGCTTTCTGCAAGAATTTTGGAATTAGGGGAATTGGTGGGTAAGCATAAAGTAGACAGGAAGCCAATGGTGGAGTAGACCATCCCTCGGTGATTCTCCTGGAGGGGGGATTTAGGGCAAAAAAGCTGCTGCACTTGTAGTTTAGGGGAGAAGTAAAACGGTCACAGCAAGACTGGCCCCCATTGAAAGAAAATCATTTCTGCCACTTTCATGTTGAGAGATTGCTTGTGAGGTAGACGAATGGACCTGCTCAATTTGTCTGCTATCACATTTCAGCTTCCCCAGAATGTGCTCTGCTATGAGAAAGCAGTTGGATGAGATCACTCAATGCCACACTCCAAGTGCTTCGCGAAACAAGGGCTAAGATATGGTTCCTCCTTGTTTATTGATATACCAAACTACTGACATATTACCTGTTTGAATCACAAACTGTCTCTAAGAGACAGTGTCCTAGAAGGCTTGCAATGCTAAAAGCACTGCTCTCATCTCTAGGATGATGATATGCAAATTGGCCTCTTCTGGGGACCAAGTGTCTTGGACTGTTTTCTCCAAAAAGTGCCCTCCCCACCCGATCTGGGAAGCGTCCATCGTCACTATGGCCCTGGGTTGAGGGAGAATGAAAGGACAACCCCGTAATACCTGATTTGATTGAATCGACCACTAGAGGTATCTCTTGCATGCCTGAGTTATTCTTATTTGTGCTGACATGCATTGATAATGAATCAACCATTGTGTTGCTAGCATCCGCTGAAGAACTATCATATGAAATTTTGCTAGAGGAACTAAGATTATGGCAGCTGACATTAACCCCATCGACTGAAGGATTAACCGGGCTGAAATTTTGGTATTGCAAATTATTTTCCTGACCTGGAATCTGACAATCTGCACATTTGAGAGAGGAAGAGAAGCTGTCACTGATAACATATTGAAGGCTGCTCCTAGGAATTCCAAGATTTGAGTTGGTTGTAACTGAGGCTCTCATAATGTATGGTTATCCCCATATGAGAACAAATGTGAAGTACCTGATCCCTTGCTTTAGTTGGTAGATGCCTGCTCGGGCCAGTAATGAGCCAGCTGTCTAGATATGGAAACACTTGAAATCCTTGCAGTCTCAAGTGAGCTGCTACCACTGCCATGCATTTGGTGAACACCCCAGGGGCTGTGGTGAGGTCAAAGGGCAGTGTTCTGAACTGATAGTGACTGGCTACCAGCCGAAAGTGTAAATACCTACTGGATTGTCTGTTCATTTTTATATGTTAGTGTGACACTGCCAGCCCAGCTATCTGGAATTTTGTAAATAATTCTGTGTCATTTGTGAATATTGATATGATTTCTACAGAACTGCAACCACAGCATATGCTGCTGGAACATAGAAGATTAACAAAGCCTCAAGAAAATAAGCTGAAATTAAGTGCTTTACAATGTGCTATAAAAGTTAGTTTCAATGCAGCAAGGAGACAGGATGTCTAGAGCTAGAAGTTTTTTCTATTGTCTTGGAGAGAAGTAGTTAATAGGCTTGACATGTAAAAAAGTGTTTTATTGCTCTATGACTTCCTAGCAGCTGCACAGTTCTGAGAGATTGTGTTAATGTTAAAATTATGTTAAGTTTCTGTTTAGCCTGGGAACTGAAGTCAGGTGACAAAAAGTGATGTCATCCGGGCTACCCCAGCAGTAAAATGTGATATTAATTTAAGAACGCTCTGAGAGAGAGACTGGGAATTTTATATTTTGTCTGGGACCTAGCAAGATCATCCACTCATCATCACCATCTGCACTTGTATTGCTAATAGTAAGCAACTAGAGTACAGTAATTTCTCTTAGATGTAGATAGGAATATAGTAAAAAAACATAAGGTTCCATCTGAGTAGTTCTACTTCATTTGTCTTCAACCTATGGGTACCGGATCCGAGCCGGCAACTTCACAAGCATCTGCTCCGAGCTCCAAGCTCCCCCCTTTACTCATAATACACCACCACCTTCCAAAACTCAGATCACGTTTGCTGCACCCTACACTGAACAACCCGATCCCAAAAACACCTTACACACATGAAAAAAACAGCTTTGAATGCTGTCCATATGGTAAGGCCAGTGGGGAAGGAGGGAGGGACGGTTGAAGACAAATGAAGTAGAAATACTTAGATGGAACATTATGGTGAACACATAACTTCTTTATCTGAAGTAGTTTACTTCATTTGATCTTCAACCTGTGGGACAGAGCCCCCAGCTACTAACCACCTGCGTGGTCCTCATGGAAGGATATTCTGGAGCACCATGGAACCTAAGAATGCTCTCCTTTGAGAAATCAAATCCAAATTTATAGTGAGAAATAAAGGTATGAGATGAGGACCAAGTAGCTGCAGAACAAATGTCGTCTAAGGATACTCTTGACCAAAAAGCTGCATAAGTAGCCATGGACCTAGTCGAGTGAGCTTTAACCTGACTCTGAGGAGACAAACCTCTATCCTTGTAGATCTGAAGGATACATAGGGAGAGATCCACCTGACAATGGTCACCTTGGAAATAGGTTTACCCAAAAAGGGTTTAGAAAAGGACACAAACAACTGGTCAGATTTATGAAAAGTTTTGGTCCTGTGCAAATAGAACTGTAACGGTCTATGAACATCCAACAAATGCAACTTGTATTCAATTTTATTTGTAAAATTTGGAAAGAAAGCAGGTAAACTGATAGTCTGATATTAACTTCCGATGCTACTTTTGGAAGAAAAGAAGGATTGGTGTGAAGAGAAACCCTGTCCTTGTAGAAAATCATGTATGGAACCTTGACAGACAATGCCTGAAGTTCTGAAACCCTCCTAGCAGAGGTGATAGCCACTAGAAAGGCTGTCTTCCAAGACAAAAACATAAGATCTGTGGTAGCTGCAGGTTCAAATAGAGGAGCAACCAACACTTGAAATACCATAGTAAGGTCCCACGGGGAATGGGATCTTTGACTGGAGGACGTAAGAGAAAGGTACCTTTAATAAAGGCTTTACACAATCTGGAAGAGGCTAAAGAAGCAAAGTTCTCACCCACGTGAAAACGAGAAATGGTGGCTAGTTGAACCTTGAGCATAGATGAACTAGCCCCTTGCTGAATAATATTTGCCAAAAAAATTAAGAATTGCCGGAATGGGAGCCGTTAAAGAATCTAAACTCCTTTGAGAAGCCCAAAAGGAAAAACGCTTCCATTTGAAGCGATAAATCTTCCTGGTGGACGACTTATGAGCTGCCACCAGAACAGACCTGACCGAAGAAGACAATCCGGGAGTCCTAGCAATTAAGGGAACTGGAGCAGCCAAGCTGTGAGCTTCAGACTGTCCAGATTCGGATGAGAGACCCTTCAGGGGTGCGAAATGAGATCCTGAATGGGATCCAAGATCCAAGGAGGAGCTAGAAGATAAGACCAAAGGAAGACAAATCATACCTGGTGAGGCCAAAACAAGGCAATGAGGATCACTTTGCTCCCCAGTCGACAAGCTTTCTGTAAGAACTTTGGAAAAAGGGGTACAGGAGGATTAGCATAAATAGGACCGGGAGGCCAAACATGGACTAGAGCGTCTCTGGGGGACTCCCCTAGTACGGGGTTCAGAGCGAACTCACTGCACTTCACGTTGGAAGGAGATGCGAAGAGATTGTAGAAAGGCCGACTCCACTCTAGAAAGATCTGCTCCACTACTGAAGGATTCAGAGACCACTCGTAAGGCATCAGAATAGTCCGGATTAGTTTGCCCACTAGAGTCCACTGTAGTACTCGCATATATAAATCGAGCACATGGTAGAAGTGTTATCATCACTGCCATAGAACGTAGGGCCCTTAATGCCGACTCTGCTGAGGGAAGGTGAGATTGGTAAATGAAGACGACATGCATTCTTAAATTTCGAACTCTCTCCGAGATCAGGAAAACTTATGTTTGTAAAGTGTCTATCCATGCTCCTATGTGTTCTTTTACCTGGACAAGATTCAAAACAGATATGGCCGTGTTGATTGTAACCCCTAGATAGTGTGCAAGCGGTAGGAAATAGTCTCTGGTCCGACAAAGTAGATGCTTGGTGGGAGCATTAAGGAGCCAATTGTTCAGGTAAGGGTAGACCTGAATCCCCTGAAGCCTCAGGTGAGCCGCTACTACTGCTATCACTTTGGTGAACACCCTGGGGGCTGTGGTGAGACTAAAGGGTTAGGGGTCCAAACTGGTAATGACTGGCTCCTAGCCGGAATCTGAGAAACCTCCTGGAGCTTCTGGGCATCTTTATGTGATAGTAAGCATCCAGGAGGTCAAACAAGCAGATCCAGTTGCTCTCTTGCAGGTACGGTATGATGGATTGTAAAGTGGCCATCCAGAACTTCTCTTTGGCAACTGACAGGCTCATAGTAGACAGGTCCAGAATGGGCCTTAAGTCCCCCATCTTTTTTTGGCACCAAAAAGAACCTGGAGTAGATGCCCGATCCGGACTGATATGGGGGGACGGATTCCCTACTGAATCCCAAAATTACACAATCCCAAAGCCCAAAATACCAAGACTATAAGCCAGAAACCCCACATTACCGAAATATTAAAACCGCAAAATTCAAAATCGCAAAAGTACTACATACATATAAGCACATACACAAATATACACACAGCCTTCCCCCATAACCAAACAAACCACCCTACACTAAAGATAAGCAGGAGGGCTGTGCCCCCCACACCCCCCTACTTTAATATTCTAACTCCGAGATCGTACAAACATACACACAAGGCAAACTCACACCTACACATTACAGCCACACACACACACACACACACACACACACACACACACACACACACACACACACACACCACAGTCACAACACACACTTACACACACTAAAGCCCATCACAAACACACTTACACACACATACCTGAACCGCAACACCAGAAGCGCTAACTCAAAATCCCTTAACATCAGGATTTTGAATTTCACGCTTCTGGTCTTTCGGTAATGTGGGATTTTGGCTACATGGCCTCGAACTTTTGAAATTCGAGGTTTAGTAGTGTTCCCGGGGGGACGGGTTTGATGGCACATTTCTTTAGAAGCTTGGAAATCTCTAGCTCTGCTGCCTCCCTTTGTTTGGGTGGGTATGTCTGGGAGGTGTTTGCAAGTTGTAGGGAGAACCACAAATGGGACTGACTAGTCTCCAGAAATTATCTGAAGCACCTAACGGTCTGATGACACGGACTCCCATGCAACCAGGTGCAATGACAGGCGACCCTCAACTGCCTGCAGAGCAGTCGGGCAACCACTCAGGGTTGCTGCATGGGCCTGACCAAGAACGGTTCTCGAGACCCAAAATTCCTTGGACCCCCTCTGTCTCTGGGTCAGCGTCTATCCTGTTCCCCTCTGCCTCTAGGGGAAGAAGGGCCTCAAGTGTCCTGGGAATACTGAGACTTCCAGAAACGCATCTTCTTTTGCCCTTGCTGATTCCGGGAAAACCATCTTTGAGGGTTTGAGAAGCAGATTCTGACGGCAGACAGTGTCTTCCTGTCTTTCTCACTCTGGACCAAGGTGTCATGGATGGTCTTACCACAAAGGGAAGATCAGTCATATGGGGCATTTGCAAAAGACACCTTGAAGTGTTCTGTAAACTGACACAATCTGAGCCAGGTGTTATGCCTCATGGACACGTCGGACCCAGCCGCCCTAGCCGCTCCTTTGGTCGCGTGTGAGAGGAGCCACAAAGACATAACTGAAACCGCTGTCAGGATAGCTATCCTCATGGAGAACTTAGCCCTGTCCTCCTGTGACATGGACTTTGGGGGAGACTCAGCCAGTTCCTTAACCAGGTCACGCTGTAATCGAGTAACGTGGGCCAGATAGTTCAGAGCTCTGACAGAAAAAGTCGCTGATGCATAAACCTACTTCCCTAGCAGAGCCATCATCCTAGACTCATGGTCAAAAGGATGGACTGAGAAACTCTCCTGGGCTAGTTCCTTCTTGGTGGCAGCTGCTACCAACATTGCATCTACAGGGGACCCTTTATTCCAAGCCGGTCTATCTGAAGGGGGGCTCAATATTTTGTCTGGGCATTCAGGGATTGGTTCCACAATGTCTGGTTCCTTCCAAGCCCATGAGTTGACTAAGTCTACTAATGGATCCAAGGGAGGACAAACCCAGGAGTAGATGGGCCTGTGCCGAAAGCCACCAGGAACACGGATTCGTCCGAGGAAGGTTTTGGGCTGGACCAACCTCCCTGCTGGCGCAAGATTTCTATGATGTCTCCAAAGGAGACATCCTTGGGAGATGATCTGGGGGAACATTCCCTATCATCCAAATTGGTGTCCTCAGTGAGGGACTCTGGGGAGGAGTCCAAGCGCCTCCTCTTGCATGTATGATTGCAATGGAACATCTCTGGTGAGGCTTTCCGGACGGAACTCGCAAACCACTTGCTGTTCCTCAAGGGGAACCGTCTGGGGCTCCTCGAGCACAGGCTGTACCTGTGGTAAAATGATGGGATTTGCACACAAAGCAGGAGGAGTTGGGGCCTAGTCCGAAGATATAGTCAGGGGCATCGATCCATTGGCGAGAACCCTTTCCACAACGTTGAATGCCAAGGGAGAGCAAGCTTCTTGGGATACCATTAAGGGAACCGCTCTCCCTAGATCCAACATGGGAATCGGAGCTGGGCCCAAAGTAGACGGCACTCCATGAAGGAGGCTGTGAGCCGACAAGGTTGGAGCCAACGGAAACTGCTCCACCTCCTCGGATCCAACACCCAGGCTCCGGCTCCGGGAGCCACTTGGATCCGAACTAGTCGGATCCGACATGCTTCAGGCAGCTGCCGGCATCGAGGAAACAGGTACCATCGGCACCGACCCCCTGACTAGGGGAACTCTCCGATCCATGCACTTTGAAACCAAGGGTCGGATCGGAGAAGGAGATATAGGTGAAAAGAAGGGAAGAGAGCTCCCCTTTCAGAGGGACAGGGGGCCGGCAAGACTCCCATCTGAATTTGTGTGCGAATAAACCTCCACATCATTTTATCCATGTCAACTTCAGAAAGACTGCTGGTGAACTGTGACAAAGCCACTGACTCCGACCTGGCGGGTCAATGAACCAAGGCTCTAGAAGGTGGTCTGGGCTCCTCCTGCTCTGGAGAAATTCTAGGCGATCAGAGCTGAGGGGGAGTCAAGGTGCCTAGGCTGAATTTTAGTTGGAGGTCCGGTTGGAGAAGAAAGGTCCGGGGCCCTCTTTCTCTTTTCAGATCTGTGCTCTCTCTCTCGCTCTCTCTCTCTCCTTCTCTCTGCCTTTTCTATGCTCTGCTTCCACGGGCTTAGAGGCAGGAGGATGAGTCCCAGTCTGGGAGGGAGGGGAAGCAAGGACAGGAGTAGGAGGAGAGGTAGCAGCCTCTGTAAAAGGGAGTAGGCCCTTCATAACTAATTACACCCTCCAATCCTTGAGGGTGCGTGGGTTAAAACCTGCGTAAATACTGCAGTCAGTAGCTAAATGGGACGCACCCAAACAAAGCACGTAAAGACTGTGGCCATCAGCAAGTGACAATTTGTGGCCACACACAGTGCATCTTTTGAAAACCTGTTTAGGGAGATCAGCCATACTTCACTAAACAAGAAAAAAACTTTTGATAGACACACTCCACTCACCACACACTCAGACAAACACACAGATGACTGAGGGGGGGACTCTAACTACTACAAACTACCTAAAACTACCTAAAAACTAAGACAACAATACTTACCAGCGAAGGGGAGGAAGGGAGGAAACCTATACTACCAGCATGCACACAAAAAAACACTAAATTTTGTAAAAGACAAATTCACAACTTGGAGCTCAAGAATCACAATACGTTGGAAGCCACGGAAAATGAGATATGATGGATGGAAGGTAGTGGTGGTGTATTATGGGTAAGGGGAGGAGCTTGGAGAAGATGCTTGTGAAGTTGCTGGCTTGGATCTGATACGGATCCAGTACCACTAACAAACTCGCATAAAGTAACGGCAACAAATGCTGAAAAACAACCACAGGTGGCAAAACAAATCCAAGGAATAAAATATAATCTACTGAGGCAAGTTACAATCCACTGAGACAAGTTTTAATTCCTAACAACAAGTTGTGTAAGCGCTTTTGTCTTGCTTCTATGAGGAAGAATTCAGACAAACAGAACTAATGTAAAATGCAGCTATTTAAAGTGGAGCTGTTTAAAATGTCACATGCTAAACATCCATTTACTTCTAAAAGCAAAAGTACAGATGTTTAAAAACATTTCAATATAAATACAAATACTAAATAAATAAGCAAACATGAATAAAACTGACCAAGAATAAACATGCATATTGAGGATGACCTGATTTTAAGAAAATGATATAAAAAAAACTTTAGGAACTGTACTAAATAATGTACAAAATGCGCAATCCGTTTAAAAGAGCTACCCACTAGTAAAATCATATATCCACTATCACCCAGCCTTGTCAGTTAACGAATATAATACAAAAAATACAGAGAATATAAGTATTTCTACTAAAGTTCAGTGATATAAACAAACAACAAATGTACAGAAGAAATGTTCAGTTACCTCTGCAGACTCTTTAGTTTTAAAACACAAGACAAAGAACATAAATCATTTAGCCCTGGTGCATTATAGGCATTCAGTTTTATTTGCCATAATAATTTGCACAGTTCTAGCTTAAGGGTGAGCCCCCCCCCCCCGCAGGATCTTGTTCAGTCTGATCAATCACCCTAAATTTGAAACTGTGCTGATGGTGTTCGTGCACATGCTTATCCAATTTTAACTTCCTGATGCTGTAAATATGTTCAAAGACCCTGTCTTTGAATCTATGATCAGTCTTACCGATGTAGAAACAAGGGCAGTGTTTACAGGTTGCTAAATAGACCACTTCCCTGGTGGCACAATTAAATCTTTTTTTTATGTAGTATTTTCTCCCTCTAATGGAGAAGGTATTACCCACCTCCATAAATCTACACTGGGAGCAACTTTTGCATTTATATATGCCTGGAGCTCTGGCAACTGGAATCTTACCCCTCTCCAACAAACTTTAAATAGCTGCATTTTACATTAGTTCTGTTTGTCTGATGAAGTCTTGCTCATAGAAGCAAGACGAAAGCACTTACACAACTTGTTTTTAGGAATTAAAACTTGTCTCAATTGCAAATAAAACTCAAGGTAGAACATCCAACAGTCCCTTTGATATATGGTCTACCCAAAATACATAAGAATCCTTTAACTCCACCTATGCGCCCTATAGTTTCAGGCCGAGGTTGGTTAACTGAGCCACTTTCTATCTTTGCAGAAAAGACTTTGCATGCTGCCTTGGCTAATTGTAGCACTGTTTTAAAGGATACCAAGAGTTTTTTTTTTTAAATGAGCTATCTAAACAAAATGAAATTATCTTAGGACAATGTTTATTTGTAACTCTGGATATTGAATCATTGTTCACTGTCATACACACTAAATGGGGAACTGAAAATGTCAAGACAATTACCGTGTAAGAGAAACACTCCTGATACTAAGGTGACACTTATTTGCTCACTTTTGGAAATCATCCTAGAAAACAATGTGTTTATTTTTAATGATGTTTATTATGCACAAAAAGTTGGTGTAGCTATGGGCACAGCTTGTGCCAATAGCTACGCCAACCTATCCCTAGCTAATTGGGAAGCTAAACATGTACTTTCGAATAATGAATACCAGGTTAGCATCAAATGGTATAAACGTTTCATGGATATTTTTTTGTTGTGGCATGGCTCAGAGCAGCGGCTACAAGAGTTTATTTTATACTTAAATCAATTAAATACTTTTGTGAGTTTTACCTATGAATATTCTGATAAAGAATAAGAAGTTATGTACACACCATAACGTTCCATCTGAGTAGGTAAACTTAATTTGTCAGCAACCTTTGGGAATCGGATCCAACCTCGGATCCGAGCCGGCAGTTTTCAACAGCTTTAGATCTGAGCTCCAAGCTCCTCCCCCTACCCATAATCCCCTGCCAACTCTGACTGACCTCAGATCAAGTTTTCCCAACAGCAGAAAACTGCTAGCAATGATTAATCCCAAGATAAGTGGGTAAAACCCATGGACCTGAGTATGAGAACATTCGCAAGTGAGGGGGCAGGAGGGAGGGACGGTTGCTAACAAATGAAGTTTACCTACTCAGATGGAATGTTATGGTGAGTACATAACTTCTTAATCTGAAGTAGTTAACTTCATTTGTGCAGCAACCTTTGGGACAGAGTTCCCAGCTACCTGAACCTTGAGCGGCCTTCATGGAAGGATGTTCCGTAACACTGCAGAGCCAAAGGATGCTCTCCCTCTGGAGATAATGTCCAATTTGTAGTGATTGATAAAAGTATGAGATGAAGCCCAAGTAGCTGCCGAGCAAATATCATCCAAAGAAACTCTAGCTCTAAAAGCCGCAGAGGTAGACATAGATCGAGTAGAGTGGCATGGACTCCCTGAGGTGCGGGCCTGCCCGAACTGTCGTATGCTAAAAGGATACACTGTGAAATCCATCTAGAGAGTGTGACTTTAGATACAGATTTACCAAAGTTAAATTTGGCAAAGGAGACGAACAACTGGTCGGATTTCCTATGACCAGATGTCCTGTGGCTGTAGAAGCGAAGTTGTCTATGCACATCCAATGAGTGTAATTTGTATTCCCCTTTGTTATGGCAGTTAGGAAAAAAGACCGGCAAGTTGATGGACTGGTTAATATTTGACTCAGAGGCAACCTTGGGAAGAAAGGAGGGATTGGTCCTGAGGTAAACTGTATCCATGTGAAAGGTCAAGAATGGGGGTTTTACACATAGGGCCTGTAGTTCAGAGACCCATCGAGCCGAGGTGATAGCGACAAGAAAGGCCGTTTTCCATGATAAGAATTTAAGATCTATGGAAGCTGCAGGCTCAAATGGGGGAGCTGTCAAGGCCTGAAGCACCAACGTTAAATCCCAAGGAGGGGCTACATCCTTCACTGGGGGTCTGAGCAGAAAGGTGCCCTTCAAAAAGGTCTTACACAATTTCGTGGTGATCAAAGGGTCCAATTCATTTCCAACGTGATAGTGAGGGACAGCTGCTAGTTGGACCTTGACTGTGGAGGAACTAGCTCCCTGATGAAACAGTCCTGACAGAAAGTCTAATATAGCGGGCAGAGGAGCTGTAAAAGGATCCAAATTTTTGCGTTCCGCCCAAATGGAGAAACGTTTCCATTTGCTGCTATAGATCTTTCTAGTAGAAGGCTTGTGTGCAGCTACTAGAATGGTTTTAACTGGAGAAGAGATACCGGGAGTCCTAGCTATGAGTGGAACTGGAGCAGCCAAGCTGTGAGCTTGAGGTTGCCCAGGTTCGGGACTGGGAGATCTAGGGGGTGGGATATTAGATCCAGACGGGGATCCAGAATCCAAGGAAAATTCACGACATGAGACCAAAGGTAAGGGAACCAGGTTTGACGAGGCCAAAACGGGGCAATGAGGATTATCCTGCTCCCCAACCGACTGGCTTTCTGAAGAAACTTCAGCATTAGAGGAAGAGAAGGGTAAGCATAAAGAAGACCGGGAGGCCAAGCATGCACCAGAGTGTCTCTCAGGGGTTCCCCGGAGGGGGAAATGAGAGCGAAGTAATCGTAACATTTTGTGTTCGAGGGAGAGGCAAAGAGATCGCAATAGGGTTGACCCCATTTGGCGAAGATCCGATTCGCTATCTCGGGATTCAGGGACCACTCGTATGGTAACATGATGGTGCGACTTAGTTTGTCCGCTAGGATGTTGGACCGTCCCGGAATGTGCATTGCTATGAGAAAGCGGTTGGTGGAGATCGCCCATTCCCACACCATCATGGCCTCTCGACAGAGTGGGTAAGACCTGGTTCCCCCCTGTTTGTTGATGTACCAGACAACCAAAATGTTGTCCGTCTGAATCGCAATCGTTCCTACGGGAAGAAGGTCCTGAAGTGCTTGCAACACTAACAGCACTGCCCTCATCTCTAGGATGTTGATATGCAGTGAGGTCTCCGTGAGGTCCCACGTGCCTTGGACTGTCCTGCCCGAACAATGCCCCCTCACCCGAGGCGGGAGGCGTCCGTGGTCACCGTGGCTAGTGGAGGGGTCATAGAAAAGGTGCGTCCTTGCTGAAGGTCTGGAGATTGGAGCCACCATAGCAGGGCCCTCTTGCAGGCCCTGCTGAGGGGAACAGGATGGCTCAGAGGGTAGTGAAGAAGGGACCACTGGACCTGGAGGGTCCATTGTAAGACCCTCATGTTCAAACGTGCCATTGGCAATAGGTTGATCACTGCCACAATTGAGCCAACAGCCCTCAGGACCAATTCCGCCGGGGGAGCTGGAGATTGTAGAATGGCCTGCACATGTAGCCTCAGGGACAGTAGCCGGTCTGTGGTCAAGAACGCTAGGAGCTTGTTTGTGTCCAATCTGGCCCCTATGAAGTCTATAGTCTGAGTCGGAGTAAGAGACAACTTCTCTATGTTGATAGTGATCCCCAGCCGGAGAGCTAGATGGAGAAAGTAGTTTCTGGCTGTACAGAGTAGATGCCTTGTCGGGGCGGTCAGGAGCCAGTCGTCCAGGTACGGGAAAGACCCGAATTCCTTGGAGCTTCAGATGGGCCGCTATCACTGCTCACACTTTGGTGAACACCCTAGGGGCTGTGGTGAGACCAAAGGGGAGGACCCTGAATTGGAAATGGCTGGCTCCCAGCCGGAAGCGGAGGAACCTCCTGGATCGCCTGTCCATCAGAATGTGGTAGAGCACATCCAATCGTTCTCCCACAAAAGGGGGAGAATGGATTGAAGAGTGACCATGCGGAACTTTTCTTTGGTTACTAACAGGTTCAGGGAAGAGAGGTCGAGGATCGGTCTTAAGTCCCTCGTCTTTTTTAGCACCAAAAAGAACCTGGAGTAAAACCTGGACCTGCACTGGTCTGGGGGTGACGTGTTGGATGGCTCTTTTTTCCAGCAAATGTTGGATTTGCATTGCTGCAGCCTCCCTCTGCTCGGGTGGGACATCGGGGAAGTATCTGGGGCTGCATGGATAACGAGAAAAGGGAATTTGGTATCCTCTGGATATGATGTGAAACACCCAGCGGTCTGTCGTGATGGACTCCCAAGCTGCTGGGTGCTTCGAGAAATGCCCCCAACTGCCTCCAGAGTGGAGCAGTCGGGCAACCCCTCAGAGATGTTGCGTGGGTTGGTCCGAGAAGGGTTCTCTGGATCCAAAGTTCCGCGGGCCCCCTCTGCCTCTAGGGTGGCGTCCACCCTGCCCTCCTCTGCCGCGGAAGGGCTGGGAGTTCGGAGCAGGACGGGACTGTTGCGACTTCCAGAACCACATCTTCTTCTGTCCCTTTTGGTTTTTAGAAAAGGACCTCTGGGGAGCAGAGAAGCGGACTCTGACGGCAGACAACGTCTTCCCGTCCTTTTCGCTCTGGACCAAGGTATCTCGCATGGTTTTGCCAAAGAGGGCAGAACCATCAATAGGGGCATTAGTGAACGACGCCTTGAAGGGTTCTGCGAAATCACAGTGTCGGAGCCAGGCCTGACATCTCATAACGAGGCCCGCTCCGCCAGCTCTAGCGGCTCCTTCTATGGCATGAGACAGAAGCCGCATAGAGGTGTTAGATATGAATCGTAGAGTGGCCATCCGGGTGGAGTGCAATTGTTTGTCCTCCGCCGACATGGACTCGGGGGCGACGCAGCGTACTCTTTAATAAGGTCCCGCTGCAGTCGGAGCACATGTGCCAGGTAGTTCAGTAACCTCACCGACATGGTCGCTGAACTAAACACCCGCTTCCCTAGGCGGTCCATCGACCGAGACTCCTTGCTCGGGGGATGAACCGAGGGACTCTCCTGAACAAATTCCCTCTTGGTGGCCGCCGCCACCAACATGGCATCTACCATGGGAACCTTACTCCAGTGGGACTTGTCAGAGGGTGGGCTAAGGATCTTGTCCGGGCGCTTGTGGACTGGCTCCACAGTGTCCGGCTCCTTCCACGCCCTGGTAGTGATCAAATCCACCAGGGGGTTGGCTGGAGGGGACACCCAAGAGGTAGACGGGCCTGCTTCAAACGCCTCCAGGAACACGGATTTGTCCGAGGTAGGCTTTGGGGCAGACCACCCCCCCTTTATTCTGAGCATCTCCATGATGTCACCAAATGAGACATCTTTGGGGGGGTGATCTTGGGGAGCCTTCCCCTTCCTCCAAATCCGTGTCCTCAGTCAAGAACTTGGGGGAGTCCAGGTGCCTCCTCTTGCACCTTCGCTTGTGAGGGACCTCGTCGGGGGGGCTGTCCGAGAAGGTCTCACCAGCAACGCCTTGTTCCACTGGAACTACCTGTAACGTCAAAGCAGGCTGTCCCTGGGGCCGGGTGATGGAAGCCGGGCCCAACTGAGAAGGAGTGCAGGGTGGAGCCATGGCAAGGGTTGGGGGCCTGGAATCCCTCGACAGAACCCTCTCCACCACGTCGAATGCTGAGGGAGAGCTGCTCTCTCTGGGATCCGATAGCAGACTCTCCCTTGGATCCGACGGACGGATCAGGGCCGGCGCCAAAGCGATCGGATCAGACAGACCAGCATGCTCCGACCCGGATGGAACCAAAGGCATACCGATACCACCAGATGCGAAGCTCAGCCCTCAGCTCCGAGAGCTCGGATCCGAAGAAAATGGACCCGACAGACTCGAGGGAAGTTTCGGCGCCGAAGTACCCAAGACTATCGGCGCCGACACAACCCCGGCTCCAAGGCTGCCTGATTCCGAAGACTCCAAAACCGGGAAACGGGACTAAGAAGGAGCTATCGGGGCAAAGAAGGGGGTCGAGCTCCCCATCTGCAGTTGGGCCTGGAGGAATCTTCTCATCATCCGGTCCAAATCTGCATATGTGAGATTTCTTGTACATCTCGACGAGGCCACCAAGGCGGGGCGGGAGTGTCGCCTCGATGACCTCGAAGGAGATCGGGTCTCCTCCTCCTCAGGACCCGGTGAAAAGCACGGGGACCAGATCCAAGAAGGAGGAGAACCAGAAGACCTGGAGGGAGAAGACCGCTTAGCCGGGGGGCCCGAAGTGGAGGCCTCGACCCACCGCTTGTGGTGCTTCTCCCTCTTCCTTTCTTTCCTAGCCTCCCTCTCCTCCGAGCCTAAGGCGAGAGGTTGAGTCCCGGCCGGGGGGAGGGAAGCAGGAGTGGCAGCTGCTGCGGGAGCCACAGAAGGACCGGAGGTAGAAGCCGAATCCGGAGCAGAAGACCCGCCAGAATCAGCTTAGACCTCCGGTCCTTAAGTGCCCTGGGGTTGAACGCTGCACAAATGGTACAACCAGAGGACAGGCGTTCAACCCCAAGGCACAATACACACAGAGTTTGCCCATCCACTGGGGACAGCTTATGGCCACACTCGGTGCACTAAGAAAACATTAACTTTGGGGCCTTAGACATACTCAGAAAGTAACTCACACACACAAGGCCCCAAACACACACACTGACGGAACCACAAAGGTAGGGGAAGGATAATTAGAAGTTATGTACTTACCATAACGTTCCATCTGAGTAGGTGGATTCATTTGTCTGCAACCTGTGGGTTATGGATCCGATATCGGATCCGAACCGGCATGATTATCCAGCTATGGATCCGAGCTCCTAGCTCCTCCCCTCATCCATAATGCCCTGCTCTCCCTACATGACCTCAGATCGAGTTTGCCCTGAATAAAAATACCCTGGAAAGGGTAACACGTAATATGCAGGAAACTGACAAGGCCAGGGGGATAGGAGGGCGGGATGGTTGCAGACAAATGAATCCACCTACTCAGATGGAACGTTATGGTAAGTACATAACTTCTAAATCTGAAGTAGGAGATTCATTTGTCTGCAACCTGTGGGACAGAGTCCCCAGCTACCTGAATCTTGGGCGGCCGTCATGGAAGGATATTCCGGAGCACCGCAGAGCCAAAGGATGCTTACCTCTAGATGTGATATCCAGCTTGTAATGAGAAATAAAGGTATGAGATAATGCCCAAGTGGCTGCTGAACAAATGTCATCCAGAGGAATCCTAGCCTTAAAGGCCGCTGAGGTAGAAACTGACCGGGTCGAATGGGCGTGGACTCCCTCCGGTGCAGGCCTCCCAGAAGCCTGATAAGCTAAAAGGATACATTGCGAAATCCAGCGTGACAAGGAGACTTTGGAAATTGGCTTACCCAGATTGAATTTGGCAAAGGAAATGAACAACTGGTCGGATTGCCTATGACCAGCTGTCCTGTTAAGATAAAAATGAAGCTGCCTGTGAACATCCAAGGAATGCAGCTTGTATTCACCCTTGTTTTGGTATTTAGGAAAGAAAACAGGGAGGTTAATGGACTGATTAATGTTTGCTTCTGAAGCTACCTTAGGAAGAAAGGAGGGATTGGTCCTGATGTATATGCGGTCTGGATGGAAGACCAAGTAAGGAGGCTTCATGGATAAGGCTTGAAGTTCCGAAACTCTTTTGGTCGAGGTAATGGCTACTAAAAAGGCAGTCTTGAGGGAAAAAAATTTAAGATCTACTGTGGCCGCAGGTTCGAAGGGGGGAGCGGTCAAGGCCTGGAGAACCAAAGAAAGATCCCATGGAGGAACCGCTTGCTTGATAGGGGGTCGAAGGAGAAAGGTGCCTTTTAGGAAGATTTTACACAATTTGGCAGACATAAGAGCTCCAAAGTCATGACCAACATGATAATGAGAAATGGCCGCGAGCTGCACTTTGACCGTGGAACTACTGGCACCATCATTAAAAAGAGTCGTTAGGAAGTCTAGCACCAGAGGAAGGGGAACGGTAAAGGGATCTAGACCTTGACGCTCCGCCCAAATGGAGAATCGTTTCCATTTACTGCGGTAAACTTTCCTGGTAGATGGTTTATGTGCCGCTACCAGGATGGCCTTAATGGGGGACGAGATACCGGGAGTCCTAATTAGGAGTGGAACTGGAGCAGCCAAGCAGTCAGCTTCAGGTTGTCCAGATTCAGAGTTGGTAGGTTCGATGGGTGCGATATCAGATCCGGAATGGGACCTAGAATCCAAGGTGGATTCACAGAGTGAGACCTTAGGTAAGGGAACCAGATCTGTCGAGGCCAGAATGGGGCAATGAGGATCATTCTGCACCCCAACCGAGAGGCTTTCTGAAGAACTTGGAGCATCAGAGGCAAAGGGGGGTAAGCATAAAGAAGACCGGGAGGCCAAGCATGCACCAGAGCGTCTCTTGGGGAATCCCCTGGAGGAGGGATTAGAGCGAAAAAACTGTCGCACTTGGTGTTTGAGGGAGACGCAAAAAGATCGCAACAAGGAGCTCCCCACCGTGTGAAGATACGTTTCGCTACTTGAGCATTGAGAGACCACTCGTACGGGGAGAGAATGGTGCGACTGAGCTTGTCCGCAAGGATGTTGGACCGACCCGGAATAGCATTGCGATGAGAAAGCGGTTGGTGGAGATCGCCCATTCCCACACTCTCATGGCTTCTCGACATAAGGGATAAGACCTGGTTCCCCCCCTGTTTGTTGATGTACCAGACCACCGACATGTTCTCTGACTGAATTGCAATTGTTCCCAGGGGATGAAAGGCCTGAAGTGCTCGCAGCGTCAAGAGCACTGCTCTCATCTCCAGAACATTGATATGCAGGGAGGTCTCTGAGTCGCTCCACGTGCCTTGGACTGTCCTGCCTGCAAAATGCCCCCCCCCCCACCAGAGGTGGGAGGTGTCCGTGGTCACCGTGGCGAGAGGGGGAGAAGCACAAAAGGTGCGGCCTCCGTGGAGATCCTGTGAGTGGAGCCACCACAAGAGGGACCGCTTGCAAGCCTTGCTGATCGCGATGGGATGATGCATAGGTAGAGCAAGGTAAGACCACTGAACTTATAGTGTCCACTGAAGGACCCGCATGTTGAATCTGGCGAGTGGAAGAAGAGATATTGCTGCCGCCATGGACCCTAGAGCCCTCAGGACCAATTCCGCCGGGACAGAGCTGGAGTGGAGGATGGCCCGCACCTGGAGTCTCAGATTCTGAACTCTGTCGGCTGTGAGGAAGGCTCTTAACTCCCACGTGTCTAATCTGGCACCTATAAAATCTAACAACTGAGAAAGGGCCAGGTTGGATTTTTCTACATTTATCGTGATGCCCAGGCGGGGAGCTAGAGGAAGAAAGGAGTCTCGCGCCAATGACAGTAGATGCCTTGTTGGGGTGGTAAGAAGCCAGTCGTCCAGGTACGGGAAGACCTGCACCCCCTGAAGCCTCAGGTTGGCCGCAACCACTGCTAATACTTTGGTGAACACCCTGGGGGCTGTGGTGAGACCAAAGGGAAGGACCCTGAACTGGTAGTGACTGGCTCCCAGCCGGAAGTGAAGAAACCTCCTGGAACATCTGTCCATTAGTATGTGGTAGTACGCATCCTTGAGGTCTATAGAGCACATCCAGTGATTCTCTCCCAGAAGGGGGAGGATGGATTGCAAGGTGACCATCCGGAACTTCTCTTTGGGAACTGCCAGGTTTAACAGGGACAGGTCTAAAATAGGTCTTAAGTCCCCCGTCTTTTTTGGCACTAAAAAGAACCTGGAGTAGAACCCTGATCCGATCTGGTCTGGGGGGACGGGCTGGATGGCTCTTTCCCCAGCAGATGGCCAATTTCTGCCGAAGCGGCCTCCCACTGACCGGGTTGAACGTCGGGGAGGGTTTTTAATTTTGGAATGTGATGAAAGGGGATCTTGTATCCTCTGGATATAATGCGGAGGACCCAGCGGTCTGATGTTATGGACTCCGATGCCACTAGGTGCTCCGAAAAACGTCCCCCGACTGCCTCCAGAGTGGAGCAGCCGGGCAACCCCTCAGGGCTGCTGCGCGGGCCGTTCAGAGAAAGGTTCTCTGGACCCAAAACTCCTGGGAGCCCCTCTGCCCCTGGGGCGGCGTCCTCCCTGTCCTCCTCTGCCACGGAAGGACTGGATGTCCGGAGCGGGTTGGGATTGCTGCGACTTCTGGAACCACATCTTCTTCTGGCCCTTTTGGTTCCTAGAGTAGGACCTCTGGGGCTCAGAGAAGCGGATTCAGACGGCAGACAGCGCCAAGTAGTTGAGCGCCCTCACTGAGAAGGTCGCAGAACTAAACATTCGCTTCCCCAAGTGGTCCATCATCCGGGACTCCTTGCTGGATGGACTGAAGGACTCTCCTGTGCGAGTTCCTTCTTGGTGGCTGCTGCCATCAACATGGCATCTACCGGAGGCCCCTTACTCCAATGGGCACGGTCTGCAGGGGGGGCTAAGGATTCTGTCTGGCCTTTTGGGGATTGGCTCCACGGTGTTCGGTTCCTTCCACACCCTGGTGGTAAAAAGGTCCAACAGGGGGTTGGCAGGAGGGGACACCCAAGAGGTAGAAGGGCCCGCTTCAAATGCCTCCAAGAACACGGACTCATCCGAGGAAGACTTGGGGGCAGACCACCCCCCCCTTATGCGAAGCATTTCCATGATGTCTCCAAAGGAGACATCCTCGGGGGATGATCTTGGGGAGCCTTCCCCTTCCTCCAAATCCGTGTCTTCAGTTAAAGACTCGGGGGAGTCTATGTGCCTCCTTTTACACGTATGCTTGCGAGGGGCTTCCTCGGGGGGGCTGTCCGAGGAGCCCTCGCAAGCAGTGTCTTGTTCCAAAGGAACAGCTTGGGGCACTGAAGCGGGCTGTCCCAGTGGCCGGATGGTGGAAGCCTGGCCCAGTGCAGATGGAGCGCGGGATGGAGCCGAAGCAAGTGCCGGGGGTCCGGAAGCCCTCAACAGAGTCCTCTCCACTACATCAAAAGCCGAGGGGGAGCCAGCCCCGACCAAAGGATCCGAAAGTTGGCTCCCCCTCGGATCCGAAGAGTGGATCGGAGCCGGCCCCGAGACACTCGGATCCAAGGGACCAGTGCGCTCCGACACAGACGGCGCCGAAGGCACACTGAGTCCCCCGGATCCGAAGCTCGGAGCCAGGCTCCGAGAGGTCGGATCCGAAACACTCTAGGGCAGGGTCGGATCCGAAGTACTTAGTACTATCGGCTCCGACCCACCCCCGGCTCCGAAGCTGCCCGGCTCCGAACGCTCCGAACCCAGGTAGCGGGTCGGAGAAGGAGCTATAGGCTTGAAAAAGGGGGTCGAGCTCCCCCCAGAGGGGGGGGGAGGCAGGAGCACTCCCATCTGCATCTGGGCCTTGATGAACCTTCTCATCATTCGGTCCAGATCGGCGTCAGAAAGGCTATATGTGGATCTCGAAGAGGCTACCGAGGTAGGCCTTGAATGCCTCCTCGATAGCCTCGACGGAGATCGGGTCTCCTCCTCCTCAGGCCCCGGTGAAAAGCAGACCGGAGCCGGGGGGGGGAGCCAGCAGCCAAGGAGGCCGGAGGAGAAGCCCGCTTAGCTGGCGGGGCCAAAACGGAGGTCTCGGCCCGCCGCTTGTGGTGCTTCTCTCTCCGGTCCTTTTTTCTTGCCTCTCTCTCCTCCAACCTAGCAGCGGGAGGTTGAGTCCCAGGTGGAGGAGGGGGAGCAGGCGAGGAGGGAACCGTGGCCACGGTACCCACCACAGGAGCGGGAGCCGAAGCCGAGTCCGGGGGTAGAAGTCCCACCAGGACCAGCTTCGACCTGCGCTCCTTCAATGCCCTGGGGTTGAACCCTGCACAAATGGAACATCCAAAAGTGAGGTGTTCAACCCCAAGGCATCGAACGCACCGAGTGTGGCCACCAGCAGGGGAAAGCTTATGGCCACACTCGGAGCACTTGGAAAATATTGCCTTAGGGGCTGCAGACATAATAAAGTCTTTTTTTTTTTTAACCAAAAAAAATAAAAGACAGAAAGTAGTGCTACACAAGCACACAAACAAGGCCCCAAACAATACACACACACACACACACAAACTCCGACCAGCGAGGGGAGGGGATAAACTTAAAGTTTAAAAATTAAAAATTTTAAACTGAAACTATCAAAAGATAAAAGAGAACCTAACACAATCACTCAACTCTGACAACAAATTAAGAAAATAAAGCTATTTTCTAGATTTAAACAACACTTAGCTGAAGAGCTCAAGATCCAAGACCTGGTCACCAGCGCGGCAAACTAGATCTGAGGTCATGTAGGGAGAGCAGGGCATTATGGGTGAGGGGAGGAGCTAGGAGCTCGGATCCATAGCTGGATAATCATGCCGGTTCGGATCCGATATCGGATCCATAACCCACAGGTTGCAGACAAATGAATCTCCTACTTCAGATCTAGAATTAAAATAAACTAAGAGAGTTTAGACTAAAAAGGGGGCTAAACACACTCTCACACCAAAGATTAAAGAAAAGATTTAAAAAGTTAAATTTTTCCTCACAAAGAGAACGAGAACACTAGGAGACTCAGGATCAAGCTGCTGAACGAAACTGCGGCAAACTAGATCTGGGGTCAGTCAGGGTTGGCAGGGGATTATGGTTAGGGGGAGGAGCTCGGATCTAAAGCTGTTGAAAACTGCTGGCTCGGATCCGAGGTCAGATCCGATTCCCAAAGGTTACTGCACAAATGAAGTTAACTACTTCATATATATAGAGTTTTTGGATGTTAAAGTTACTAAAAATTATTTATCCACTGTGTCTACTACTTTGGATAAGAAAACTGTTAAAAAGAATAATGTTCTACACTATGGCACTATGCATCCGAATCGTACGAAATTTAATGTGTTGAAAGGACAGATATTTCGAACTATGACACTTTTTAATGATGATGATAGTCTCATTGTTGCATTACAAACACTTAAGCAAGAATTTTTAGAAAGAGGCTATAGCAGTAAACTTACTGATTCTCAAATAGCAGAATAATGGCGGCATAGGTCAGGTAAGTGCCAGCCATACTTTTCCCCCCTCCCCACTAGTATTAACAACAGGGATAATACTGACAATACTTTCTCAAGTGACACTTCCACTGATACCTCTACGAATAAACACCAAAAAACACCACAAACTGCTGAAATCAGTTTGTAAACTCCAGAGTACAAAACTCCACAGCAACAGAAATAACAGCACAGACTAAAACTTATTTTTACTTTAATAAAGCTGATTCTGGTACCTCAGCATTCGCCTTCAATGGAATGAATTACAACTCTGACATAGTCCTATAAGTACCATCTTGAATTAACATTAATTGAAATCAATTAACAATGAATAAATATTTAATTAACAATCAATATTTGAATTATAAAGTCACAAATACTGAAAAACCTCTGTTGGACAACCTTATAACATGTAACATGTAAATTTAAAGGAGTTAGAAATAAAGGTAGGAGAAAGAAATTGGCTAATGCAGGAGCATATGCATGTGGTCAGTGCAAAGTTTGTGATAAGATTAAAAATTTGGATGGGTTTATGATCAATGGCATTATTTATAATGCCATTGAACATTTCGATTGCAATTCTTCAGGGGTTATTTATGTTATTGGGTGCAATTGTTCTGCACCCAAATGGTACTTTGGACAAACCAAGCGTAAGGTAAAATTAAGAATGTTAGAATATCTAGGGGACATCAGGAATGAAAGATTAGATAGTCCGGTGGCTAATCATTTTTGTAAAGAACATGGGGGTTCGAGATTTAATTTTTAGTGTCATAGCCAAACCTCATGGGGAGGGGGGGTCAAATAAGAGTTTTCTGAAGAGGTTATTGGAGATGGAATCAAGATATATTATTAATTATAATACACTCTGTCCTAATGGTTTAAATCTGGAAATATAAGAGTTTTTTTAATATGATACTGAATATTTGGTGTTTGGTATTGTACAATTATTATGTTACATGTTATAAGGTTGTCCAACAGAGGTTTTTCAGTATTTGTGACTTTATAATTCAAATATTAATTAAATATTTATTCATTGTTAATTGATTTCAATTAATGTTAATTCAAGTTGGTACTTACAGGACTATGTCTGAGTTGTAATTCATTCCATTGAAGGCGAATGTCGAGGTACCAGAATTAGACTTATTAAAGTAAAAATAAGTTTTAGTCTGTGCTGTTATTTCCGTTGCTGTGGAGTTTTGTGACCTCTAGGAATAAACTAAGGATGCCATTGACTTTTGCCAGCAATGTGCATGTAGCATGTGTTATTATTAAAAAGAACTGGGATATTCTGTCTACTGTACATGAGTTGAATGGGGTCATTGGCACACAGCCAGATTTTGCTATTAGAAATAATAGATCACTTAAGAGTCAGCTCTGTTATCGATCCTTTAACACTACATCAACTATAATTTCTGATAGACTTGGTAAATATATGTGTAGGAATTGTATGGCCTGTACACATGTACACATTGGTAATCATTTCACACATCCCACTTTGGGTTTTAAGATAGATACTGCTTTTTATGCAGATTGTCGAACAAAAAATGTCTATTTTTGCTATTGTACTACCTGCTTCTCATTTTACATAGGGAAAACAGAGTGTTTAAGGACATAATACTTGAACACCTTAGGAATATTAGGAATGTTAAAGAAACTAGCGCACTATCACTACATGTAGCTAAAAAGGGTAAAGAACATACATTTAGCTTTATGGTACTAGAGATTCTGCATAGTACCAAGAGAGGAGGTGACATAAATAATTGAACGGAATCTAGTGAACAGAAATGGATTTTGCGCTTTCAAGCTGATAAACCTCCTGGTTTAAACAACAGAGTTTCCCTGAAACCCTTCCTTAAAGCATGGCCATTAAAGCATTGATTTCTCTTTTAATATTTTATCATATATATTTCAATAGTCCATCTTTTATTATTTTTATTATTATATTCGTTACCATTTTTAAGCACATATTGTTCATTTAGTCTGTTTTTATTAAATTTTTTAAAGATCTATATATTCTACAGATGTATTTTATCACATGGCTTAGCTATGATGCACATTTTAACTGATTTTTGATCGGATGTTTTAGTGTTTAAAAATGTAACTGTTATTCTATCTTTGTTGGTCTGATGAAGCGGATGTTATTCCGAGGAAGAGCTTACCTTACCACAATAAAGGACATATTCATTTTCACTGCTGTGTGGAACCAGATTATTTTTCTTTTTCTTGTATAAATCTTAAAGTGTGTGTGTCAGCTTCTTGGGCAGGGACACGAAGCACTGGTTGGACAGAGAGGGTGCTGGAGGTCTTAGCTTTGCTACTCGGCTGAGATCTCAACCCTATAGCTGTGCCAGTGGTGAGTCTTATTGGGGATCTAGAGAAAGAGGGAGAAACCAGTCCCAGGCTAACTGTGTTCTCTTTGTGCTGTTAAAGGAAATTGCACTTTACCGAGTGTGTACTTGTCATCCTCCCATTGTGTACATCCCTCACTGCTGCCAGTGGTGAGGACTGAGGCTCCTTGATTACTGGGCCAATGCAGGGGCATCACAGATAGTACACATCCTGAAGGTCTGTCGGGCACATCCAGTCGTCCTTCCCAGGAAGGGTGGAAGGGACTGAACCATGACCATCCAAAACTTTGTATGTCGAACTGACTTGTTCAAGGTGCTGAGATCCAAAATTGGTCACCAGTCCTCTGTTTTATTTGGCACTAAAAAGAATTCTGAGTAAGTTCCAGATTATATCTGGTCTGGTGGGACTTCATGAAAGACTTTTTTTCTAGCAGCTTTTGTATTTCTAGTGCTGCTGCTCTCTTCTAACTGGGTGGAACGGTAATTTCCCCACTCTGTACCAGTAATCAAGGAGGCTGAATCCTCACCACTGAAGTTGCAGAGGACGTTCACTTGAAATACAAACAGATACACTCAGTATTTCCAGATGCAGATTTCTCTGCATCAAGCACAATTTACCTTAAGAGCACACAAGGAACCCACTCAGCCTGGGGTCTGGGTTTTTGTCTCTGTCTCTCTGCAGGACCCCATTAATGCTCCCCACTGGCACAGCTGCAGAGTTAAGTCCTCAGCCAGGTGCCCAAGCCAAGTCCTCCACCACTCTCTGTGAAACCAGTGCTTCGTGTCCCTGCTCCAAATAGCTGACGCACACACACACACACACACACACACACACACACACACACACACACACACACACACACACACACACACACACACACAAAACTGGGAAAGGCTGGAACAGATTTACCCGCTGTGTCCCCTCCAGCACAGAATAAGGTAGTTATCATTGCTACCTGGCACTACAAAGCCAGCTACCTACGGCTCTTACAAGGATATCCAATTACACTGAGTGAAATTAATATTAATACAAATGATAATGTTGACCAAACAGCAAGGCTTTCAAGAGTGGCCAGAGATATCAACAAATAAATAAATACTCTCAAAACTTAAATATGTTCTAAAAGGACCAGCCACAGTAAGAATTTAAATATATTTAATAATAAATATTAAAAGAACAAGAAAATACTAAATATCTGTTAACAGTACACACCACAGTTTCAGACACAAGAAATATTAAAAATACCACTGATGGAAAGTTACACACAGATACAGAAAAACAGTTTTTAGCTAATCTCACTATCTATTCCTGACTGACTAAAAGAATTACTGTTCCTAATTTAGGTTACTTACTACCGCAAGGCAAGATGATGTGGATAGGGTCTTTCTAGTCAGGTTTCCAGGAACAGACTATCCCTGAGATTTCAGTCCCTCTAATATCAAAACATTATTTTCTGTACAGAATGACATCACAACATCTGGTCATCTGACTTCTGGCACCCACACTATTTCCAACACTAGAAGCCGCTAGGGTTTAGCACCTATGTGCTACCATACATATCTGGAGCTTTTCTAAAATCTTTTGCAGCATCTGGAAGCCATAAAACAATAAAACCATTCCACTCTTCCTACAGGAGCTACAAACTATTATCTAGCACAGACACTGTGTCTCTGGCTCCCTTCAAACCTTTGGGATAACACATTTGTGAATTAACCCATAAAGCAATTTAATTTCAAGAATATTTTTTTCAAAGTCAGGTGGATTAACCTATTCTCTTCCAGTATATTATGTTACAATGTATACATTTAAACAGTTACAAAAGTGTGTGTACATTTCTTCTCTGTTCAGCAGGAAACACTGTTGATACATTTTAACACAAGCAACTTTACAAATACATTTTTAAACACAAGCATATGTACAAATTAGTTTGACACACAAATGATATACAATTCTTTACAAAATTCCACTTAGCAGTGCCGGCATATGTTACATACCCACTGCCCTACTTCTCCTGGCTTGGCTGGCAGTACCTCCTATTGTCACAGGAACATTGGGAATTTTGCATACATTTGAGAGTGGAAGAGAAAAGGGAACTATATGACCTCTGGAAATAATCCTGTGCACTCAAGTATCTCTTGTTATATCTTGCCAGTCTCTCTGGTGCAGGGATAGTTGAATTCAGATTGCCTCCAGGGGGACAATCGGGCCTCTTTTCATAAGAGCTGATAGGGTCTATCAGAGAAAGAATTTCTGGAAGCCTGGTTTTTCAGGCCTACTCTGCCACGTGGGTATCATCATTCATTAGAGTCCCCCCCTCTGTCCTTAGGGGAACTATCTATACGTGTGTCCTGGAGAGGGCCCTGGGAATTTCTGAGCCACGTTTTCCAACCACCTTGCTGAGTCCTAGACAAGGATCTTTGAGGGGTTAAAAACATACGCCCACTGCAGAGAGGGTCTTTCCCTTTCACACCTAGTGTACGTCTCCTTCACTTTTGGGCCAAACAATGAACTGCAGTCAAAGGGTGCATTGAAGTATAAGGACTTCAAAACTCCACAAAATCACATAAGCGCATCCAGGCATGTCTCCTAATGGATATGCTTGTACCTACTGCCCTTGTGGCACCTTCGTCTGCATGTGAGTTAAGCCTCATGGAGGACGAACTTGAAATGGATTGGAGGTTAGCCAACTGAGAGGCCACAGACAATTGAGCCTCAGTAGTAATGGTCCCAGAAAGGAATTCTGAAATTCCTTGATCAATTTCCTTTATAGTCTAGTAAAATGTGCCAAACAGTTCAGCAACCAAAGGGCAAAGGTCTCTGACGCATATACACACTTCCCAAATCTGTGCACCTCCCTAGACTCCCTGATAGGGGATGATCATATGAACTTTGTTCAGCAAGTTCCTTTTTAATGGCTGTCAAAATGACCATGCCATCCACGGGCAGCCCCTTACTCCAGAATTCCTTCCTGACAGGTGGAGCCAGAGTCTGATCTGGCCTCTTAGGGACTGGCTCAACTGAATCAGGTTGCTTCCGTGCCCACCTAGAGACCAAATCAATCAGCTCATCAGTGGGTGGAGTAACCCAAGAGGTAGACGGGCCAGCTGCAAAGGCCTCCAGGAAATAGTGATTCCTCTGGTAAAGGGTTGCTGGAGGACCAACCACCTCTCTGCTTAGGATCTTAAGGATGTCTCCAAATAAGACATCTTCCAAAGTTGATCATGGGGACGCTTCTCCCTCACTGAAATCAGTATCCTCAACTGTCTCTTGCTAAGAGTCTAAGTGCCTCCTTTTTTACTCCTCTTCCTAGGGACTTCCTCTGTGGGATGGTCTGGTTAAGTGTCAGAAGTGATTGCAAAACCTTGCAGGGTTGTCTAGGGGCTTTGAGCTGGATGTCCCTGTGGCATAGAATGATGTGGCTCTAAGCAAAGAGACATTTGGAAACCAAACTGGAGATCCGAGGTGGTTAGATTCATCTGCAATGTCAGAGCAAAGAACACTCTTCACTACCTCAAAGGCAGATTTCTCCAGACAGAAAGAAGACAACGGCTCTGAGAAGGCAAGCTTCTGAGCCATTGCCTCCCTCTGCTACAACAGCAATTTTCTTGAGGAGGAAATTGGAGCTGAACTATCCAATGCTGAAGCTCCAAGGGGCAGAGGCCGCTCTGAAAATCTCAGAGTCGTCTCCAACACCTCGGACCTGACAAGGCAACTTCGGCTCCAAGAGTCATCTGGATCAGAAGATGTAGGAACTGGTACACTCAAAGAAAGCTTCAGATCTGAAGATAAAGGTATCTTCAGATCTGAGCTAGATGGACCCAGAAGCTTTTGACCCAGGGATTCTGAAGCAACCAGACAGATCAGAGAAAGAGCAAGTAGTGGTGGTGTGGTAGATGTATGGGCTTCCTGAATCAAGAGGTAGGTGCCGGAAGAGCACCCGTCCGTATCTGCGCCGACAAACTTCCTTATCATTCTGTCTATATCTTCCTCAGTCAAACTCCTGGAAGAATGAGATGAGGCAATGGATGGAGACCTGGACCAACATCTTTCCAAAAAAGGAGAGGGAATCCTGGAAAGTATTAGGTCCAATGCTGGAGAGTATTTTGTTCTAGGTAGGATCTTCAGATCCGAATAACTTCAATCCGTTGAATTTTTTCGTTGGATCCAAAGAACTTGGATCTGTCAATTATTTGGTCTGATCCGAATGAGATTGGATGTGAACAGGTTTTGGATCTGGTCTTGGCTTTTTCTTTGGCAGCTCCAAAGACAGAGTCAAGGAAGTAGAGGGCCTTGGAGACTTAGTCAGAGGCTCCTTAGTTTTGTTTTGGGGGACTGAGCCTTAGACACAGTTTCACCAAAGGTAGACGGAAGCAAACCTTTTAATATTAATTTAGTTTTCCTGTCAGCTACTACCTTAGGATTGAAGTTCTTACAAATTAAACAATCCTCTTGGAAATGTTGTGGGTCCAAGCAGTAAACACCTAACACATGGGCATTTGAAAGGGGCAGTTTGTGCCCACACCTTTTACATTTTTTTTAAAACTGGAAAGTCCTTTTACAGACATATCTGCAACAAGAAAAAAAGGGAAAGAAAGAAAGAAAGAAAATAAATGTTGTTTTGTTAAGAGAGGATAAAGGGAAAAAAGTGAAAATTAACAATGGTATTAAAGACTACACTAGCGTGCAACAGGAAAAGAATTACCAATGATGGTATGAAAATATTGCACTGAAGTGTAAGAGGGGTAAGGGACTAATATAATAATGAGATTTACAAAAGAAAAAGAGAAATTATTGAGAAAGAAACAAAACACACTTATCTGGAGAAACTATTGAGAAACACACTTATCTGAGAAACACTTGAAAGCTACAGCTGACAGCATATTTTTGCAAAAAGCAGCAAATGAGAATGGACGTATGTTAGGGGATGGTGCATTGTGGGTAGGGGAGGAACTCAAGAGCTTTTTGGTGGTCACGAGTTTTAGTAACAGCCGTGTCGAATCCAAGGATCAGATCCGAATCCAACAGTTGAGGATAGAATGAAAATTGGCAACATAAGATGCAGTTTTGGGTCCTACTAATATCTGTATAAAAATACTGACATACATTTCAAGGGATGTAAAACAGTCTTCTATATTTTGCCATAAGGGTTATTTTAAATGTAAGATCAGGGTTTCTTATCAGTGAATGCTGTATATGTTAAAGGTAGTTAAACAAGAAGGTACTTTTTATGAGATGGAAGGTATCCACTCTTTACATTGTAGCAAGATGAGAAAGACTAGAGTAAAGTTAAAGTTAAAATAAAGATGTGCAATTGGACTGCCTGGGTATGGGGATGTAAAAGCATACTGCTCACAGAAGGTGTGTGTCTGTGTGTGTGTGTGTGTGTGTGTGTGTGTGTGTATATATATATATATATATATATATATACACACACACACACACACACACACACACACACACATAGGGGAGAGAGAGGAGGAGAACTAAGACAATAATTGTCCTTGTTATTATATATGAGTATCTACAATTGTGTCCTTGGTTTAATCTATAGACAATTTTTGTTAAGTAAATAGGCTTCAAAAATAAGATAAAATGATGAAAGGCATGAAAAATGCAAGTTCCTTCTTTTATTTGTAAAATCATTATATATATATTTTTTTTGCATTAGCAAAGGCTTTCATTGTGAGGCTAGAAGAGAATAGGTGCAGGAAGTTAATCATGCCAGAACTGAGTAACGTGTACTGAGGGGCATTTACAAGCTTCTTTCATGCATATGTAAAGTCAATTGTTACTTTTACTTGGAGAGAAGTCAGCAGGTGCAAAAGCCATTAATCATGACAGGTCTGAACACTGTTTGCTGAATAAAGCATATAAGGTATAAAATAATTAACATTTAAAGTCACATTTGCAAGTAGTTCAGAGCAAAATAAAAAAAAAAAGTTACGTCTTACCATAACGTTCCATCTGTGTTGACGATCTTCACTAAACCTTGACTGTGGGCTTGGTTCTGAGCCTTGGAATCAACTTGGCTGTTTACTTCAGCACACACCCTCCAAACTCTAGAGCTAGGCTCTACCCATAATGCTCCTTTGTAAATTACCTCAGATTGAGTTTGCCTAAATTAGTGGCAGATAAGAAGTAAAGATATAAATGGAGACCAGATATATGTCACTATGATGAAGCCAGTTCTGGGAGAATTTGATCCACTAAGAGTCTCAGGATGGGGGCTGGAGGGGGGGGGTGTCAAGGATTAGTGAAGACTGACAACACAGATTGAACACATTATGGTAAGACATAACTTCTTTATCTGATGTTGTCAATCTTTACTCAATCCTTGACTGTGGGACAGAGTCCCCAGCTACTTTAATCTTTGGAGGTCTCATGGAAGGATATTCCTAAGCACCATTGAACCAAATGATGCCCGACCCCCTGAGACTGGATTCAATTTGTAATATGTGATAAAGGTATGTGGAGAAGACCAAGTGGCCGCTGCAGAAATATCGTCCAGGGATGCTCTGGCATGAAAAACTGCAGAAGTTGCCTCCACTCTAATTGAATGTGCTTTAACTGGGTGTTGAAGTTGGACTCCTTTCGACTGATAAAAGTAATACAGTCTCTAAGCCATTTTCCCAAGGGAACCTTTGAAACTGGATTACCTAAAGATAGAGACGAAAATGCAACAAATAAATGGTCAGACTTTCTGAAATTCTTTGTTCTGTGAGGGTAAAAATATAGTTGTCTATGGACGTCTACCAAATAAAAGGGAATACTCACCTATTGGTAAATTTAAGGAAGAAGACTGGCAATTGAAGTGTCTTATTTATATTAGATTCTGAAACTACCTTTGGTAAAGAGGATGGATTGGTCCTAAGAGCAACCCTATCCTTGTGAAATATTAAGTAGGGAGGTTTGCAAAATAAGGCCTGAAGTTCAGATACTCTTCTGGCAGATCTAATAGCCACCAAAAATAAAGTTTTCCAAGACAAAACTAAGTCACAAGTTGCTGATGGTTCAAATACGACTAGTGTTAGATCTCAAGGAGGAATTGGTTCTTTAAATGGAGGTCTTAACATCAGGAATCCATTTAAAAAAGCTTTGCAAAGTTTGTGTGACCTTAGAGATGAGCCATCAAATCCCATATGAAAGTATGAGTTTGCCACTAGATGAACTTCAATTGTTGATGCAGAGGAACCAGATTGGTAGAGGTTAGCTAAGAAATCCACAACCTTTTGAACTGGGCTCAAATAAGGATCCAGTTTGTTGTTAAGGGCCCAGTTTGCAAATTTTTCCCATTTACTTTGATAAAGTTTCCCAGTTGAAGTTTTGTGATGTGCCACAATAATTTGTCGGACAGGAGAGGATAGAGAAGGATGCCTGACAATCATGGGAACTGGCCAAGCCACGCAGTGAGCTTGAGATGTTGGAGATTCAGATAAACCATGCCTTCCGGATGAGATAGCAGATCTGGAGCTGGGTCCAGAATCCAGGCGTTTCGAAAAAGTTGAGGCCAGTGGAAGGGAAACCAAACCTGTCAAGGCCAGAAGGGAACAATGAAGATTACTGAGTTTTCCTTCCTCTTGGTTTTCTTTAGAAACTGCGATATCAGGGAAGATGAAGGAAGAGAAGACTGGGGGGGGGGGGCAATCGTAAATGAGAAAATTACTTGGATGACTCCCCTGGGGGGATTAAGGCAAAGTAACTTCTACACTTGTTGTTCAAGGGTGAGGCAAAAAGATCACAGCAAGGCTGGCCCCAGTGATGAAAAATCTTATTTGCCACTATAGGATTGAGAGACCACTTGTGAGGCATGAGAACAGTTCTGCTCAGCTTGTCCACTATCACACTGGAGCTTCTCGGAATGTGTTTCCCCAGAATGTGCATTGCTATGAGAAAGCGGTTGGAAGAAATCACCCATTGCCAAACTCTGAACGCTTTCCATCACAATGGGTAAGATTTGGTTCCCCCTTTGTTGATATACCAGACCACCAACATGTCTATTTGAATTGCTACTGTCCCTACAGGAAGGGCATCATGGAATGTTTGCAACGCTAACAACACTGCCCTCATTTCTAGAACACTGATGTGCAAGTTGGCCTCTAGTTGGGACCACATGCCTCGGACTGTTCTTCCCAGATAATGCCCCCACCATAACTGGGAAGCATCCATAGTTACTGTGGCTTGGGGTTGGGGAAGGATGAAAGGTCGTCCCAAGAGAATCTGATCGGAGTGGAGCCACCACATAAGATCTTGTATGCAGCAATTTGTAACCACCATTAGGTGAGATATTGGCTGGTGCATCAGAGACCACTGGGACGCAAGCAACCATTGCAAGATTCGCATGTGATATATTGCTAAGGGAAGAAGAGCTACTGCCACTGCCATTGAGCCTAATGCTTTTAGGACTAATTTTGCTGGAACTCTTTTGTTTCTTAGAATTTGACTGACTTGGGATCTGATGCATTGTAGCCTTTATGGATGAAGAGAAACAATTCCTATAAGTGTCTAAGCGGCCTCTGATAAAGTCTAACTGCTGAGATGATTGTAAGCTTGACTTTTCATAATTTATTTTTACACCTAAAGATGCACAGAGTTGCAGACTATAATCTCTTGCTCTTCTGACACCTGGTGGTAGCAGTGAGGCACAGAGGTATGGAAAAACTCAAAAGCCCTGCAGCCTGAGATGAGCTGCAACTACTGCCATGCATCTGGTGAACACCCTGGGGTCTGTGGTGAATCCAAAGGGCAATGCTCTGAATTGGAACTGACTAGATCCCAGCTAGAAGCACAGGAACCTCCTGGAGCATTTGTACATTGTTATGTGGTAATACACATCCTGGAGATCTACAGAGCACATCCACGCACCTTTTTTCCAAGAACGGAAGCATCGACTGTACCAAAACCATCTGGAATTTGGTTAGCTGAACTGCCTTGTTGAACTGGCTGAGATTCAAGATGGGTCTCTAGCCCCCTGTTTTTTTAGGCACTAGAAAGAACTCTGACCTGGATCCTGTTTGGTCTGGCAGGACTTTTTAGGTGTCTCTTTTGTCAAGCAGTTTTTGAATTTCTAGGACTGCTGCTTCCCTTCAACTGGATGGGATGTCTGGGAGTTTTTTCTGGTTGACAGAGTAATGAAAGTGGGATTTCATAACCTTGGAATATTATTCTCTGCCCCCATTTGTCTCGAGTTAATAGTTGTCAGGTCGATTGGTGCAGAGAAAGTCGCCACCCCGACTGCCTCCAGAGGAGGGCAATCGGGCCCCCATTCTAGGGTGCTGACAGGAAGTACCAGAAAAAGATTCTCTGGAGCCCTGCTTTTGTGGTCCTTTTCTACCTCTGGGGTGGCATCTTCCATTACTTCCCCCTCTGCGTTGGGGAAATTCTTTCCCACGTGAATCCTGGAAGGGTCCTCTGGATTTTTTAAACCATAGTCTCCCATGTCTCTGGTCCCTACAGTAAGGCCACTGAGGGGTGGAAAAACATACGCCTACGGCAGAAAGGGTCTTGCCATTCTTTTCACATATGGCTAGTTGGTCTTTTACCTTGGGACCAAAAAGGGTAGCTCCATCAAATGGAGCATTGACGAATGATGCTTTAAATGGCTCCTCAAATTCACACAAGCACGTCCAGGAGCGCCTTCTAATGGCTATGCCTGAACCCGCTGCTCTAGTTGTCCCTTCAGCTGTGTGGGCAAGTTAAGAAATCATATCAAGGGTTGCTAGCTGAGAGGTAACTTTGTCCCATACCCCTCCAGCCACTGCTCCTGAGAGGGTATCCGATAGCTCCTTGATCAGATCCCTCTGTGACCTTGTAAAGAGTCCATATAATTCAAGGACCTAAGAGCAAAGGTCATTGGAACATAAACGTGCTTCCTAAACCTATCCAAAGTCCAAGACTCCTTGTTAGGAAGATGGATAGTCGGACTTTCTTCAGCAAGTTCCTTTTTGATGGCTGCCGCTATCACCATGACATCACTTGGTATACCTTTGGACCAGTGTGGGTCAGCTTTAGAGACTGAGAGGATTCAATCAGGCCTCTTGGGGATCGGCTCAATGGAGTTGGGCATCTTCTACACTTGCTGAGTGATCAGTTTAATAAGATCTTCAGTGGATGGAAAAATCCAAGAATTAAGAGGGTTGGGCATGAAAAGCCTCCAGATATACCAACTCCTCTGAGGAAGATTGGATGGAAGACCAGCCACCCTCTGCTTCAGGATTTCTAGGATGTCCCCAAAGGAAACATCATCAGGGGTGACTTAGGGGGAACCTTCCCCTTCGTCAAAATTGGTATCTTCTGTGAAAGACTCCTCCGGGGAGTCTAAGTGCTTCCTCTTACACTTTCTTTACAGGTACTTCCTCAGGGGGATGTTCCAGGGAAGTGTCCAAAGAGGAAACCACCAAAGTGGGTCTTTCTTGGGACTTTTGTGCCCTCTGCCCTAGGGATGAGACAGATGACAGCTAAGGTCGAGGAGATGTGGAAATTTGTTCCAACAGGGATGGTAAAAACTGAGTCCCCAATGGACAAAGCCTTCTCCATGATTTGGAAGGCCAGCTCCCCATAGAGGGATGGAACCAAAACAGGCTGCTTCGGAACCGGGGTCACACCCTGCACTGAGGAGGCAACCCCTGAAACAAAAGCCTGGGTGGATTCTGCAAAGGCCGAAGCACCAAGGGACATGAATGGCTCCAAAGTGAAGGAAACCAGGCCATGCACCTCGGACCCAACCAACAAAGATCGAACCTGGGAGACCTCTGGTGCCGAATGGCCGGAGGAACTCAAGATAGCTCTCTGTGCCAGAGACGAAGTTGCTACCAGAACCGAGGCAGTCAGTGCCGGGAACGTCAGAACTGAGGGCTCCAAAGTCTCAATAGGAGTTGGAAGACGAACGCAAGTGTCACAGAAGAAGAGGTTCTGATGCTGGGTTGGCTAGAAAACAAAAATAATCCCCTAGCCGCTAGGAGATGATCCACCAGTCTCATAATTGTTGGCCTCAGAGAGACTCTTACTGGATCAAACCGATGCAGTAGATGGAGACCTAGGAGGTCTGACATTGAGGAAGGGGCTAGGTGTGTCTCAGAGTCAACAGACGGAGAGTACCTAGATCTAGGTACCGAGATTAATTTTGGTTTGTCTGGTGCTGACAGAGTCAAGGAAGCCAATGTTGACTCTGACGTTTGAAGAAGTTCAGTGCCAAGTCCTGATTTCGGTGCCAAGGAAGTGGTCACTGCCAAGAAATGTTTTGGTGCCTTCTTTGTCGGTTCTGAAACACTCACGCGCACACCGATTGTAGAGAAGAAAGAAGAGGAGTGGATAGAAAAGCAATTACGCTAATAAGGTAAATAGGATATGAGAGAGACTTAAAAGAAAATTTCTAAGAAAAAAACTTACTGAAATATAGCCAAAGCTCGAGAGCAGTAGAAACCCGTCTGACACACGAAGTGGCAAATGAGATCTGGGGTGATTTACAGAGGAGCATTATGGGTTGAGCTTAGCTTGACAGTTTGGAGGGAACAAGCTGAAGTAAACGGCCAAGTCAATTCCAACGCTCAGAACCGAGCCTACAGTCAAGGACTGAGTGAAGACTGACAGCATCAGATCAAAGTTTTAAACTGTGGAAATTGTGTGTGTTATATAAGTAAATGCCTCCCCAGCAACCTTAGTACTTTAAAACATTTAATACAACAATACTACTATTTAGTTTATTTATACATAGCCAGTAAAGTAAATCTTTACTAAGAATGTGCAAATTGCTCTTCACATCTTGTACGGCGTAGACAGATAAAAATAGATAGCAATTAGTGTAAGTGGAGAAACAGGCTGTATCACTTTCTTCAGTATGATTAACCTTAATTTTAGATTAGGTAATACCTGTAAATGAAGCTATCAATTTGGGTAAATTTCTCCTTTCTGGAGTGATAAACATTTTCTTTGAAAATATGCATAGTTTTGTGCAATTGTAAGTTAAAACGGGATGGGGGTCTGAAACTCAATTTAGATTTTTTTTAAAATATTTTCTTAGAAGCAAAAAGTTTTTGAAAATGTGACAAAGGTTCAAAAGAGGATGAGAAAAAGCAACTACACAAGATATTATCCTGTCAAGCATTAATGTCTGCATGTAAGCTAAAGATGGGAAATAGACCTTCATAAGCACTGTTATGCATAACAGCTGGGTGTAATAGCGTTCTATCATAACAGCTACTCTGTCCATTTTATCATGGGATGTAAATGGCATTAGAAGTATAAAAAAATCAGAGAGTACTGAATTATATTAAGAGGTGTAGCATGTAAACAGCAGTGTTGGAGGAGACATATTTGAATAGAAATTAACAAGAAGTTGACAAAGAAAGGATTTCAGGGTGGACATCCTGCAGAATATCAGGAACAAAGGAAAAAAGGGAGTAATGACAATGACTGCAAGAGGTCTCCAGCTGTGCTAGAAATGAAAAAAAGATACTAATGGCAAATATGAGGTAATGAGGGTGTACTGGCATAGAAGCAGGATACACTGGCATGTATATACATTACACCTAAAAAAAGAAGTTATGTCCTTACCATAACGTTCCATGTGGAGTGTTCATCTTGCCTTTGTTCTTACACATGGGTGTCGGAGCCGATCCTCGGCTCCGAGTCGGCCGCTTAGCAAAGCTTTGCATCCAGAAGAAGCTCGAGACCAACCTACCTCCCACAATTCCCTCTGCCTTTACCTCAGATCTAGTTTGCAATAACAATACCAGATCCAGCAATAACAAGTAATCCCCTATAAAGAAAACCTACGTACAGAGAAGGAATGTAACTAGCTCAAGCCAGTAGAACAACAGAGAGACCACTAGTGGGAGACAAACAGGCCAGACTTCTAAACCGAACGTTCTTCCAGACCTGAGGGTGGGAATGTAAGAACAAAGGTGAGATGAACACTCCACAAGGAACGTTATGGTAAGGACATAACCTCTTTATGTGAGAGTGTTCAATCTCGCCGTTTGTTCTTACACATGGGTAGCGTCCCTAGCTCCGTTACCCCGAGTGACTCACGGAAGAACGTTCCTGAGCACAGTGGAACCAAAAGATGCTCTGTCCCTAGAAGTCTTGTCCACTTTATAATGAGTGATGAACGTATGTGGTTTAGACCAAGTGGCTGCCGCACAAATAGTGTCCAAAGGCAGACGAGCCGCATGAGCCAAAGATGTAGAAACTGACCTAGTAGAATAAGAAGTTATGTACCTACCATAACGTTCCATGTTAGTTGTCTTCTCTCGCCTTCTTTCTTGCTTGATGGGTTCGGAGCCGATCCCTCGGCTCCGACTCGGCACTTGCTAAGCTCGAGAGTCACTTTTACCAGCTCGAGGCAGCCCCATATCCCATGATGCAAGGCGGTAAGTACCCAGATCTCGTTTGATGACAAAGGGCAATAGCACCAAGCATAAAATACTTCCCAAAGGAAGAAAGAAAAAACTTACAGACGGAAGAAGGACCAGGTCTGAATGGTCTTCAGCATAACAGTTTCTTATAACAAGGTCTGTCCAGGCCAGGGGGAAGGAGGGAGGGTCGCAAGAAAGAAGGCGAGAGAAGACAACTAACATGGAACGTTATGGTAGGTACATAACTTCTTAATGTTAAGTTGTCAATCTCGCCTTCATTCTTGCTTGATGGGACCGCGTCCCTAGCACCTCTATCCTGGGTGGCTCAATGGAACAAACTCTTGAGGACTGTAGAGCCAAAACTGGCTCTGTCCCTGGAGGCCAAGTCCAATTTGTAATGGGAAACAAAAGTGTGAGGAGTGGCCCAAGTGGCGCTGCACAAATAGTGTCTAAAGGAAGTCTAGCTTGAAAAGCTGTAGAAGTAGCTAAGCTCCTAGTTGAATGTGCTTTAGGTTTTGAGCACAGCTGTTTTCCCCTGAGCAGATAAATTTCAGAGATGACCGAAGAAAGCCATCTAGACAAGGTCACTTTAGAAACAGGAAGGCCTTTTTTATTATCCGCATAGGAAACAAAAAGTTGATCAGATTTTCTAAATTTTTGTTCTGTCCAAATAATATCTAAGTTGACGGTGGACATCAAGATAATGTAGCTTTTGTTCAGCTCTATCTGAATAGTTAGGGAAAAATACAGGAGGTCAATGGATTGATTCAAATTGTTCTTTGAAGCGACCTTAGGCAAAAAGGTTGGGTTAGTTCTCAAAGATACTCTGTCTTTGTGAAAAACCAAATAGGGGGTCGAACCGAAGAGCATGAAGTTCAGACACCCTCCTGGCCGATGTAATAGCCACTAGGAATAAAGTTTTCCAAGAAAGATATTTCAGGGAACAAGAAGCAGCTGGCTCAAGGGGAAGAATCAAGGATGTCAGCACTAAATTTAGATCCCACTGAGGAGGAGGATTCCTGATTGGAGGTTTTAGTAGGAAAATTCCTTTCAAGAAGGCCCTGCAGAGCCTATGGGACATAATATTATGATCTGCTATCCCGACATGAAAATTGGAAATAGCAGCCAATTGAACTCTGACTGTGGAAGAAGAGGTGCCTGCATGAAAAATCTCTGCTAAGAAGTCCAGGACTGCCTGAACAGGGGCAGTAAAGGATCAATATTCTTGGCCTTAGCCCAATAAGAGAAACGTTTCCATTTGCTTGTATAAATCCTCCTGGTAGAGGATTTTAGCGAAGCTACTATGATGTCTCTAACTGGGTTAGAGATCAAAGGAAGCCTGGCTAAGGAAGGAAGTGGAGCAACCATGCTGTGAGGTTGAGAGAAGGGATTGACCGGTGCAGCTGACCCGATTGGTGTATCAGAAGATCTGGCACTGGGTCCAGATGCCACGGCTGCACCAAAAGGTGATGATGGAGGAACGGGAACCAAACTTGTCGAGGCCAGTATAGGGCAATGAGAATCAATTTGGCTCTCAAAACGGTAGCTTTCTGGATAACCTGAGGGATCAGAGGAAATGGAGGGAAGGCATAAAGAAGTCCCTGGGGCCAATCGTGGGTCAGAGCGTCTCTGGGGGGATGGCCTGATAGAGGGAAGAGGCTGAAGAAGTCTGGACATTTGCTGTTTTGGGGAGTAGCAAAAGATCGCAACATGGACGACCCCATTCCAGAAAAATCTCTTCCGCTATAGATTGCTTGAGAGACCACTCGTGAGGCATGAGAATAGCTCTGCTCAATCTGTCCGCTACAATGTTGGTTTTCCCAGGGATATGCGTTGCTACCAGAAACCGATGAGAGGAGATCGCCCATTGCCATAGTCTGAGCGCTTCTCGACACAAGGGGTAGGACTTGGTTCCGCCCTGTTTGTTGATATACCAAACTACAGACATGTTGTCTGTGTGGACTGCAATTGTCCCTACGGGAAGAAAGTCGTTGAGGGCTTGCAAGCTTAAAAGCACTGCGCTCATCGGCAGGACATTTATGTGCAGATGGTACTCGAACGGCGGCCACGCCCCAGCAACCATGCTGCGCTGATAATGACCCGGCCACCCGATCAGGGAGGCATCCGTGGTGACAGTGGCTATCGGGGATGGGGGTACAAAGTACCTGCCTTGGTGAACCTGAGGAGATGTGATCCACCAAGCAAGATGCTCTTTGCATGTCTGTGTCACCAGAATCTGGTGACGCATTGGAAGTTGCTGGTATGACCATTGTGTGAACAGCATCCACTGAAGAAGGCGCATGTAGAATCGAGCCAGGGGAAGAAGAGTAATGGCCGCAGCCATGAGACCTAATACCTTTAGAACCATTCTGGCCTGTACTTTCTTGTTGGCCAGAATAATCCTGACATGACTCTGAATGTCTGAAACTCTTTGATCTGTAAGGGTAGCTGACATCCGAACAGTGTTTAAGTTTGCCTATGAAGGTAATAGACTGGCAGGGCGATAAGGATGACTTTTCAAGTTGATTGAGATGCCCAAATGAGAACAAAGGTTTATTGTGTAATCCCTGGCTTGTATAAGCTGATGCCTGGTGGTGGCTGACAGGAGCCAGTCGTCGAGATACGGAAACACCTGGAATCCTTGACGTCTCAGGTGAGCCGTGACCACTGCCATGCATTTGGTGAACACTCTGGGGCTGTAGTGAGACCAAAGGGCAGGGCTCTGAACTGGAAATGACTGGACCCCAGCCGAGCGGAGAAATCTCCTGGAGCGTCTGTGAATTTTGATGTGATAGTACGCATCCTGAAGATCTATTGAGCACATCCAGTTGTCCTTCTGTAAGAAGGGCAGAATTGACTGAAGAGTGACCATTCGAATCTTGTCTTCCTGACAGACTTGTTGAGTCTGCTGAGATCCAATATTGGTCTCCAGTCTCCCGTCTTTTGGGGACCAAAAGAACCTTGAGTAGATTCCGGCTCTGAATGGTCTATTGTAACTGGCTGAATGGCTCTTTTTGCAGTAGTTTTGAGACTTCTAACTCTGCAATTTCCTTAGACCGGGTGGTACATCTGGAAGGGAATTTGAGGGGAAGGGACTTTCCTCGAAAGGAATTATGTAACCCTTGGATATGATCGACTGTACCCATCTGTCTTGAGTGAGGGAATGCCAGGCTTCTGGGTACAGTGATAATCTTCCCCCGACTGCCTCCAAGGAGGGACAGCCGGGCAACATCTCAGGGATGCTGAAAGGGCTTATCAGAGAGAGGCTCTCTGTTTCCCTGGTTTTTCAGACCCCCTCTGCCTCTAGAGCGGCGTCTGTTGTTGTTACCCCCTCTGCCTCTAGGGGTAAACTGACCACATGAATCCGGCGTGACCCCTTGGGATTTACGGAACCACATTTTCCCACCTTTCTGTCCTTTGGGATAAGGTCTAGAAGGGGTGGAAAAACGGACTCCAACAGCAGAAAGAGTCTTGCCGTCCTGTTCGCACCTGGTCAAGGTTTCCTTCACCTGAGGGCCAAACAAAGCTGACCCATCAAAGGGAGAATTTGTGAAGGACGCCTTAAAGGGATCCGCAAAATCACATAGCCGCATCCAGGCTTGGCGTCTAAGAGCCACACCTGTACCTCGGCTCTACTGCTCCATCCGCAGCATAAGATATTAGCCGCATGGAGGAGTTTGCAATGGAATTGAGGGTTCCTAGCTGCAAAGCAATTTTTTCTTGAGCCCCTGCAGCTGTAGGATCCTGAACCACTTCACCCAGCTCCTTAAGGATATCCCTCTGGAGTCTGGTGAAGTGACATAGGTAATTCAGCGAACGCATTGCAAAGGTCGCTGAGGAAAACATCCGCCACGTACCTATCCATGGTCCTAGAGTCCTTATTAGGAGGATGGACGGGCACGGAAGGATCTGCAAGTTCCTTTTTGGTGGCCGCAGCCACCACCATGGCATCAGCGGGGACACCCTTAGTGAGGAATTGCTTGTCACACGGGGCAGTGATAAATTTTGAAGGCCTCCTAGGGACTGGCTCTACAGAGTCAGGAGCTGCCCACGCCTTTCATGCAATAACCTGCATAAGGGGGTCGAAAGGCAGAGACACCCAGGAGGTGGAGGGCCGAGATCCAAACGCCTCTAGGTACAATGACTCATCCTCAGAGGGATTGTTGGTGGGCCAGTTTCCCCTCTGTTTAAGGAGTTCTAGGATGTCTGAGAAGGAGACATCCTCAGAGGGGGATCTAGGGGATCCCTCTGACTCATCAAAGTCAGTATCCGAAGTGACAGACTCGGGGGAGTCTACATGTTTCCTCTTACAAGTCCTCTTCTTAGGAGGATCTCCCGAAACGTCAGGAGAATCCTCGGAAGAGAGGGAAATTCCCAATGGGGAAACCTGAGGCGGAGGATCTCTGGGTCCTGTAGCAAGAGAAGTGGCAGAGATGTCAACAGGTACTATAGAGGGAGGAGCTATGGGAACAGACTGCTGACTGATACCAGTGGCCAGCACACTCTTCATCACCTCGAATGCTCCCCTCCCAGGCAGGTCCGAGAGAACCCGTTCCGAAGAGCTAGGAACTCCAGGGACCACCGAAAGGGAAGTCTCCGAGGCAGATGTCGGAGCCGAGCTCACCAAGGCCGAGGCTCCAAGGGGAAGAGCGGGTTCGGACAAGGGTCCGATGCCACTCACCCCTCAGAGGAGACCATGGAAGCCCGACCACCGAATCCCTCTAAGGAAGGTCTCAAGAGGAGATAAGAGTAGAGGCTGAAGGAACAGAAGGGAGTATCCATCCTCCAGCCGTAGCAGTAACCATTCCCGAAGACTCCAACTCCAAGCTCTGGGGTAGAGTTGAAGGAGGAACTGTAACGGGGTGTGGACCAAAAGTCGTCTGTTGAGACGGACTATGTAACATTTGGGCCAGTACCTGTGACTTAAGTAATCTACTGACCACTCTCTCTAGGTCATGATCTGACAGTCTGGATGACCTTGAAGATCGGCTCCGATGGCTCCGTTCCGAAAGAAGAGGTGAAGCCGGAGCCGAAAGTATCGGCTCCAAGGAAGGAGACCTCGACCTCTTCCTGGAATGAGCCATCGGAACCGATACTATAGATCCTGTCGGAGCCGACTTATCGGAGCCGACAGGAAGCCTCGATCTATCGGCTCCAGCCGGAGCCGATACAGTCACCAAAGTAACGGTGTCAGAGCCGATCGGAGCCGACACCGATGCCTGTGCCACATGGGTGTCGGAACCGATCGGAGCCGACACCGGCGGTCGATGCAGATTCGGCACCGATAGCCATCGGTGCCGAAGGCTTTGTTAAGCCAGAATCGGCTCCAGCCGGAGCCGATCTCGACTCGGAACGAGTCGGAGCCGAGGCCGCAGGCTTAGACACAGAAGCCTGGGCCTTGGAAGATTTAGCTGATTTTGATGGAGCCGACTTAGCCGGAGAGCCCTCCGGCTTAAGAAGGCCCCTAAGTATCAGCTTGTTGCGTCTTTCCTGCAGGACTCTCTGGCTGAAGGAATGACAAATAGCACAGGAGTCCTGCAGGTGAAGAGGCCCCAGGCAATACAGGCAAGAAGTGTGACCGTCTGTCAGAGACATCTTCTGACAGCACGAGTCACACTTCTTAAAACCTGAGACCCTCTCCTTTGACATGGTGCTTCACAAAACACACACACACACACCAGTCAAAAATTTAAATTAAAGAAAATACCAAAAGGTATTCCTAAAAACAAACACACACACACCCTAACAGGGAGGGGATGGGATGGGTAAAGTTTGACTAAAAATATTAAAAGAGACAGGGAATTTTCTGTCAGGAAATCTAAATAATAAACTTATAACTAACAATAAAAGGTTTTTTAACAAAAAGGGGCTTTAATATCAATAAAGTGAATCACTTACCAGGAGCTGGTAAAAGGAGGACCTCATAAGCGAAGCGGCAAACGAGATCTGGGTACTTACCGCCTTGCATCATGGGATATGGGGCTGCCTCGAGCTGGTAAAAGTGACTCTCGAGCTTAGCAAGTGCCGAGTCGGAGCCGAGGGATCGGCTCCGAACCCATCAAGCAAGAATGAAGGCGAGATTGACAACTTAACATTGTCCCTTTGGTTTGGTGGGCAAACTCTGATTGGAAGCAGAATAAATGAAGGTAATACAATCGTTAGCCATTTGGAAAGAGTACGCTTCGTCACTGCCATGCCCTTTTTGTTGTCTGCAAAGGCTATAAAAAGTTGGTCTGCTTTTCTATGATCTTTAGTTCTATCTAGGTAGAATCTGAGTTGTCTATGAACATCCAACTTGTGTAATTAGAAGTTATGTACTCACCATAACGTTCCATCTGAGTAGGTGTCTTCATTTGGATGCAACCTGTGGGTATCGGATCCGATCTCGGATCCGAGCCGGCATTTCAAAAGCGTAGGCTCCGAGCTCCTAGCTCCTCCCTCTTACCCATAACCCCTTGCCAAGCCCTGACTGACCTCAGATTGAGTTTGCCTAAATAATACTGACTACAGTACATGAACCAAGGATAAATACTCGCTCTATAAAGGTCAGGGGGGTGGAGGGGGGGATGGTTGCATCCAAATGAAGTCACCTACTCAGATGTAACGTTATGGTGAGTACATAACGTCTAAATCTGAAGTAGGTAGACTTCATTTGTCTGCAACCTGTGGGACAGAGTCCCCAGCTACCTGAATCTTGGGTGGCCGTCATGGAAGGATGTTCCGGAGCACCGCTGAGCCAAAGGATGCTCTTCCCCTGGAAACAACATCCACCTTATAATGAGAAATAAAGGTATGAGGCGAGGCCCAAGTAGCTGCCGCGCAGATATCATCCAATGACACACGGGACTTAAAGGCGGCTGACGTGGAGACTGCCCTAGTAGAATGAGCCGTAACCCTCTGAGGAGCAGGTCTACCTGAAGTGTCATAAGCCTGCAGAATACAATTAGCAATCCACCTAGATAGTGTGACTTTAGACACTGCTTTACCCAAAGCAAATTTAGCAAAGGAGACGAACAGCTGATCTGATTGCCTGTGACCAGCTGTTCTGTGAATATAAAATCGTAATTGTCTATGAACATCCAAGGAATGCAATTTGTATTCCCCTTTGTTTGAGTACTTGGGGAAAAAACACAGGTAAATTGATTGATTGGTTGATATTAGATTCTGAAGAGACCTTCGGAAGAAAAGATGGATTGGTCCTGAGGCACACCCTATCTGGAAAGAAAGAAAGGTAAGGCGGCTTGACGCATAGAGCCTGAAGTTCAGACACTCTTCTGGCTGAAGTGATAGCTACTAAGAAGGCAGTCTTCCAGGAAAGGTACTTTAGGTCTGTAGAAGCTGCAGGCTCGAAGGGAGGAGCAGTAAGAGCTTGCAGAACTAAAGACAGGTCCCAAGGTGGTACAATCTCCTTGACTGGAGGCCTCAACAAAAAAATGCCTTTGAGAAAAGTTTTGCACAATTTCGCCGTCATGAGGGGAGCTGTCTCATGACCAATGTGATAATGCGAGATGGCTGCCAGTTGTACCTTAATCGTGGAAGAACTTGCCTCTTGATGAAAGAGGTCTGTTAAAAAATCCAGCACTGCTGACATAGGTGCTGAGAAAGGGTCCAAAGTTCTCTGAACCGCCCAAATAGAGAATCTCTTCCATTTACTCCGATAAACCTGCCTGGTGGAAGGTTTATGAGCTGCCACTAAGATGGCTTTGACCGGTGACGAGATACCGAGTCCTAATCAAGGATGGAACTGGAGCAGCCAAGCTGTCAATTTCAGGGTGCGTAGATTGGGAACCGAAATTCCCAGAGGGTGGGAGATGAGATCCGGAATCGGATCCAGAATCCAGGGTGGATTGATTTTGTGAGACCATACAAAGGGGAACCAGGGTTGACGAGGCCAGAACGGGGCAATGAGAATAATTCTGCTCCCCAAACTGTTGGCTTTCTGCAGAAGCCTCTGCATCAGAGGTAGTGGAGGGTAGGCATAAAGGAGACCGGGAGGCCAAACATGCACCAGCGCATCTCTTGGGAATTCCCCTGATGGGGGAAGCAGAGCGAAGAAATTGTCGCATTTGGCGTTTGAGGGAGAGGCAAAAAGATCGCAACAGGGTTGTCCCCAAACGGCAAAAATCTTCCTCGCTACCTGAGGATTGAGAGACCACTTGTGAGGTGAAAGAATGGTGCGACTGAGTTTGTCCGCAAGGATGTTGGATTTTCCCGGAATGTGCGTTGCTACCAGAAAGCGTTTGGTGGAAATTGCCCATTCCCAGACTCTCATGGCCTCTCGACAAAGGGGATAGGACCTGGTTCCTCCCTGTTTGTTGATGTACCAGACTACCGACATGCTGTCTGTCTGAATCGCAATAGTCCCTGAAGGAAGAACGTGGTGAAGTGCTTGCAACGCTAGGAGCACCGCCCTCATTTCCAGGACATTTATATGCAACAACGTCTCTGTGGGGTTCCACGTGCCTTGGACAATCTTTCCCGCAGAATGCCCCCCCCACCCGAGGCAAGAAGCATCCGTGGTCACTGTGGCTCAGGGAAATGCAGCACAAAAAGGTCTCCCTGTCAGGGGCTCCGGAGAAAGAAGCCACCAAAGAAGGGAATCCTTGCACGCTTTGCTGACCACTATTGGAGTGTTGAGAGAGGAACAGAGAGGGGACCACTGAACTTGAAGGGTCCATTGAAGACCCCGCATGCGTAAGAGTGCATGAATAAGAAGCGGGATAGCTGCTGCCATCGAACCTAGGGCCCTCAGGACCGAAGCTGCAGTCGGAAATGGTTGCAGGACCGCTGCTACATGACACTTCAGGTTGGCTATTCTGTCTGGAGTGAGGAAGGCTCGCATTGACCTGGTGTTTAGCCTTCCTCCTATGAAATCTATAGCTTGTGTGGGGTGCAGTAAAGATTTCTCCCAGTTGACAGTGATGCCCAGCCTTGGGGCTAGTTGAAGAAAGTAGTCCCTGGCTGAGCACAGAAGATGCCTTGATGATGCCGTCAGGAGCCAGTCGTCCAGGTACGGAAAGACCTGTAATCCCTGGAGCCTCAGGTGGGCCGCTACCACCGCTAGAACCTTGGTGAACACCCTGGGGGCTGAGGTGGGACCAAAGGGGAGGACCCTGAACTGGTAATGACTGGCTCCCAGTCGGAAGCGAAGGAACCTCCTGGACCGTCTGTCCATGCGAATGTGGTAGTACGCGTCCTTGAGGTCGATGGAGCACATACAGTCGTTCTCCCTCAAGAGGGGGGGTATAGATTGAAGGGTGACCATCCGGAACTTTTGCTTGGTTACTGACAGGTTCAGCAGGGAAAGATCTAAGATTGGTCTTAAGTCCCCTGTTTTCTTTGGCACCAAAAAGAACCTGGAGTAAAACCCTGACCCGGTTTGATCTGGGGACGACTGGATAGCTCTTTTTCTAGCAGCTGTTCGATTTCGATAGCTGCTGCCTCCCTTTGGTCGGGTGGAACATCTGGGAGGCTGCGAGATCTGGGAACTTTGTACAGGGGAATTGTATAACCTCTGGATATCACGCGAAGCACCCAACGGTCTGATGTGATGGACTCCCAAGTAGTTAGGTGCCTCGAGAAACGCCCCCCGACTGCCTCCAGAGATGGACAGCCGGGCAACCCTTCAGGGCTGCTGCGTGAGTCTCTCAGAGAAAGGTTCTCTGGACCCAAAGTTTCTAGGAGCCCCCCTGCCTCTAGGACGGCGACCCCCTGTCCTCCTCTGCCACGGGAGGACTGGTTATCCGGAGCAGGTTGGGACTGCTGCGATTTCCGGAACCACATCTTCTTCTGTCCCTTTTGGTTCTTCGAGAAGGACCTCTGGGGAGCTGAGAAGCGGACTCCGACGGCAGACAGCGTCTTCCCGTCCTTTTCGCTCTGGACCAGTGTTTCGCGAACAGTCTTGCCAAACAAGGCAGAACCATCAAAGGGGGCATTCGCGAAAGTCACCTTGAAGGGCTCTGCGAAATCACAGTGGCGGAGCCAGGCCTGCCGCCTCATGACTAGGCCTGCTCCGCTGGCTCTAGCGGCTCCCTCGGTAGCGTGAGAAAGTAGCCGCATAGATGTGTTAGAAACCGATCTAAGAGTGGCCATTCGGGTGGAGTATACCTGCTTATCCTCACCCGACATGGACTCTGGGGGAGATGCAGCGTATTCTTTAATCAGATCCCGCTGCATCCTGATGACGTGTGCCATGTAGTTCAGCTCTCAAAGAGAAGGTTGCTGAACTGAAAACTCGCTTCCCAATGCGATCCATCGAGCGGGACTCCTTGCCCGGAGGATGCATAGAGGGACTCTCCTGGGCCAATTCCTCTTAGTGGCTGCAGCCATCATCATGGCATCTACTGGGGCCCTTGCTCCAGTGAGTGCGGTCCGCCGGAGGAAAGGATACGGTCAGGACGCTTGGGTACAGGCTCAACGGTGTCCGGATCCTTCCACGCTCCGATGGATATAAGGTCCACCAGAGGGTCGGCAGGAGGGGACACCCAAGAGGTAGATGGGCCCGCCTCGAATGCCTCCAAGAACACAGACTCGCCTGAGGAAGCCTTGGGGGCAGACCACCCCCTGATCCTTAACATTTCCATAATGTCTCCAAATGAGACGCCTTCAGGGGTGATCTTGGGGAGCCTTCCCTTCATCCAAGTCTGTGTCTTCGTAACGGACTCGGGGGAGTCCATGTGCCTCCTTTTGCACTTACGCTTCCGAGGTACTTCATCGGGGGGGCTGTCCGAGGAATACTCTTCCGCAGCTGGATGTTCCAAGGGAACTACTTGGGACATCGAGGCGGGCTGTCCCTGGGACCGGCTGGTGGGAGCCTGGCCCAACTGCAAGGGAGTGCGGGATGGAGCAGTGGCAGGGACCGGGGGTCCGGATGTCCTCAACAGTGCCCTTTCCACAACGTCGAAGGCCGAGGGGGAGCCAGCTTCTCTAAACCCCGAGAGCCGACCCCCACTCGGATCCGACGCACGGATCGGAGCCGGAGCCGAAACCGTCGGATCCGAGAGACAGGTGTGCTCCGACCTGGACGGAGCTGAAGACACACCAGCTCCCTCGGATCCGAGGCTCGGTCCTCGGCTCCGAGAGGTCGGGTCCGGCACCAAGCACTCAAGGGATGGGACGGATCCGAGGTGCGCTGACCTATCGGATCCGACCCACCCCCGGATCCAACTCTGCCCGGCGCCAACAGCTCCGAACCCAAGGTATGGGTCGGAGAAGGAGCCAAAGGGGCGAAAAAAGGGGTCAAAGCCCCTCCCGGATGGGGGGGGGCTAGGAGCACTCCCATTTGCATTTGGGCCTGGATGAATTTCCTCATCATCCGGTCCATATCTGCATCACTCATGGAGAATGTGGATCTGGTGGAGGCCACCGAAGAGGACCTAGAGAGCCGCCTTGGGGACCTCGCTGAAGGGCTAGCCTCCTCCTCCTCGGGCCCAGGAGAGAACCGAGGGGAGTGGAGCCGAGGAGGAGGAAAGCTAGAAGGCACAGGGGAGGCCCGCTTAGATGGAGGAGCCGAACTGGAGGTTTCAGCTCTCAGTTTGTGGTGCCTCTCCCTGTGCCTCTCCTTCTTCTCTCTCTCCCTAGAAGACTCTCTCTCCTCCGGCATCTTAGAGGGAGGTTGAGTCCCAGCCGGTGGAGGAGAGCCCACAGCAACTGCTTGCTGAGTAGAAGGGGCAGCAGCCGAAGCGGTATCTGGAGGGAGAAGTCCCGCCAGCACCAGCTTCGACCTCCGCTCCCTCAAAGCTCGGGGTTGAACCCTGCACAAATGGTACAACCAGATGACAGGTGCTCAACCCCAAGATTCTTGCAGTGTGGCCATCCGCTGGGGACAGCTTATGGCCACACTCGGTACATTTAGAGAATACAGCCTTATGGGCTTCAGACATGATAAGCCCTAACAGGCCTCAAACAAACACACACACACAAACTACTCAAAACCCGAGAAAAGTTTAAAAGAAAGAGAGAGGAAAGCCTAACACAATCACTTCTAACTAATTAAATTAAAAAAGTTAAGGTTTTTGAAAATGTTTCTGTCAGAAAAACTTATCTGTCACTAGGAGCTCTGGAATCCGTCGCAAATTGAAAGCGGCAAACGAAATCTGAGGTCAGTCAGGGCTTGGCAAGGGGTTATGGGTAAGAGGGAGGAGCTAGGAGCTCGGAGCCTAAGCTTTTGAAATGCCGGCTCGGATCCGAGATCGGATCCGATACCCACAGGTTGCAGACAAATCAAGTCTACCTACTTCAGATCATATATTCCAGCTTATTGGAGTGGTTTTTGAAAAATGTGGGAAGTTCAATGGACTGATTAATGTTGTTAACTGAACAAACTTTAGGGAGGAACGAAGGGTTGGTGCGTAATGATACCCTGTCTGGGTGAAAAATTAAATATGGCTGCTTAATGTAAAGAGCCTGAAGTTCTGATACTCGTCTGGCTGAAGTGATAGCTACTAGGAAAAGAGTTTTCCAGGACAAGAACTTTAATGAACAAGAAGAAGCTGGTTCAAAAGGTGGTAACATTAGTTGGGATAAGAGCAAATTTAGATTCCAAGGGGCTGTAGGAAACCTAACTGCTGGTCTAAGATGAAAAGACCCTTTCAAGAAGGCTTTACAAAGCCTATGAGCCATAATGGGCGCTCCGTTCTCTCCTACATGGAAGTTCGAAATCGCAGCCAATTGAACTTTTAGAGTAGCAGTAGAGGCTCCTTGATGAAACAGTATGGACAGGAACTCCAAAATCTTGTTTAGAGGGGCTACTAAGGGATCTAAATTTTGTTTAGTCGCCCAGAAAACGAAACGTTTCCACTTTCCAGTGTAAATTTTAATAGTGGAAGCCTTATGAGAGGCTACCAGAATGTCCTGAACCGCCGGAGAGAGAAGATCAGACCTGGCTAAGAAGGGAAACGGAGCAGCCAAGCTGCTAACTTGAGGGACAGGAGTGACGGGTGAGGAGCTCCTGACGAATGAGTCAGTAGATCTGGCACCGGGTCCAGAATCCAGGGCTTCCGTATTTGGTGAGCTTGAAGAAAGGGGAACCAAATCTGTCGAGGCCAGAATGGGGCAATGAGAATTATAGTCCTTTCCTGGTCCTTGGCTTTCTGAAGAAATCTCGGTATCAGAGGTATAGGGGGGAAAGCGTACAGGAGACCCGGGGGCCATTCGTGAATCAGAGCGTCCCTAGGGACATCCCCTGGAGGGGGAAGAAGAGCAAAGTAGCTTTTGCATTTGGTGTTCATTGGAGACGCAAACAGATCGCAGCAAGGCTGGCCCCACTTGCGGAAGATCCTTTCCGCCACTATCTGGTTGAGGGACCACTCGTGAGGTAACAGGATGGCTCTGCTCAACCTGTCCGCTATGATGTTGGATAACCCCGGGATGTGCGTTGCTATCAGAAAGCGACCCGTGGATTCTGCCCATTGCCAAATTCTCATGGCCTCTCTGCACAACTGGTAAGATTTGGTTCCTCCTTGTTTGTTTATGTACCAGACTACGGACATGTTGTCCGTCTGAACTGCAATGGTCCCTAGAGGTAGAAGGGGGGAGAAGTGTAGCAACGCTAGATACACTGCCCTCATCTCTAGAACATTGATGTGCAGGTTGTACTCTAAACTGGTCCATTCGCCTTGGACTGTCTGTCCCTGAAAAATGCCCCCCCACCCTATCAGGGAATCGAACGTGGTCACTGTGGCTGTAGGTGTGGGAAACACAAACGGTCGGCTGCTGATGAAATTGTGATTCTGTAACCACCAAGGCAGGTGTTCGTAATGTGAATCTCGTGTGTCAGTGGTAACTGTTGGAACGACCACTGTGCGAACAGCAGCCATTGGAGAACTCTCATGTGTAGCCTCCCCATGGGAACTGCAATGAGGGAAGCTGACATGAGTCCCAAGACTTTCAAGACTAGTTTGGCTGGGGACTTTTTGGACAATAGGAGGAGAGATACGTGTTCTTGCAGGGAAGCTATTCTTGCGGAGGGAAGTTTTAGGAGCAAAGAACGGGTATCTAGCTCCGCCCCTATAAATGAAATATGCTGCGAGGGCTGTAACACAGATTTTTCGAAATTTATCGAAATTCCTAGCTGAACACAAAGGCTGAGAGTGTAGTTCCTGGCCTGTATCAGTTGACGCTCGGTGGTGGCAGAAAGGAGCCAGTCGTCCAGATACGGAAACACCCGGAATCCTAGACGTCTCAAGTGAGACGCTACCACTGCCATGCATTTGGTGAAAACCCTGGGGGCTGAGGTTAGACCAAAAGGCAGGGCCCGAAACTGAAAGTGGCTGGCTCCCAGCCGGAAGCGCAGGTGATCTCTGGACACTCTGGCCATTTTGATGTGGTAGTAGGCGTCCCTGAGATCTTTTAGTTATGTACTTACCATAACTTCGGATGTATGGGATCCATCTCGCCTACATTCATGACAGATGGGTTCGGAGCCGATCCATCGGCTCCGACTCGGCAACTTATACACTAGCACGAAGTCTCTCATTGGCTGGGCTACTCCCTATCCCAGGATGCACTACACCTGCTTCCCCAGATCTTGTTTGTTTGCTTTCATACACCCATGTAAACACAGAAAACACTATTAGTCACTATAACCAACTAAAGTTCTTCAAGAAAGAACGCCAAGAAAAAAGTGACTACAGCTCCTCTAAATCCAAATGGAAGGGGAAGGAGGGTGGTACTTATGAATGTAGCGAGATGGATCCCATACATCCGAAGTTATGGTAAGTACATAACTAAAAGATGTAATGGGATCCTATCTCGCCTACATTCATGACAGATGGGACAGCGTCCTAGCACCTACATCCCGGTGGCTCATTGGAACACACTCCTGAGAACTGTGGAACCAAAGGAAGCTCTGCCTCGAGAAACCACATCCAATTTGTAATGAGAAATAAAAGTGCGGAGAAGTCCAGGTTGCCGCAGCAAATATCATCTATTGATAATTTGGAGTGAAAAGCTACGAAGTAGCCATTGCCCTGGTAGAATGAGCCTTGACTGGAAAGGGAAGGTCTTTATTAGCCTGTGAATAAATAAAAATGATACAATCTTTAATCCATTTAGATATGGAGGCTTTTGTTACTGGTTGACCCAATTTGTTCGCTGCAAAAGAAACAAACAACTGATTTGATTTCGCGTTTGAGCGGTTCTATTCAAATAAAAACGTAGTTGTCTATGTACGTCAATTGATGCAAAGTATATTCTGCTATTGGAGAATTCTGGGAAAAAGACAGGGAGTTCTATAGTTTGTTGCATACAGAAAGAGGAGGCCACCTTTGGTATAAATGCAGGGTTTAATTTCAATGAAACTCTATGCTTGTGAAAAATCAAATAGGGAGGATCAAAACAAAGAGCTTGAAGTTCTGAAACTCGCCTAGCAGATGTTATGGCTACTAAAAAGGCCGTTTTCCAAGACAGAAATTTTAAATCACAAGTAGCAGCTGGTTCGAAAGGACGGGCAGTTAGGGCAGCAAGAACCATATTCAAATCCCAAGGTGGAACAGGCTGAGATAAAGGAGGCCTAAGGAGCCAAGCCCCTTTGAGAAAAGCCTTACAAAGTTTGTGAGACATTAATGAAGGTTCAAAAGAAGCATGAAAATTAGAGATCGCTGCTAATTGAACCTTAATGGTAGAAACTGAAGAGCCCGACTGAAAAAGGGAGGCCAGAAAATTCAGAACCTCCGATACTGGTGCAGTGAGAGGATCTATACCCCGTTCTTGAGCCCAGAAGGCAAACCTTTTCCATTTACTGGAATAAAGTTTGATGGTGGAAGGTTTATGAGAAGAAGACAGTATGTGGACCACGTCCGGCGAAAGAGCATAGTCTCGGACTAAGGATGGAAGTGGAGTAACCATGCTGCCAACTTCAAGGACCTGAGAGACGGATGACGCTGTCCTGACTGGTGAGTCAACAGGTCTGGCACTGGATCCAGAAACCATGGACCTTCTATCGCATGCCTCTGTAGGAAGGGAAACCAAACTTGACGAGGCCAGTGCGGGGCAATCAAAATCATCTCGCTCTCCAAGTAAATGGCCTTCTGTATCACCCTCGGTAGGAGGGGAACGGAGGGAAGGCGAGAAGACCGGGGCCAAATGTGAGTCAGAGCGTCCCTGGGAATCTGTCCCTGAGAAGGAAACAGTGTGAAGAACTCTCTGCATTTCGCATTGTGCGGGCTGGCAAACAGGTCGCAGCAAGGAAGACCCCATCTGTCGAAGATTTTCGCAGCTATACTCTGTTTGAGGGACCACTCGTGGGGTAAAAGAATGGTCCTGCTTAATCTGTCTGCAATCACATTGGACTTCCCCGGTATGTGCGTTGCCATTAGAAAGCGGTTGGTAGCTACCGCCCAGTGCCAAAGTCTCATGGCTTCTCTGCATAGTGGGTAAGACCTGGTTCCACCTTGCTTGTTTATGTACCACACCACCGACATGTTGTCGGATAGGATAGTAATCGGGCCCTGTGGGAGAGCGTGATGGAGAGCTTGGAGTACCAATAGTACCGCTCTCATCTCCAGGACATTGATATGCAAATGCGTTTCCTGGATCTGCCATGTGCCTTGGACCGACCTGTCCAGGTAATGACCCCCCCCACCCTACCTGGGAGGCGTCCGTAGTCACAGTGGCAATGGGACGTTGAGGTATAAAGGGTCGCCCCTGGTCGAGATTTGATTGGAGAAGCCACCAATGAAGATCTCGACGGCAACTTTCCGTGATTATGATTAAGTGGTTCAAGGGAAGTTCCTGATAGGACCATTGAACCGACAGTAGCCATTGTAAAATTCGCATGTGAAGTCTGGCCAAGGGAACTAAAAGTATGGTCGACGCCATCGAGCCCAACAGCTGTAGGATCCGATGGGCGGGGCTCTTTGTAGGAGAGACAGGATTTGACTTGATCTTGTAAGACCTGAATTCTTGCTGCCGGTAAATAGGCGTGCATTCTTTTGTGTCTAAGTCTGCCTATGAAAGTAATACGCTGAGATGGCTGTAGTACAGATTTTTGCAAATTGAACGTGATCCCCAAGAAACGGCCCAAGGTGAACGTGGCTCTGAGCGCTTGGAGTAGTAGATGCTCGGAGGTGGCAGTAAGGAGCCAGTCGTCTAGATAAGGAAACACCTGGAATCCCAGACTTCTCAGGTGAGCAGTTACCACTGCCAGACATTTGGTGAACACCCTGAGGACTGTGGTGAGACCAAAGGGCAGTGCTCGGAATTGAAAATGACTGGCTCCGAGGCGGAAGCGTAAATGTCTCCTGGACTCCTGAGCTATGGGAATGTGATAGTAAGCGTCCTGGAGATCTATGGAGCACATCCATGCATTCTTTTCCAGCAAAGGAAGAATAGATTGAAGAGTGACCATTCGGAATTTGGACTTCTTTACGAAACGATTCAATGAACTGAGGTCCAAAATGGGCCTGAAGTCCCCTGTCTTTTTTGGTACCAAAAATAACTTTGAGTAAGTTCCTGATCCGATCTGGTCGATGGGGACAGGCTGGATGGCTCTTTTTTCTAGCAGCTTTGAAACCTCTAATGCTGCCTGATCCCGCTGACTGGGTGGTACGTCCGTGATTTCCCTTAAAGAAAGGGGGGGGTTTGTTGAAGGGTATGATATATCCTCCGGTAATGATGCGAAGCACCCACCGATCGCTTGTTATGGATTCCCAAGCTTGTGGGTGCGCCGCAAAGCGACCCCCGACTGGCTCCGGAGTTGCACAGTCGGGCAACAACTCAGGAACACTGGTTGTATGAAGAACCACGAAAGGAATCGCGGTCTCCAGAGTTACGGGGGCCTCTGCCACCTCTGGGGCGGCGTCTTCCAAAATTCCCCCCCCCGCCTCTGGAGGGGGAATCACTGGGTGGAGTAGAGAAAGACTTTTGGGATTTTTTAAACCACATTTTCCCTCCTCTCCCAGCCTTGGGATAAGGCCTGGAAGGAGTGGAAAAACGGGCCCCAACGACAGTCAAAGTCTTGCCCACCTGCTCGCACCGAGTTAGTGTGTCCTTCACCTTGGGTCCAAACAAAGATGACCCATCAAAGGGGGCGTCGGCGAAGGAAGACTTGAAGGCCTCCGTGAACGAACACAAGCGTAACCAGGCTTGCCTCCTGAGGGCAACGCCTGTTCCCGCTGCTCTACTCGCCCCTTCGGCCGCATACGAAATGAGCCTCATGGACGAGTTAACGATAGAAAAAAGGGTAGTCATCTGTGCGCCAACAGTCGGGGCCAGCGCCTCAGGTAGATTACCAACAATAGAGTCATTTAGCTCTTTGAGAAGATCCCTTTGGAGCCTCGTAAAATGACATAAATAGTTCAGCGACCGTAAGGTAAAGGCCGCTGAGGACAGGGTACGCTTCCCGTACCTATCCATACTCCTAGAATCCTTATTAGGAGGATGAATAGACGTCGAAGCCTCTGCCACGTCCTGCTGTGTGGCAGAAGCCACCACCAAAGCATCTACAGGCACACCCTTAGTGAGAAATTCCTTCTGGGGGGGGGCTGATAAAAATTTATTGGGCCTCGCAGGCACCGGTTCCACAGAATCAGGGTGTTCCCACACCCTTCGAGAAACCAAATCAAGGAGTTCATCAAAGGGCGGAGACACCCAGGAGGCGGAAGGCTGGGCCCCAAAGGCCTTGAGGAAGACTGACTCCTCAGCTGAAGGGGTTTTGGCTTGCCAGTCACCTCTCTGTCTCAGAATCTCCAAGATATCTGAGAAGGAGATATCATCCGAAGATGATTTGGGGACCCTTCTGCGTCATCGAGGTCAGTATCCGATGTAATAGACTCATCTTGGGAGTCTACGTGCTTCCTCTTACACAATTTCTTCCGTGGGGGTTCGTCCGAAGCAGTTTCGGACGGACCACCTGGAAGAAGGGAACCCCCGATGGGGGTATCCTCAGGCCCTGGGGCCCCGCTGCAGGGGGGCTGCAACACAACAGAGGCACCAGTCTCCAAATCTAGGGACGGTGAGGTAGAATCTTGTTGAACCGGCAAAGGCATGGCCAGCGCGCTCCTCATGGCCTCAAAGGCCGGACCTCCAGAGTCCAAGGAGGTCACTGGTCTAGAGGCCACGATGGCACTGGGAATTACAGCAGCCGATGCTCCGAGAGGAAGACTAGGCACCGAAGCTCCTAATCCCAAAGTATTCCCCTCGGGCCCGGCTGAAGAGGTCGCAGTACCAAACCCTGAACCGGAGGACAGGGTAGGAAGCATAGTCGGAGCCGAAAGGCCTGTAAGGGGTCTCTGCTCCGACCGTATGGCTCCACATTGCTCCACCACCACCGGCTCCAACGGCTCCGAAGAGGTTGGAGGAGGAATCAAATGTGTTGGAGGGGGGATCGGCTCCGAAGCAAACTGTGCTGGAGCCGAGACCATTTTAGTAAACACTGGAGACTGGAAAAGCCTCTGTAAAACCCTATTCAGGTCCGAATCTGACAGTCTCAAGGATTTAGAGGAGGTAGACACTCGAGAAGATTTTCTTCTCGGCTCCGAGAGAGAAGGGGACCGGCTCCGATACGGCTCCAAAACTATCGGCGCCGACTCCACCACATCATGGACCACCATCGGCACCGACGGAGCCTTCTTCGGAGCCGAGGGGGAAGAGTCTGAGCTGCACACTTCCACCGGCTCCGAAGCCATTGGAACCGATGGAAGTGATTCACCTCTCGATACTCCAACTTGCGGCTCCGAAGGCAATGGAGCCGAAGTAGGAGGTATCGAGGCAGACCCCTTCAACCCTCGGCCCCGAAGTCAGTGGAGCCGAGGAAGAAGAGGTCAATTTTGTCTTTTTAGAAGTCGGCTCCAACGGACTTGTCGGTGCCGACGATCTTTTCTTTTTAGAAGCAACAGGAGGATTTAAGGCTTCCTCAAAAGAAGGTTTGATAAGACCTTTCAATATCAGCTTGTTCTTACGTTCTTGAAGAACTCTAGCAGAAAAAGCATGACATACGCTACAAGTCTCTTGCAGATGTTTCGGCCCCAAACAATAAACACAGATTGAATGGCTGTCTGTTATGGACATTTTATAACTGCACCGAGTGCATTTTTTAAAACCTGACTTTTGTTCTTTAGACATAGTACAGGCCCTACAACAAGTATGACTTTACCACAAAAAGTAAGCACTATAATAAAAAAGCGCCAACTGAAAAGCGCGAGACACACTGGCGCGAGCACTTAGGAAAAATTTACCTCACAAACAAACAGACAAAACAAGTCCAACGGCCCAAAGCCCTCTAATTTAAACGGGCTTGGCCCGAAAAACAATTGACCACAAAGGGAAATTAAGATTAAATAGTACACAAGGGTAGGGCAAAGGCCCTCTAACTTAAACGGGTCTTGCCCGACTGAAAAAAATAAAGTACCAGAAGACACTCAAGCACTCAAAAGTCACAAATAGTATAAAGAATAGCTGTTAAAACAGCTGTTTGGTTAATATATGACAAAAACCCCAAGGTCAAGGACCAATAAAGGTAAAAAGAACCACTTAGCTCCAGCCAAGTCGAGACCACGTCCAGCTTGTAAAGCGGCAAACGAGATCTGGGGAAGCAGGTGTAGTGCATCCTGGGATAGGGAGTAGCCCAGCCAATGAGAGACTTCGTGCTAGTGTATAAGTTGCCGAGTCGGAGCCGATGGATCGGCTCCGAACCCATCTGTCATGAATGTAGGCGAGATAGGATCCCATTACATCTATTGAGCACATCCAGTCGTCCTTCTGTAAGAACGGAAGGATCGATTGAAGCGTGACCATCCGGAACTTTTCTTTCTTGACATACGTATTGAGATTGCTTAGGTCCAAAATTGGCCTCCAGTCCCCTGTCTTCTTTGGAACTAAAAAGAACCTTGAGTAAGTTCCGGATCCTGCTTGGTCCACCGGGACTGGTTGGATGACTCCTTTTTCTAGCAGCTTTGAGATTTCTCTAGCTGCAGGTTCTCGCAGATGGGGTGGAACATCTGGGAATCTTTTTTGTGGTAACGGGGGGGGGGATAGAAAGGGAATTTTGTAACCTCTGGTAATAATGCTTTTTACCCATTTGTCTGATGTACGTTTTTGCCAGGCCTGAGGGTATAAAGCCAAGCATCCCCCGACTACCTCCAGAGCAGGACAGTCGGGCCTCCTCTCAGGAGTGCTGGAAAGGCTTCCCAGGGATGGTATCCCTGTCGCCTTGGTTTTGCGGACTCCCTCTGCCGCCAGGGCGGCGTCTTCCACCTCTGACCCCCCACCCTGCCTCTAGAGGGGGCATCACCCTGTGTGCCTGGGAAAGAACTCTGGGGTTTACGAAACCACATCTTTCCACCTCGTTGCCCTTTGGGGTACGGTCTGGATGGGGTGGAAAAACGGACTCCGACAGCAGACAGAGTCTTTCCCTCTTGCTCACACCGGGTCAGGGTCTCCTTTACTTTGGGGCCTAAAAGAGTGGCGCCATCAAAGGGGGCGTTAGTAAAGGAAGACTTGAAGGCTTCCACAAAGGAGCACAGGCGCATCCAGGATTGTCTACGAAGAGCAATCGCTGAAGCTGCAGCCCTACTCGATCCTTCGGCCGCATATGAGATGAGCCTCATAGACGAGTTCACAATAGATGTAAGGGTATTGAGTTGTGCTGTAACCTTATCCGAGACAGCAGCATCTGTAGTACCCTGGAGGGTATCTCCCAACTCCTTGACTAGATCCCTCTGTAATCTTGTGAAGTGTGTCAAGTAGTTCAGCGATCGCATGGAAAAAGTCGCTGAACTAAAAATGCGCTTCCCATATCTGTCCATGGTCCTAGAGTCTCTGTTAGGAGGATGGACAGATGAGGAAGATTCGGACATCTCCTTTTTCGTGGCAGCTGCCACCACCACAGCGTCCACTGGAACGCCCTTAGTGAGATATGACTTATCCTGAGGGGAAGTTATATATTTGTTAGGCTTCCTGGGAACTGGTTCCACTGTGTCAGGTGTTTCCCACGCCCTCTGAGCAATCAATTCCATTAACTCGTTGAAGGGCGGAGTGACCCAGGAGGAAGAAGGGCGAGCACCAAATGCCTTCAGCAGAACCGACTCATCCTCAGAAGGGGGTAGGGCCTGCCAATCACCTCTCTGTTTCAGGATCTCCAAGATGTCAGAAAAGGAGACATCTTCTGTAGGTGATTTTGGGGACCCTCTGACTCATCCAAGTCAGTATCCGATGTTAAGGATTCTTGTGGAGAATCCAAGTGCCTCCTCTTGTACAATCTTTTCCTCGGGACGTCATCGGGGGGGGGGCATCCGATGAAGCCTCCGAGGAAGAAGGGGCTCCCTCTGGGAGTGGCTGAGACACTGGTGCTTGACGCTTTTGTGTAGTCGTGGGTGCAAAAGAAGACAACGGACCTTTATGGGAGGGAGAAGTTGCTTCTGCTGAAGTGGTTGTCTGAGAAGACAATATCTTCCTCATAAGGTCGAAGGCCCCTGGACCCCGAGCCGAGGAATCCCCCGGTTCCGAAGAACGCGGAGGTATCTCCGACTCGGAAACCAAGGGCATCGACCCCGAGGACGGAGCCGAAGTGATCCGTGCCGAGGCGCCGAGGGGGAGAGTCGGCACCGAAACATCGTTTCGACTCTCGGTCCCTGAACCAAGGATAGATCATCGGCTCCGCGAGTCCGGTAATGGTTCCGACGGAGTCAAGGTCAACGGTGCCGACCAAGAAAGGGACGGTTCCGGCACCAAGGGCTCCACTATCATCAGATCAACGTCTCCCGGCTCCGAAGGCTGAGTAGGCCTCAGAGGAGGATCAGATGGAGATAAAGGAAGGCCTTCGAGTCTCGACACCAATTGAGAGGAGACTGCAATGAGTTTGGACAGGGCCGTGTTCTCCATTAACTTCTGCACCACACGATCTACGTCGGTGTCGGAGAGGGGCCTGGAAGACCGAGTCGAAGGAATCGAAGACGGTGCCGACCTCAACAGAGCAGGAGGTGGAAGCTCCGTCACCGGTTCCAAGACTCGAGGCTCGGTGACAGACAGAAGTTCAACACTCGGCCCCGAAGTCTGTGGAACCGGTGAACGAACCTTAAACGAAGTACTCGGAGCCGATGACCTGGGCTCCGATGTCTTCGACTCCTTCGAGGATCTAGAAGCCTGGTCTGACTTGTCAAGAGCCTCCTGGAAAGCAGGCTTCAAAAGACCTCTGTCCATAAGCTTCCTGCGCCTATCTGTCATGACCCTTCCACTAAAGGAATGACAGATAGAACAGTCTTCCTGTAAGTGGAGAGGGCCAAGACAGTAGACACAGGAGCTATGGTCGTCGGTGACAGACATCTTCTGCCCACACTGACACCTCTTAAATCCTGACTTAGCTTTCTCAGACATTCTGAAAGAAAAAGTAAGTACACTAATACAAGCACTGTCAAAATAGGTTATCAAGTAGCAATAAATAACAGGTATCAAATCCAAGTTTTAGCAGTAGTGGGGTAGGCCCTAAGGTAAACCTAAACTATATATATATGTATATATATATATATATATATATATATATATACTATATATAATAGAAAGAGGAAGACCAGACCATACACACACACACACACACACACACACACACACACACACACACACACACACACACACACACACACACACACACACACACACACACTAAATATCAGAGTCAAGAAATCCTAAAACTTTTGAAGAAAAATTTAAAGAAAAGTTATCTTATCTTATCTTTCCCAGTTGGTCTGAGCTGTGTAGAACGATGCGATCGGTTGCAGCGGCAAACTAGATCTGAGGTAAAGGCAGAGGGAATTGTGGGAGGTAGGTTGGTCTCGAGCTTCTTCTGGATGCAACGCTTTGCTAAGCGGCCTCGGCTCCGACACCCATGTGTAAGAACAAACGGCGAGATTGAACACTCTCACATCTGCTTTTATGGAGCTTAAGAGAATTGTGGATAACATAATTAGCTTCCAGCAGGGAATATTATTTATGGGTGGGGATTGGAACCCAATTTGCAATAATGAGGATGTATCAGGAAGACCAAGAATGGAAAATATAATGAAAGATTGTAGATTTCTGAAGAAATATATAAGAATATTTGGTATGAGAGACATGAAGTCAGTAATAGGAACTCGGACAGAATTTAATTATTCCACAAGGTGCAAAAACTGGGCTACACTGGATAGAAATTATATCTCACAGCAGTATGTGTATTTGTTTGAAAGCTTTGACACACATTCAACAGCTTTTTCAGATTGTGGACAAAATGAGGTAAAGTGAGGTAATTGTACTTACCCACTTACCTGTTAGAGAAAGGAATTTAAGGAATTGTTAGTGGAAATGATTCCAGAGTAATTGGGGAAAATATAAATTTCTTCAAAAGGTACAGTTAGTGAGAGAGAAAAAATTAAAACAGAGTTTAAAAACATGGTAGGAATAACACAGAAGGAGCTATGGGAAAATAATAGGAATTACTTAGACGGGATGATAAATGTTAAAGTATTGCACAATAAGGGTAATATTTTAGAAAAGAAAAGTTGCAACTGCAGATTGCTAAATGAAAAATAAAGAAATATTCTGGTAATATGCATGAATTATAAAGGTTGCTGTTAAGCAAACATTTTATGATAAAAACTGTGAACAGAAAATATTTTAGCACAATGACTCAGGCAACAGAAAATTTTAAAGGGTTTTTGCCAAAGTTAAAGAGCCTACGACAAGAAAAATAACCAGAGGTCCTATAGAAGTATTACAGATATTTCAAAAATTCTATGAAAATTAGTAAAAAACAGAGGAATGTGGAAACCAAGAAAAAGCACAAATGGAAATATTTATGAAAGATTAATTCTGCCTAGGTTAGAGGAAGATGAGGTTCAACAGTTAATAGCTAACGGACTTCCAAAGTAGCTGCATACTGATTGACGGCTTGATTTTAGCTCTCCCAGTGCAAACAACGAAACTGAAAGTTAAGGACCAGAAAATCTGCAAGTTTTAGTAAATTCAGTTACTGGCTAAAAAGTACACTGCTTGGATGCCACCACAGAAAAACTTAGAAAGCCTGAAAGAAAATCAGCTACATAAGTTGAAGAGAAAACACTGAGTGGGAACTTGGAAGAATCCTCCAGCTATTCAACAAAAAGCAGTTCATGCTCCATGCAAGACTTGGCTTCCAGCAATCTAGAGAAAAAAGATAAATCAGACGTGCTCAGAACTGATTAAAATAAACAAAACACTGATAGAGTATATCAACTCAAATAACAAAAGTTTGGAAAAAAAATGGAAGAAGTTTTAAACAGCTATTCAAATGAACTGATAAATCTACAAAAATCAGAGGTCAAAATGAAGAAAAAGCTACCTGAGTAGGAGACTCCTCAGGAAGAGCTGTTTCAAAAAATGGTAGAGTTAGAGGACAGAGCATGCAGAAAAAAAAGAAGCTATGTACGCACCATAACGTTACATCTGTATTGTCCATTTTCATTTGTCCTCGACTTATGGTGTTCGGTTCTGAGCATCAGAACTGACTTGTCTGTTTCTACAGCTCGCAGAAGCCACAAAAATCTTGTTCAGCCCTTACCCACAATGCTACTTTCCCTGTTACCTCAAATCAAGTTTGCAGAAAGACAGACAAACAAACCCAAAAACATTTATATAGTCCATATCTGGAATCACATAATAACAATAATAATTCTAATAACAGAAGTGGCATATGTCCATTATCCGAACCATCAAAAACTGAAGGGCAAGGGGAAGGAGGATGGGGAGTTGAGGATAAATGAAAAAAGTACAACACAGATGGAATGTTATGATGAGTACATAACGTCTTTATCTGATGTTGTCAATTTTCATTTTATCCTCGACATATGGGACAGAGTCCCCAACTACCTTAGGCCTTGGGTGGACTTAAAGAAGAATATTTCTAAGCACCATAGAACCAAATGACGCACTTTCCCTGAAGATGAAATTCAATTTGTAATGAGTAATAAAGGTATGAGGAGTAGCCCAAGCCACTGCTGCATAAACGTCATATATAGAAGCTCTAGACTGAAAAACTGCTGAAGTAGCAACTGCTCTTGTAGAATGAGTCTTTAAAGGTTTAAACAACTCATAGATAAAAGAAATGCAAACGTTGAGCCATCTGGCTAGCATTACTTTGGTCACTAGTTGGCCAAGTCTTGTAGGTGAAAATGACACAAATAATTGGTTGGATTGTCTTATATTCTCAGTTTTGTGTAAATAGAACCACAACTGTCTGTGAACATCTAATAAAGGTAAGCAGTATTCACCTTTGTTAGCAAAATCTGTGAACATCTAATAAAGGTAAGCAGTATTCATCTTTGCTAGCAAAACTGTGAAAAAATACTGGTAAATTGTAATACTGGATTCTGACACTATCTTAGGCAAAAAGGAAGGATTGTTTTTTAGTGACACTATCTTCGTGAAAAATCATATAAGGAGGTCTACATGATAAGGCTTGTATTTCTGGAATCTTTCTGGCAGAAGTCATTGCCACTAAGAATATAGTTTTACAGGATATAAACTTTAGATCACATTTAGCTGATGGTTCAAAAGGAAATTAAACAATGGTTTGTAATACTAAATTCAGATCCCAGAGGTTGAGTAGAATCCTTGCAAAGTGTTCTTCCTTTCAAGAAGGCTTTGTAAAGTTTATGAGAAGCCAAGGAGGATTCTTTAAAATCATTATGGAGATTAAAAATGGTTGCCTTGAAACGTGTGGCTAAAAATTCTAGGATGCTATCAACTGGAGCTGAAAAGGGGTCAGTATTGTTGTCACAAGCCCAAACGGTAAACCTTTTTCATTTACTAGCAAATAATTTACAGGTAGCTGGCTTATGAGAGGCAAAGAGTATGTGACGTACAGGGGAGGAGAGAGAGGGATGCCTGGCTATTAATGGAACTGAAGAAACCAAGCTGTCAGCTTGAGGATTACAATGTTCAGATGGATTAATCCCTCTGGGTGAGATAGAAGGTCCAGAGATGGGTCCAGAATCCAAGGTTGTTGAATCAGATAAGGCCAAAGAAAGGGGAATCATAGTTGTTGTTGAGGCCAATAATGTGCAATGAGGACTACTTTGCTCTTTAACCCTGATTGCTTTCTGTAGAAATGTCGGGATTAGACAAATTGGGGGAAAGGCATACAGTGGTCTGGAAAGCCAGACAGAGAAGAGCATCTCTCTGTGACTCCCCCCCGGGGGGGGGGGGGGGGGAATCAGGGCAAAGTAGTTGCTGCACTTATTGTTCAGGACAGAGGCAAACAAGTTGCAGCAACGCTGGCCCCTTCGATGGAAAATCCTTTCTGTCATTTTTGGATTGAGAGACCACTCGTGAGGCAGGAGACTACACCTTCTTAGACTGTCTGTTGTCACACTGGAACTACCCAGTATGTGGACTGTTATCAGAAAGTAGTTGGAAGAGATCACTCACTGCCACTCTATTACAGCTTCTTGACAAAGGGGATAGGATTTGGTTTCTCCCTGTTTGTTGATGTATCAAACTACTGACATATTGTCCCTTTGAATCACAACTGTTCTTAAAGGGAGAGCTGTCTGAAAGGCTTGCAATGCTAAAAGCACTGCCCTTAACTCCAGTACATTGATATGCAAGTTGGCCTCTATGGGGGACCGAGTGCCTTGAAGAGTCCCGCCAGATAATGGCCCCCAACCCCATCTAAGAGGCATCCATGGTCACTATAGCTTGGGGTTGTAATGGGACAAAGGGACAGCCTAGAAGAATCTCTTCCGAATGCAGCCACCAAGCTAGTTCTTTTTTGCAACAATTGGTGATCAAAATCAGGTCCGACATGGGTTGGTGTAACACTGACCATTGGGGCACCAGTAAAGTACAGTTTTGTACCTACCATAAATGTAGATGTTCGAAGATCCACATTGCTGCAGTCCTTACACTTGGGTAGTCCGCTGTCCTCGGTCGGCCCAAATATCAAAGTATTAGGCTGACGTCGGTCAAGGCGCTTAAGACTGACATCAGAACGTCAGTGTACAAATGCGCATGACCGACGTCATATCCTCAGTCTTTTCTTGCCCCAGATGTCAGAAGGCCCTAAAAAGAAAGGTCAAAACCAAAAGACAGCAAAAAACAACCAACCACCCTTGCACTAATCATATGTACAATATATACAATATCCACAATATTCACAACCCAAACCACACAACCGCCTCTAACTACAGAGGGAAGGAGGGAGGTAAATTGGACTGCAGCAATGTGGATCTTCGAACATCTACATTTATGGTAGGTACAAAACTGTACTATGTTCTTCATCTCACATTGCTGCAGTCCTTACACTTGGGTAGAATCCCAAAGCAGAGGTAAGGGAGGATGGCAAAACTATAAAGCATTAGGAGCTGCCAAAATGCCCTGTAAAATTGCAGTGGCAAAACCAGCCCTAGATTTAGAGTAAAGTGGAAGGTGGTAATGCTTAGAGAAAGTATGCACTGAACTCCAAGTAGCTGCCTCCAAAATATCTTTAGTTGCCACCCCTTAAAAAAGCTGTAGAAGTGGCAGTAGCCCTAGTGGAATGAGGCCTAATCCCAGCTGGAATCACTTTACCATGATGGGAATAACAGAAAGCAATACAAAACCCAATCCACTTAGAAATAGTTTGTTTTGACACAGGCTTGCCCTGAGAACCCAAAGCAAATGAAACAAATAACTGCTGAGACTGCCTGAACCCTTTAGTTCTGCTCAAATAATATCGCAACTGCCTGTGTAAATCCAAAGTGTGCAAAATCTTTTCCCCTTTATTTTGGGGTTTGCATAAAAATAGGCAAATGAATAGTTTGGTTTAAAGCCACACTAGAAACCACTTTAGGCATAAAGGAAGGATTAGTACGCAAAGATACCCTGTCCTTATGGAAAATTAAGAAAGGCTCAACCGCCATAAGGGCCTGTAATTCAGAAACCCTTCTACAGAGGTAATGGCCAACAAAAAAGCAGTCTTCCATGACAAATATTTCAACTCGGCAGTAGCTGCAGGCTCAAAAGGTTGTAGAGTGAGTTTCTCCAACACAAAATTGAGATCCCAAGCAGGAGTAGGAGCTCTACGTGGGGTCTTATATTCTTTGCCCCTCTAAGGAATTGCTTAAATAAAGGATGAGAAAACAATGGTGGGTCACAGTCATAGTGAGCAGAAATTGCTGCAGCATGAACCTTAATAGAAGAGAAGGACAAACCCTTGTCCAGTAACTCAGTAAGATATTGAAGAGCCACACTTAAATTAGGCTTAGAAACATCAAATTCCTTTGCTGTACTCCAAAATAAAAATCTCTTCCATTTATCTGCGTACACTTTCCTTGTACTAGGCCTTCTGGCCTCCAAAATAACATTCAAAACTTGCTGTGGAAGCTGAGACCCTCCAGGGTTTAAAACAGAATATGCCAGGCTGTTAGATGTAGAGAGTGAAGTTTGACATTGAGTAAATGACTGTTCTCCTGAGACAGCAGGTGTGGAATCGAAGGCAAAGGCCATGGAGGCTCCCGTACCAGACTTCTCAGTAATGGGTACCAGTGCTGTCGAGGCCAATCTGGAGCTATTAAAATCATCCTTGGCTTGTCCTGTCTGACCTTCAGGAGTACCTTTGGGAGGAGAGGCAGAGGTGGAAAGGCATACACATGAAGATTGCTCCACTTGAATGAAAGAGCATCCACTTTCCAAGCTGTGGGATGAAACCTTTTGTGCAAAACTTTGGCAGCTGGTAGTTTAGTGGAGAAGCGAACAGATCTATGTCTGGAGTTCCCCATAACACTGTCAATTTCTGAAATACATGAGGATCCAATTTCCACTCGTGGGGATCCATAATTTGTCTGCTCAACACATCTGCTAAGGAGTTCTGTGCTCCGGCAGAAACCTTGCCTGAAGATTCAGCTGTAAACTGAGAGCAGTCTCCCACAAAATCATTGCTTGTCTGCATAGAGGATAAGAATGCGTTCCCCCTTGCTTGTTGATGTACCACATGACAGTTGTGTTGTCTGTTAGAACCAACACCTGCCCTGGAAGAAGTAAATCCCTGAAAGCTATTAATGCAAATTGGACTGCTAACATCTCCTTCAAGTTGATATGTAGATGTTGAAGTCTGGCAGGCCACGTGTCTTGTATCCACTTTCCATTTAGATGAGCTCCCCAAGCTTTGTCTGAGGCATCTGTCGTTAGAATCTGACTCGCCTCTGGTCGGGTCACAGAGAGTCCCTTGTTTAGGTGACATTCCTGAGCCCACCACAAAAACTCCTTTTGAATGCAAGGTATTATTTGAATGACAGTGTCCATATCTTGGCAGTGCTGTGTCCATACATTTTGAGATACCATTGTAGCTTCCTCATATGCAGTTTGGCATTGGGAAGCACCAGAATACAAGATGCCATGAACCCCAAGGCTTGAAGGACTGTCCTTGCAGTCAGCCTGGACTGATGAGACAACTGATGGAAGTAAAGAGAAAGATTCTTTTGTTTGTCCGGGGTCAAAAGGCCATCTGGGACGCTGTATTCAGTCTCACACCCAGAAAGCACATGTCCTGAGAGGGTACTAGACTGGACTTTATTTCGTTCACAGAATACCCCAGGCATCTTAGCACTGCTATCACATACTGTAAATGATGAAGAAGTTCGTCCTTTTCTTGGGCCAGAATCAGGCAATCGTCCAAATAAGGATAGATCTGTATTCCTCTTAGCCTGAAGAAAGCTATCACTGGAGCCAGAACTTTCGTGAACACTCTGGGCGCAGTAGATAAGCCAAAGGGCAATGCAGAGAACTGATAATGAAAAGTCCCAGCCCGAAAACGCAGATACTTCCTGCAACTGAGCCTGATAGGAACATGAAGGTAAGCCTCCTTGAGATCCAGAGTCACCATCCAGTGATCTTTGCCCAGCAGAGGCAAAAGCTGTTGGAACGTCAACATTTTGAACTTGGGAATGTCCAGATATGTGTTGAGGATAGATAAATCCAAAATTGGTCTCCACGTGTTCCCCTTCTTTGGTACTAGGAACAGGCGAGAATAAAATCCTAGGCCCACTTCTGGTAGAGGGACCGGTTGTATGGCCCCTATTTGAAGTAGCAGAGAAATTTGTTTGTGAGCCTCTAGTCTTTGCTGAGGAGGAACATCTGGCATGCCTTTGAAAGGAGGCAAGGTATGGAAATAAAACCTGTAACCTTGGTGTATGATATCCAATACCCATCTGTCTTGAGTAATCAAACTCCAATTTTCCTTGAAGAGTGCCAACCTTCTTCCCAAAGGTGCTGCCAGGCGAGAAGGATCTGGCAGCTGAAAAGGTAGGTCATTGGGCCTGTTTACGAAAGGACTGGCCCCTGCCCTCACCCGAAGACTGTGCAGGTGAACTCCCCGTTCTAGGTCTGAAGGAACTCTGAGCCCTGCCCCTACCACGTCTAGATCTACCACTAGACTGAGAATCATAAGAAGGATACGTCCACCCCTTAGCAGGCCAATTCCTACTAAACTTCGGAGGCTGAACTTGCAAAAAATCTTTAACAGCCTGCATAGACTTAGCCTTGTCCTCCATTTTCTTCAAGACTGACTCCACAGGTGAACCAAACAACACATCCGACTGTAAAGGAGCATCCAAAATCCTTGTCTTAACATGGTCAGATAAATTCTGATCCCTCAGCCAGGCGTGCCTGCGAAGAACTGAACCAGTGGCAGCCACCCTAGACGAGGCCTGTACAGCATCAAAACCACATTGTAAAGAATGCTTACCCACCTGTTCCGAGACATGCACCAAATCTTGTAATTCTTTACACTCAATGCCTTCCGCCAGAGCATCTACCTTAGACTTCAATTGAGAAAGAAGATAGTTTTGATATTTCAACATGTGAAACTGGCAATTCAAAGCCCTCATAGCTAAGGTGGAAGAAGTATAGACTTTCTTTCCCCATCTATCCAAAGCTCTGGCCTCTTTATCTGGAGGAACCGGATTTTTTACAACAGAGGCCTTGACACCCTTAGGTCCCTGACTAACAGTTTCTGGGTCCGCCCTAGGACTCTTATAAAGATATTTATGAGCCTCAGGCACCCTGTAATACCTATCCTGTTTAACAGGAGCAGGAGGCAAAGAATCAGGATTAAGTGAAGCCTCTGCAAACACATCCTCCACAACATCCAGAACAGGTGGTATAGCCAAAGGCCTATGCTGGGGTAAAAGCAAAAATTCCCTAAGCCTTTTCCTGGAATCAGAGAAGTCCTGACCTTCCCACTTAAAATGTTCCCTCATGGAATGAAGAGTCTCTGAAAAAGAAAAATCCTCTGGAGGAGAAGCAGAAGGAGTCGAATCATCTGCATCAGAATCAGAATAAGGAGAGTACTCCTGCAAGTCTTCAGCCGAAGACTCTGAAACATCCGAAGCCTGCTCAAAACTCCCCAACTCTGGTTCCACCCTAGGCCTCTTATCAGGAGGGGCAAAGAACCTCTAATCAAAGTAATTAAATCTTCTGCCATTTTAAGCATGTGCTTCTTGGGCACAGATCCTGTAGAACTAGGAGTGACACCCACAGAAGCTAAACCTGGCCTGCCTCTGGGAGAAGCCTTGGAAACAGAAGGAGACGGCCTAACCACCCTAGGAAGGGTGGGCAGTACAGTCACCTGAGATCCCCCTTCAGCCTGTCCTGCCTACTGAGAGGCCACATCCTGCAATATCTAAGTCTCCCCTGGGACTCCAGAGAAGCCTCCGCGAACCACCGGTTCCACTGACGCCTCTAAAGAACCGGCGTCCGGTACGGACGACTCTTCTTGCCTGGGTTTAGCTGCTTTGTCTTTGCACTTCTTCGAAGAAGCGGGCGTCGGAGCATCCGACGGCATATTATAATTGCACCGCTTCCCGAAGACCAACCTGGCACAATCTAACCTTCGCAATAGTGCGCTTATTGAACCTAGCACAAAAGCGACACCCAACAACGTCGTGCTCAGGCCCCAAACAAGGAATACACAAAGTATGATAATCTCTATGCGGTATCTGCTTCCCACAAGAAATACAGTTATTTACTTTTTCTGACATCCGGTAAACCACTGAGGCAAGAAAAAACTAAAATATTCCCCAACGGGGTACTTAGCCAACTTTGACTCGGTCTGAAACTCCGAATTCGAAAAATTTCAGAACGCCGAACGGCACTTGCAACGCTGCTTCTGCATCGGACTATGCGGCAAAAAAGACTGAGGATATGACGTCGGTCATGCGCATTTGTACACTGACGTTCTGATGTCAGTCTTAAGCGCCTTGACCGACGTCAGCCTAATACTTTGATATTCGGGCCGACCGAGGACAGCGGACTACCCAAGTGTAAGGACTGCAGCAATGTGAGATGAAGAACATCCATTATATTATCTTCATGTGGAATTTTGCTAAAGGAACTACAGTTATAGCTGCAGCCGTGAAGCTCAATGCCCAAAGGACTAGGCAAGTGGTTACTTTTCTTTTGCCAATTAATTTCTGTACCTAAACTCTGATTTTCTGGAGTCTCACAGAGGGAAGAGAAGCTATATAAGTTTGAGTATTCAGAAGGGCTCCTATGAACTCTAAATTCTGAGGTGGGGTCAATTTCAATTTCTCGTAATTTACAGTTATTCCTAAGTAAGCACAAATGTGGAGTACATGGTCTCCTGATTCTACCAATTGATGCCTGGTTGGGGCTGTAATGAGTCAGTCGTCTATGGAAACACTCGGAATCCCTGCAGTCTCAAGTGAGCTACTTCTACTGCCATAAAGTTGGTGAACACTCTGGGGGAACTGTGTTGAGACCAAAGGGAAGAACTCTGAATTGAAAGTGACTGGCTCCAAGTCAGAAGCAGAGGAATCTTCTGGATCATTTGTCCATCTTTATATGGTAATATATATCTTGAAGATCTATTGAGCACATCCAAAAATCTTTTTCAAAAAACAAAAGAATGGACTGTACTATGACCATCTGGAATTTGGTTTGGTGAACTGATTTGTTCAGTACACTTATATCCGAAATTGGTCTCCAGTCTCCTGTCTTTGGCACTAAAAAGAATCTTGAGTAAATTCTGGACTCTCTCTGGTCTGGTGGGACTTCTGGGATGACTCTTCTCTAGCAGGTTTTGAATTTCTAGAACTGCTTGCTCCTGCTGACTGGTTTGAACATTGAGGATTTTCTTGCATACAGGAAGAGGAAGAGAAAAGGGAACTGTATAGCCTCTGGATATAATCCTCTGCACCCAATGTTATTTGTAGCCAGGCATTTTAGTGCAGGGATAAGCATCCCCCTCGAGTGCCTCCAGAGAAAGACAACTGGGCCTCTTCTCAGGAGCCCTGGTAGGATTTACCAGAGAAAGAATATCTAAAACCCTGATTTTACAGACCACCTCTGCTGCAGGGTGGCGTCTTCCATCGAAAATCCCCCCTCTGACCATGGGGGAACTACTTCCACGTGTGTTCTGAAAAGGCCCTTGGGACTTTTTGAACCACATTTTTCCACTGCTTCTCAGATTTCTAGAGAATGGTCACTTCTTCTTTTGGCTGCTCCAGTTAGGGGTCGCCACAGCGGATTATCTGTTTCCATTTCTTCCTGTCCTCTGCATCTTGCTCTGTCACACCAGCCACCTGCATGTCCTCTCTCACCACCAAACCTTATCTTAGGCCTTCCTCTTTTCCTGTTACCTGGCAGCTTCATCCTTAGCATCTTTTCCCCAATATACTCTGCATCATTCCTCAGCACATGTCCAAACCAACGTAATCTTGCCTCTCTGGCTTGGTCTCCAAACCTTTCAACCTGCGCTGACCCTCTAATATACTTATTTCTAATCTTGTCCACCCTTGTCACACCCAGTGCAAATCTTAACACCTTTAACTCTGCCACGTCTAGTTCTGACTCCTGCCTTTTTGTCAATGCCATCTCCAACCCATGTAACATAGCTGGTCTCATTACCCTATTGTAGACCTTCCCTTTCACTCTTACTGGTACTCTTCTGTCACAAATCACTCCTGACACTTCTCCACCCACTCCATCCTGCCTGTACTCTCTTCTTCACCTCTCTTCCACACTCACCATTCCTCTGAACTGTTGATCCCAAGTATTTAAACTCATCCACCTTCATCACCTCTACTCCCTGCATCCTCACCATTCCTCTATCTTCCCTCTCATTCACACACATATATTCTGTCTTAGATGCTGACCTTCATTACTCTTATCTCTAGAGCATGTCTCCACCTCTCCAGGGTCTCCTCCAACTGTTCAAGAGAATGGTCACTGAGGAGTGGAAAAAAGTATGCCCACTGCAGAAAGGGTCTTTCCATCTTTTTCACACCTGGATAAAGTTTCTCTAACCTTTGCACCAAAGACAGATAATCCATCAAAGGGTGCATTGACAAATGAAGACTTAAATGGTTCCACAAAGTCACATAGGTGCCTCCAGGAGTGTCTCCTAATGGCAATGCCTGAACCCACTGCTCTAGTGGTCCTTTCAGCAGCATGAGTGATGAGACTCATGGATGAATAGGACACAGACTCCAGGGTAGCCAACTGGGAAGCCAATTTCTCTTGGACATCCTCAAAAACGGTTCCTGTGAGGGTATCTGATAACTCCTTGACTCGATCCCTCTGAAGTCTGATGAAGTGTGCCAAGTAATTCAATGACCTTAAAATGAAGGTTAATGAAGCATAGACCTGCTTCCCATACCTATCCATTGCCCAAGACTGTCTGTTGGGCGGATGGCTAGAGGAAATTTCCTTAGCCACTTCCATTTTTATGGCTGCTGCCATGACTAAGGCATCAAAAGCTAACCCCTTAGCCCAGTACTGTTTGTCTTCAGGGTTGGACAAAAGATGTCAGGTTTCCTGGGGATATGTTCTATGGTATCAGGGGCCTTCCTTGCCCGCTGAGAGATCAACTGAATGAGTTCATCAGCAGGCGGAGTTACCCAAGAGGCAGATGGTTGACTGCCAAAAGCCTGAAGGTACACTGACTTCTCAGATAAACAAGTCTCCTTTAATAGTTCCAGGATGTCTCCAAAGGAGACATCATCAGGGGGTGACCTTAATGATCCTTCCCCTTCATCGAAGTGGGTGTCTTCAGTGATTGATTCCTCTGGGGAATCTAAGTGCTTCCTTTTGCACTTTTTCTTCTGAGGAACCTCCTCAGTGGGATGATCTGGGGAGGTATCAGAAGAGGAGGGAATTCCTGTCTGGGAATCCTGAGGTTTTGGCACCTGCTGACTCAGTGGAGGTACTGGTTGAATATCTGGTCGAAGGAAGGCAAGGGTGTTTGCTCCAAAGTGTAAGAAACCAACTGCCTAACTGCTGCAGTCAAGGCCCTCTCCATAGCTTTGAAGGTTGTCCCATCTGAAGAGGGAAAGGAGCTCGGAACTGAGAAAGACTGCATCAGAACCATGGTTACTCCTTGCTCTGAGAAGACACCTCCAAGGCTGAAGCCAGAGTCGAACTGATCGGTGCTGAGGGTCCTAAGTACAGAGAAGGCTAAAAAAAAATAGGAGTCGAATGTAGCCCCTCGGAGCCGATAGGAAAGATGCAACTCCGGGAGGTCTCTGGTTCCAAATGAACCAAAGAGCTCAGAGTGAGAATCTGAATCGCAGACAAGGGCAACTTTGGCATCAATACAGTCAGCTCCGAGAGACTCAGAGCTGAGAGCTCTAAAGCATCAGCTGAAGTAGGAGGAGGAAATATCTGAGGGGTAAAGGAAACTTCAGATCTTAAGCCTATGGGGGTTGGAGCCGCAGTGGAACTGGTCAATCCTCTCGCCCAGAGAATCATATTCACTAGTCTCTCCACATCATCTTCAGTAAGGCTTCAGAGAGACAGAATGGAAGGTGATTTTGGCCATTCCAGAAAGGGTGAGGGCAGCCTCTCCAGAGTCGAATGACGGTGAGTATGTAGTTCTCACCAGTGTCAATGTGGAATACTCCCCCCATGGCTTGCGTGGTGTCGAAACGCTCGCCACCAAGGAAAGTGCCTGCACTAATAATTGTGATGCCGATGGATCAAGCTGCTGCTTGCCAGAAACCTCTGGTGTCGAAGACCTCGTCTTATCTGGAAGGTTCAGTTCCTAAAAAGATGTAGGAACTGGTAACTTATGTACTATGTCTGTCGGTTCCAAAGTAACTGTAGGAACTGAAGACTTTTAGCTTTTTTGAAGGCAATGTTGAGGTAGAGGTTGGCAATGACACATTCCTTTTCTTTTGTTTCTCCAAAGAGTTAGTGGAGGAAGAGGAAGGAGGAGATGACACATCAGTTTTATTTTGAATTTCTTCAGTACCAGATATGGCCTTCCCTAAAACCAGAAGAGATAAGGCCCCTCAAGATTAACTTATTTTTTCTTTCAACCAAAGCTCTGTGGCTGAAAGAATGTCAAACACAGCAGGTCTCCTGAAGATGGAAGAGGCCTAGATAGCACACACGTAAGTGTGTGTCTGAAAAATATATCTTGTGCCCACGTTTTTTGTACCTCAAACCCAGAAGGGGCTTTAGATTTGTTAGACATGTCTTGCTCCAAAAAAAAAATGGCAAGCAGGCAAGGCACACACACACACACACACACACACACACACACACACACACACACACACACTGAAGAAAAGGAGAAACAACTACTTTTTTTTTTAAAGCTACAAAGCCAGGAAAGTTACACAGGAAAACGACTATCAACAATGATTGTCAAGAATACAATTTTATTAGAGAGAAAGGAGACAAAAATTGTATGTAAAAAAGCAGAAGTGGTTCAAAAAGTGTATCAGATAAGGTAACGGTGAATGAGACTACTAAATAGTCAAAAATCAGGAAGAAACAACAAGAAACAAGAAACTTTTACTTGGCTTGCTCCAGAGTGAAAGGCAACCACATCTGACACAAAAAGCAGCAAATGAGATACGAGGTAACAGGGAAAGCAGCATTGTGGGTAAGGGTTGAGCTTGAGAGTTTTTGGCTTCTGCAAGCTGTAGTAATGGCCAAGTCTATTCTGATGCTTAGAACCGAATCCCATATGTCAAAGATAAAATGAAAATTGACATCAGATTAGATGTTATGTGTTCACCATAAAGATGCATCTGCGTTGTCTGTTTTCATCTTTTCTTAACCAATGGGTCTCAGATCCTACCTCGGATCCAACTTTGGCTACTCCTACAGGTTTTGGCTCTATCACTCAAGCTCATTCCCTTACCCATAATCATCCACTTTAGCCTGGATTACATCAGATCGATACTGCCCTGTATTTAGCCTATTATCCTGTCCATAGAAAAAGTCAACAGCAAGACACTCTAATTTCAAATCTGATTTTAGTTAGACAAGAAGGAAAGGAAGAGAAAGACTGGAGCGCATCAAAAGGCAGGCAAAATAATACTCCTCAGGACATACTGAGAGACCAAATGTAACACTTTCAAAAAGAAGGGGGTTGGAGAGTGACAGTATGAGGAAGGATGAAAGCAGACAACACAGATACTTTGTTATGGCGAGTACATAACTTTTGTATCTGATGTTGTCTTCTTCGTCTGTTCTTCAAATAAAAGCACTGAACCCCAGCTACAGAAACCCCAGGGTGGTCCTCAAGGAAGAACATTCCAAGAGCCAAATACAGTCCTATTTCCAGACAAAATGTACAATTTGTAATTAGAAATAAAGGTATGAGAATTAGACCAAGTGGCAGATACACAAATTTCATCTATGGAAGCCCTGGACCAGAAAGTAGATGATGCAGACACAGATCTATAGAATGAGCCTTAGAAAGTTTAGGTAGTGTCAACCCGTTCTTCCTATAAACGGATGAAATTAAATCAGTGAGCCATTTGGCCAAAATTACCTTTGAGATTGACATGCCCAATTTGACTTTGGAGAAGATAAAATACAGCTGGTCCGATTTTCTGAAATGTTTACTTCTGTGGAGATAGCCAAGTTGTCCAAGAACATCCATAAAGTGCAGCATGTATTCTCCTTTGTTGGAAAATTTTGGACAGAAAACAGGAAGGTTGATAGACTGATTTATAGCTGTTTCTAAAGCCATCTTAGGTAAAAAAGAAGGATTAGTATGGTGGGACACCCTGTCTTTGTGAAAGATCAGGTACAATGGCTGTGAAGAGAGAGTCTGGATTTCTGATACCCATCTGGCCAATGTGATTGCACCCAGAAAAAGTTTTTGAAGACAAAAAAATTTAAGTCCATCTTGGCAGATGGTTCAAAGGGGGGCTGAGTCAGAGCTCGAACAGGTATTGTTTTAAATCCCATGCTGGGGTAATATCCTTAATAAAAGGCTGCAGTAAGAAGGTGCCTTTGAAAAAGGCTTTACATAATCTTGATGATGCCAAGGACAAATGTATCTCCTAAGTGAAAATTAGAGCTAGGATCAGGTTGGACCTTTATAGTAGAATAACTAGATCTGCTGCTGAAAATGGAAGCAAGAAAATCAAGACAGCTGGAATAGGTGCTGAAAAAGGGTCTAGTTCTCTCTGGAGAGCCCAAAGAGTGAATCTTTTCCATTTGGTCTTATAAACCTTCCTAGTAGAATCCTTCTGAAAAGATGTGAGAATGTGCCAAACCAGGGAAGAAAGCCTGGACTATCTAGTCTTTATATGAAGTGGAAAAAAACATGTGGTCAATTTGAGGGTCCAAATGTTCAGATGAGTTTTCCCAGATGGACAAGATAGGTGATCTGGGGATGGACCCAAAACCCAGGGAGGGTGGACTAGATGAGGCCACAGGAAGGAAATTATATTTGTTGATGCCAGACGGGGCAATGAAGAATACTTTGCTTTGCCAGTGAGACACTTTCTGAAGAAACTTAGGAATTACAGGAGTAGGAGGAAATACGTAAAGGAGCCAAGGGTACCAATCATGAATCAGAGAGTTCTTGCAAACCCCTTCCTCTGGGAAGATCAGGGCAAACTATCTGTTGCATCTGAAGTTGTGAGGGGAAGCAAAGAGGTTACAGCATGGCTGGCCCTACTGACGAAAAATCTGTTCCTTCAACACAGGGTTAAGAGATCAATCGCTAGTAAGATGGACCTGCTCAGTTTGTTTACCAACACACTGGACTTCCCCAGGATATGCATTGCCAAAAGAAAGAGAACAGAAGAGATCACCCATTGCCATGCTCTCAAAGCCTCTCAACACAATGGGTAGGATCAGGTTCTTCTCTGCTTGTTGATGTACCAGACTACCGACATATTTCTGAAAAGCAACGGTCACTGGAGGGAGAGCACCTTGAAACTCCTGCAATGCTAATAGGACTGTCAATTTCCAGGAAATTTATACAAATATTGACCTTCAAATGAGACCAAGTGCCTTGGACTGTCTTTCCAAAGTAATACCCACCCCCAATTGGGACGTGCCTGTAATCACTGTGGCTTGTGGGGCCAGAAGCATAAAACAGCAGCCCTGAGAAACTTCTTTTGTGGTGATCTGCCAGGTTGTGTGTTCCCTGCAATTCTTTGTAATCTGTATCAGCATGGACGGGGGAGGGGCGTATTAATGACCACTGCACTGCAAGTGTCCGCTGCAGTACCCTCATGCAAAATACTAGAGTTATAGAAGCTGCCATAGCTTCAAAAAGTTGCAAAACTAACCTTGCTGGAGAAGAAGGAAGAGAAAGAATGAGGAATGTTTGGCTCTGAAAAAGTGTTTAGCTTGTGATCTGTGCCACTGTATCAAAACAAGCACCAATGAATTCTAGGACTTGAGTGGGGGAGAGCTGAGACTTGGCACAATTCACTGTGATGCCCAGTTGAAGACATATTTGGAGCAGGCAGCTCCTGGATTGAATGAGTAGAGGCTTGGTGGCAGCACAGAGAAGTCAGTTAAGACAAGGAAACACCCAGAACCCTAATAGTTTCAAATGAGCTGCAACCACTGCCATGTACTTGGTGAACACACCCTGGGGGGCTGTGGTGAGGCCAAAGGGCAGGGCCCTGGATTGTTAGTGACTAGCTCCCAGCCAGAGGTGTAGGTATCTCTTGGAGCACCTGTCTATTTTGATGTGATAGTAACCATCCTGGAGACCTTTAGAGCACATCCAATCATCCTTGCACAACAGTGGCAGAATGGACTGAACCAGGACCATCCAGAACTTCGAGTGTTTGACAAACTGAATCAGATTGCTGAGATCCAAAATTGGTCTTAGGTCCCCAGTTTTCTTTGGCACTAAAAAGAACCTCAAGTAAATTCTGGATCTTTGCTGGTCTGGGGGAACCATTTGGATGTTTTTGCTAGTGGCATTTGTATTTTTGTGGCTGCCACTTTCCTCTGTACAGATGGAATGTTTGGAATCTTTTTGATATGCTTTAGAAGAAAAAGGAAAAAATGGTATGTAATAACTTATGAATATTATACTGAACACACAGGCATCATTGCTGATGGTTGTCCAGGATTCTGGGTACAGAAATAAGTGCCCCCAAACTGTCTCCAGAGTACAGGAGTTGGGCAATCTTTCAGGAGAGCTGAAAGGGCCTTCTCAGAGGAAAGGCCTCTGAAATCCTGATGTTGCAGGTCTCCTCTGCCATGAGGGCAACATCTACTATTAGAATTCCCCCCTTAGCAGCGAGATCTTTCTCCATACAAGTCCTGTGAAGATGCTTGCATCTTCCGGAACCACTCTGGTTCCCTGAAAATGTCCTCTGAGGGGTAGAAAAATGTATCATCATGGCAAATAATGTCTTCCCATCCTGTTTACTCCTGGAGAGAGTTTCCTTTACCTTAGAATCAAACAAGGTGGATCAAAAAGGGAGCACTGATGAATGAAGTCTTGAAGAGCTCTGCAATGTCACAAAGGTGCATGCATCCAGGCATGCCTTTTTACAGCAATTTCTGAAATTGTGGCTCTCAAAGCTCCCTCTGAACCATGAGAAATCAGCCTCATGGAAGCATTCGATAGGGACTAGAAGGTAAACAGTTAATAAAACGTCTTCTTGTCCTCCGCAGACATGGTCCCTGAGAGGGTATTGGAAAACTCCTTGATCAGTTCCTTCCGAAATCTCATGACATACACCAAGTAGTTCAGTGATCTGAGGGCGAAGTCACTGACATGTAAATACTCTTCCAAAACCTGTCCAACTCTTTGTTCAGGTAATGGAATGAACTCTTCTCAACAAGCTATTTCCTGGTGGCCCCTGCTACCACCATTGCATTCACTGGGGGAACCTTACTCCAATGGGCCCTAGCCTTTGGTACAACAAAGTGTTTATCTGGTCTCTTAGGGATAGGCTGTGACATCTGGATCCTTCCAAGGTGGAGGGAGATGAGGTCCACCATCTCATCCACTGGGAGGACTACCCCAGGACATAGCTGAGCTGGCTCTGAAAGCCTCAAAAACACTAACTCCTCGTGGGAAAAGGCGATGGAAGACAAACCACTTTTCTGCCCCAAACATTTGAGTATTTCACCAAAGGAAACTTCCTCAAGGGGTAATCTCAGGACCCCCTCCCCTTGAATGAAATTGGTGTCTTAAGTGCCTCCTTTTGCACATACACTTCTGAGGCAGAACATGCTTTCTCCAATACATTAAAGGCAGAAGTCCTGGGAGAAGCAAGGACTGCTCTGGCAGGAGCCGAAGTCACCTTGCTAGGATGTCTCAGTGCATCAACACAATCCTGCCTCAACACAAAGTTTGGAGACAAGCTGTTCAGTGCTGAGGTCCCGAGAGGAAGGGATGGCTCCAAGAATATCAGAGTCAAACCCAAGTACCCTGCTCCAGCACCAATGCTAAGACTCCAAGTTCCCACCAGCTCTAACAGTGTCAGCGCCAACTGGCTCAGAAATGTAGTTGAAATTAACGAAGGCCAAGCCTTCAGATCTGACACAAGCTCAGAACTTGGGTGCGATGGCTCCAAAACCACAGGATAGATTGCTGTAAGAGTTAACAGTTGGGTCTGAGTTGGTAGCAGGCTCAAGGGTCTAGTGGAAGATGGAGCCAGTAGGACTCCCTACTGAATCAGGGTCCTGAGAAAGTTCCTCATCATCCAGTCTACATCTGCTTCAGTTAGGCTCCTAGTCAATCGGAGGGATGAGAGGGTTCAAGGTGGCTTGCAAGCCCTTCAAGGATACTCCTATAAGAAGGTGGCATGGCTCCTAGAAGGTATAGGCTTCACAGTGTAACTTGAGGAGTAGTGGACTGAAGACTTAGATTTAACTCTTGTAGGATCTGATGAGTCAGACAGATCTGATGGCTTGGAGACCTTTTTAGGCGGAGCTGAACCCAAAACAAAAGAAGCAGAACAATCAGGTTACAAAATTTAGGGAAGAATACAGGCAAATTAATAGGCTGACTAATACTGGATTCTGACACCACCTTTGGAAGGAATGAAGCAGTGGTACGCAAGGTTACCCTGTCCCTAAGAAAAATAAAGTATGGGGGTTTTGAGGATAATGCTTGAATCTTGGAAATTCTTCTGAGTGACGTAATGGCTACTAAAAAAATTGCCTTCCGTGAAAGAAATTTAAGATTACAGGTAGCTGTGGGCTCAAATGAAGGTTGAGTAAGGATCTGCAATACTAAATTTAGGTACCAAGGAAGAGAAGGATCTTGAAAAGGAAGCCTTAAGAGTAGTATGCCTCTGAAAAATTGATTTACTTAACTTATGAGATACTACAGGCAAGCCATTTATCCCAACTTGGAAATTTGATTTTGCTGCTAACTGGACACTAACTGTACAAAAACTAGCTCCTTCATCAAAGAGATCTGATAAAAAATCCAATATGTTATGTATGGGAGCTGTAAAAGGTTCAATGTTATGTTTCTGAGCCCGAAAAAAAGAAGTTATGTACTTACCATAATGTTCCATGTGTGTTGTCCATCTTGTGCTTTATTCTCACTGATGGGTCAATTCTTATCCGTCAGATCCATCTCGGCCTTTACATAAGCTCGAGGTCCTCAGCCAAGCTCGTGGGTATTTTTCCCTACCCATAATGCAACTGTTCTATAACCTCAGATCTAGTTTGCCCTCCAGTAATGACTAGAAATATACATTATAAAGAATATGTAAAACACATTACACAAGACATACCCCCAAAGGCTGTAGAGGTCTATAAAGATCCAATTACAGATACTCTGTCTGCCAGGAGGGGGAATGGAGGGTGGGTTGTGAGAATAAAGGATGAGATGGACAACACACATGGAACAATATGGTAAATGCATAACTTCTTTATGTGATGTTGTCAATTTCGTCTTTATTCTCACTGATGGGACTGCGTCCCTAGCTACCTAATTCTTGGGTGGCTCATGGGAGAATATTCCTCTGAACCAAAGAACCAAAGAATGCTCTACTCCTAGAGGCCAAATCCAACTTATAGTGAATAATAAAGGTATATGGCTTAGCCCATGTTGCGGCAACACAGATACTGTCTAAGGGCAATCTGGCTTGGATAGCCGCTGAAGTAGCAAACAATCTGGTAGAAGGAGCTCTAATAGGATTAGAGATGGTCTTTTCACTAGAAATGTACATGAAAGATGTACATTGTGATAGCCAATTGGATAGTGTTACCTTAGAAACTAGTTGGCCTTTTCTAATGTCTGAATATGAGATAAAGAGCAGATCTGACTTTCTGAATTGTGATGTCCTGTGCAAATAGAAACGTAATTGTCTATGAACATCTAAAAGCTAGAGTGTGTACTCTCCTTTGTTTTGAGAATTTGGAAAGAACACTGGTAATTCAATAGACTGGCTGAGGTTAGTTTTCAAAACCACCTTAGGTAAAAAGGAAGGGTTCATTTTCAGAGAGACTCTATGTCTTTATGAAAAATTATCTACGCATGCTTAGAGGACAGGGCCTGTAACTCAAACTCTTCTTTCTGAAGAGAATTTCAAATCACATGTGGCAGAAGGTTCGAAAGGTGGGTAAACAAGTTTTGACAATACAAAATTCAAGTCCCAAGGTGGAATAGGGTTTCTGTATGGAGGGCGAACCAAAGAAGTACCTCTGAGGAATGCTTTACAAAATCTGTCAGAAATTATAGCGGTACCATTATCTCTTAAGTGAAAATTAGAAATCACTGCTAATTAAACTCTAAAAGTGGCTGCAGCAGCTCCCTCATTGAATAATTTGGCTAATGTTGAAGAAAGCAGAGGAAGCCTGGCTATCATGGGAAGTGGAGCAGCCAATCTGTCAGTTTGAGATTGTGTAGGCTGGGATGAAGTTCGGCTGACGGAGGTGTCAGAAGATCCAGAACTGGATCCAGGATCCATAGTCCCTTCTGTACATAAAGCCGGATATAAAGGAACCATATCTGTCAAGGCCAATAGGGGCAATTGGGATTACTATGGTCTCCAGCAAGCTTGCTTTCTGTAGAAATTTGGAAATCAGAGGTATTGGTGGGAAAGCATAAAGAAGTCCCGGGGGCCAATTGTGGGCAAGTGCATCCCTTGGTGACTCTTCCAGCGGGGGGATCAGGGAAAAGTAGTTGCTGCATTTGGCACTGATAGGTGACTCAGAGATCACAGCAAGGCTGGCCCCATTTTCGGAAGATCTCTTCTGCCACTTTCTGACTGTGGGACCACTCGTGTGGCCAAAGAATGGCTCTGTTCAGTTTGTCTGCAATAACATTGGATTTCCCTGGAATGTGCATTGCTATGAGAAAGTGGTTGGAGGCCTCTGCCCACTGCCAGACCCTCAGGGCTTCTTGACATAAGGGTAAGATCTGGTTCCGCCTTGTTTGGTTGTATACCAGGCCACAGACATGTTGTCTGAGTGAATTGTTATTGTACCTAGAGGGAGACAGTTCTAAAATGCTTGCAACACTAGCAGCACTGCTCTCATCTCTAGAATATTTATGTGCAAATGGACCTCGTGTTCTTGCGAAGTGCCTTGGACTGTATTGCCCAGATAATGCCCCCTCCACCCTATCTGCCACACGTCTGTGATCACTGTAGCTTAGGTCTGGGGGGGGGGAGAAAGAGACAGCCTTGAGAGATTAGGGGAGACTTGAGTCACCATTGAAGGTCTCTTTTGCAAGAGATGGGTTAGCATAATCTTGTGCGACACTTTAAGATCCAGAAAAGACCATTGTGTTGAAAGTAACCACTGGAGGATTCTCATGTGTTGTCGAGCTAGTGGTATTAGCACAACTGAAGCAGCCATTTTACCTAGAACCCGTAGGACTAGTTTGGCAGAAGACTTGCTCTTGCTGATCAGCATCCTTATATAATGGCAAAGATCATGTACTCTTTCTTGGGGAAGCTTTGCTGACATGATTGTGTTTATTTGTGCTCCTATGAAAACCAAGGATTGACATGGCTCTAGAAAAAGAAGTTATGTACTCACCATAATGTTCCATCTGAGTAGGTAAACTTCATTTGTCAGCAACCTGTCGGTTACGGATCCGAGCAGGCAGCATACCAAGCAAAAAGCTCCAAGCTCCCCCCCTTACCCATACTGCACTGCAACCTCCTTCCAATCCTCAGATCGAGTTTGCCACTCCATACATGACACCAACAAACTAACCTGAGACCCCTAAACCAAGGACAAACCTCTAACTCGTGAACTCTGCACATCGAGTGCAGCAAAAAATGCCAAGGTAAGGGGGAAGGAGGGGGGGATGGTTGCTGACAAATGAAGTTTACCTACTCAGATGGAAAGTTATGGTGAGTACATAACTTCTTTATCAGAAGTAGTTAACTTCATTTGATCAACAACCTGTGGGACAGAGTCCCCAGCTACCCGAAATCTTGGGATGCCCTTAAAGAAGGATATTCCAGAGCACTGCAGAGCCAAATGAAGCCCTTCCTCTAGACACCAAATCCAGTTTTATAATGATTAATAAAGGTGTGAGAAGACACCCAGGTAGCCGCTGAGCAACTGACATCCAGGGAAACTCTAGACTAGATTGCTGCAGACGTCGCCATAGAACGTTTAGAATGAGCATGAACTCCTACTGGTTCTGGTAAACCAATCTCTCTGTATACTTGTAAGATACAAAGGGAAATCCACCTAGCCAGAGTTATCTTTGAAGCTGGTTTCTTTAAAAAGGGCTTAGCAAAGGAAACAAAAAGTTGATCAGATTTGCGAAAGGCCACCGTCCTGTGCAAACAAAAACGTAACTGCCTGTGAACATCCAGCAAATGAAGTTTGTATTCCCCTTTGTTCTGAAAATTAGGGAAAAAGACAGGCAAATGAATAGATTGAGTAATATTTGTCTCAGAAGCAACTTTAGGAAGAAAGGATGGATTAGTCCTGAGAGACACGCTGTCCTTATGAAACACAAGGTATGGGGGTTTCATACAAAGAGCTTGCAGCTTCGACACTCTCCTTGCTGAAGTTATAGCTACCAGAAAGGCCGTCTTCCATGACAAAAATTTTAAGTGAACTGATGCCGAGGGCTCAAGAGGAGGCACAACTAAGGCCTGAAGAACCGCAGTCATATCCCACGGTGGTGAAGGATTCTTAATAGGGGGTCGCAGAAGAAAAGTGCCTTTCAAAAAGGTCTTACAAATTCTGGCAGTAGCGAGGGAGCCTAAATTGTCTCCTACATGGAAATGAGAAATTGCCGCCAGCTGTACCTTCACTATGGAGGAGCTGGCTCCTTGCTGGAAGATATGAGACAAAAAGTCTAATACCGCTGTGATCGGACCGGTAAAAGGATCTAGATTTCTCTGTGAAGCCCAAATGGAGAAGCGTTTCCATTTGCTAGAATAAATTTTCCTGGTAGAGAATTTATGTGCCGCAACCAAGATAGATTTAACAGGAGAAGAGATACCGGGAGTCCTAGCATTTAATGGAACTGGAGCAGCCAAGCTGTGAGCTGCAGTCTGTCCAGATTCGGAGGAAGCATTCCCGAGGGATGACGAATTAGATCCGGAATGGGATCCAAGATCCAAGGAGGAGCTATGGGATGAGACCATAGACAGGGGAACCAGACCTGACGAGGCCAGAATGGGGCTATGAGGATCAATCTACTCCCCAACTGGTGAACTTTATGTAAGAACTTTATCATGAGAAGGAGCAGGGGATATGCATAAAGAAGACCGGGTGGCCAACCATGAACAAGAGCGTCCCTGGGGCTTTTCCCCCTCGAGGAGATTAGAGCGAAAAACTCGCTGCACTTCGCGTTGGAAGGCAATGCGAAGAGATCGCAGCAAAGCTGACCCCACTTGAGGAAGATCTGTTCCGCTACACAAGGGTTCAGAGACCACTCGTAAGGAGAAAGGATAATGCTGCTCAATTTGTCCGCCAAGATGTTGGACCGACCTGGAATGTGCATTGCTATCAGAAAGCGGTTGGTGGAGATCGCCCATTCCCAGATTCTCATGGCTTCTCGACAAAGGGGATAAGACTTGGTTCCTCCCTGTTTGTTGATATACCAGACCACTGACATATTGTCTGACTGGATCGCAATAGTTCCCAGAGGTAGATAAGCATGAAGGGCCTATAACGCTAAAAGGACTGCTCTCATCTCTAGGACATTTACATGCAGAACGGTCTCATTTTGAGTCCACGTGCCTTTAACAGTCCTGCCTGAACAATGCCCCCTCCACCCTAGGCAGGCGGCATCCGTGATCAATATGGCTTGGGGTTGGAGCACAAGAAAGGAACATCCCTCCTGCAAATTCTGAGACTGGAGCCACCACTTGAGAGCATTTCTGCACACTCTGCTCAGAGGGATCGGAAAATCTAGAGGTTGATGAAGCATCGACCACTGAACTTGCAACGTCCACTCTAAAATTCTCATATGCAGACGAGCACAAGGGATCAGGTTGATAGCTGCTGCCATGGACCCTAAAGCTCTCAGGACTAATTCTGCAGGGGGTGCAGGGGACTGCAGGAACGCTAACACATGAAGTATCAGGCTGTGTAGTCTGTCTGGGTTTAAGAATGCCCTGGCCTGGCAAGAATCTATTCTCGCCCCTATTCTCGCCCCTATGAAGTCTAACACTTGAACAGGTTGAAGGGAAGACTTCCTTAGGTTTATGGTAATCCCTAGCCGAGGTGATATCTGGAGAAAGAAATCGCTGGCCAGCAAGAGTAGATGCCTGGTGGGGGCGGTGAGACCTGAATGCCCTGAAGTGTCAGGTGGGCCGCTACAACTGCCATGACCTTGGTGAACACCCTGGGGTCTGTGGTGAGACCAAAGGGTAGGACCCTGAACTGATAATGACTGGCCCCTAGCCGAAAGCGGAGGAACCTCCTGGATCGCCTCTCCATCAGAATATGGTAGTACACATCCTTGAGGTCTATTGAGCACAACCAGTCTCCCTCCTGCAGGAAGGGCAAGATGGATTGAAATGTGACCATCCGGAATGTTTCCTTGGCAACGAACAGGTTCATTGTAGACAAGTCAAGAATCGGCCTTAGGTCCCCCATCTTTTTTGGCACCAAAAAGAACCTGGAATAGATGCCTGATCCGGACTGGTCTGGGGGTACCTGCTGGATGGCTCTTTTTTTCTAGTAGTTTTTGTATTTCCAAGGCTGTGGCCTCCCTCTGAGTGTGTGGGACATCCAGGAGGCGCCTTGTGTAAGGGGGTTTGTTTATGAAGGGAATAGAATAGCCTCTGGATGTTATTCACAGCACCCAGCGATCTTTAGTGATGGACTCCCATTGGGCTAGGTGCATCGAAAAATGCCCCCCCCCCCGACTGCCTCCAGAGAGGAGCAGTCGGGTAACCCCTCAGGGTTGCTGCGCGGGTCTCTTTGAAAAAGGTTCACATGACCCGAAGTTCTTCGGCCTCCCTCTGCCTCTGGGCCGATGTCCACCTTGTCCCCCCTCTGCCTCTGGGGGAGACGGAGTCCTGAGTGTTCCGGGACTGCTGAGTTTTCCAGAACCACAGCTTCTTTTGCCCTCGCTGGTTCCTGGAGAAGGACCTTTGAGGGTTAGTGAAGCGGATCTCGATGGCTGACAGCGTCTTTCCGTCTTTCTCACTCTGGACAAGGGTATCACGGACAGTCTTCCCGAACAGGGTGGAACCGTCAAAGGGAGTGTTAGCGAAGGACACCTTGAAGGATTCCGAGAAGTCGCAAAGACCGAGCCAGGCGTGATGCCTTAAGGCGATGCCGGACCTGCTAGCCCTAGCGGTTCTCTCAGTGGCATGAGAGAGTAAACGCATGGATGTATTAGATACAGGCTTGAGAGTGGCCATATGAGCTGAGAAGGTCCGTTTATTCTAGGCCGACATGGACTCTGGGGGAGACTCAAGAGTACTCTTTCACGAGGTCCCACTGCAGTTGAATTACGTGGGCCAAGTAATTCAACGCTCTTACAGTAAAGGTGGCTGAAGCAAAAGTCCACTTTTCAAGATGGTCCACAGCCCTGGACTCCTTATCTGGGGGGGGGGGTGGACCAAGGAACTTTCTTGGGCGAGTTCCTTTTTTGTGGCCGCCGCCACCACAATGGCATCAACCGGGGAACCTTTGTTCCAAGAGGCTCTATCTGCCGGTGGATTCAGTATTTTGTCAGGTCTTTTGGGTATAGGCTCCACAGTGTCCGGTTCTCTCCATGCTCTGGTGGTGATAAGGTCCACCAGAGGGTCGGCCGGGGGGGACACCCAAGAGGTAGAGGGGCCTGTGTCGAACGCCTCCAGAAATGACTCGTCAGAGGAAGGTTTTTGGGCAGACCCCCCCCCCCCTCTGGCGAAGGATTTCCATAATGTCTCCAAAGGAGATGTCTTCGGGGGGGGGGGGTGATTTGGGTGAACCTTCCCCTTCCTCCAAGTCGGTATCATCAGTGAGGGACTCGGGGGGGAGTCCAAATGCCTCCTCTTACACTGGTGTTTGTGATGGACCGCCTCAGGTGGACTCTCCGGGGAGGGCTCACAAATGGTTTCTTGTTCCTCCAAGGGAACTGTCTGGGGCGCACTGGACAAAGGCTGTCCCTAGGGGGACTGGATGACGGAAAACAAACCCATCTGCGAGGGAGCAGGGATGGACCCTGAGGACAGAGTGAGGGGTCTCAATCCTCCAGAGAGAACACTCTCCATGACGTTGAATGCCGAGGGAGACCCAGCATCCCTGAAACTGGTAGCCAAGACCCTCGGATCCGATGAAGGGGATCGGAGCCGAAGCTGGAACGGTCGGACCTAACGGGACAGTATGCCCCGACCATAATGCAGCCGATGACACACTCATCCCCCGGATCTGACGCCCAACTCTCGGCTCTGAGAGCTCGGATCCGAAAGTGGATCCGACAGACTTGAGGGCATAGCTGGTGTCGAGGCCGAAGGCACCATCGGCGCTGACCCCCTGACTCCGGGGCTCCTCGGATCTATAGACTCCAATATCCAATGGTGGATCGGAGGAGGAGCTATTGAGGTGGAAAAAGGAGCCGAACTCCACGCACCAGGAGGGGGGGAGCCAGCCATACCCTCATCTGCATTTGGGTTTGTAGAAACTTTCACATCATCTGATACATGTCTATTTCAGAGATGCTTCTGGTTGATATGAAGGACTCCACTGATGCCGGCCGGGAGAGCCGACGCGAAGACGACCTCGAGGGTGGTCTAGCCTCCTCCTCCGGCGAAAAACGTGAACGGAGCCGAGGAGAGGATGGTCTGGGAACTTTTACTGGAGACAAGATAACTTTAGCAGGAGGTGCTGTTGGATCTAACTCGGCCTGTCGCTTGCGGCCCCTCCCTCTATCTTTATCCTTATCCACATGTCTCTCTGTATCCCTGTGCTTTTCTTTAATTTTCTTAGCCTCTTTCTCTCTCTGGGGTAAGGTGGGAGGGTGAGTTCCAGACAGGGGAGAAGGGCCAGAAGGCTGAACAGCCACAGCCGTGGCTGGTAAGGAAGCTGAAGAGGAAGAAGCAGAAGTTGATTCTGCGGGTAGAAGACGCACCAGACTCAACTTATTCTTGCGATCCCGCAGGGCTCGGGGGTTGAAGGCCGCACAAATCTTGCAGCCAGAAGACAAATTGGCCACCCCCAAGCAAACTACACACAGGAGTGTGACCATCGGCTGGAGACAGCTTGTGGCCATACTCTGTGCGCTTAGAGAAGGTCACTTTCTGACATTCTAAAGAACACACACACACGATGGGCGGGAAGGGAGGCCTACACTAAATGAAAGTTTTCAACTTTCAAAAACACGAAAAACCCAATAAGTGTCTTGGCCAATTAGCAATTTACCTCAAAATTATCAAAAAGGGCACACACAAAACAAGTTTTAGAGAAAAACCCTAACACTTGCCTGGAGCTCAAGAATCCTGTGCTGGTGGAGCCGCAGCAAACAAGATCTGGAGATTGGAAGGAGGTTGTAGTGCAGTATGGGTAGGGGGGAGGAGCTCGGATCTTTTTGCTTGGTATGCTGCCGGCTCGGATCCATAACCCACAGGTTGCTGATCAAATGAAGTTAACTACTTCAGATCAGACTTTTTGTAATTTATGGTGATTCCAAGGGATGAACAAAGTTGAAGGGCGTAGTCCCTGGCTTTCTGAAAAAGATACCTGGTTGCGGCAGAGTTGAGCCAGTCGTTCAGATATGGAAACACACTGAATCCTTTGCATCTCAGGTGAGCTGCTACTACTGCCATGCATTTGGTGAACACTCTGGGGGGGGTCTAGTGAGACCAAAGGGCAGAGCTCAAAACTGGAATTGACTGGCTCCTAGCTGGAAGAGTAAAAACCTTCTGGATTGCCTGCTCATTAGAATGTGATAGTATGCATCATGAAGGTCATCCTAGCACATCCAGCTGCATTTTTCCAAGAGTGGAAGTATCGACTGCAGTGTTACCATCCTGAACTTGTTCTTTCTCTCTGACCTGTTTAGAATGCCGAGATCCAAGATGGGTAATCCAGTTCCCTGTTTTCTTTGGAACTAAAAGTAATCTTCAGTAAGTTCAGATCCTTTCTGGTCTGCGGGGACTTGTTGGATGACTCTTGTTTAGCAACTTTTGAATTTCTAAGGTTGCCTGTTCCTTTTGACTGGGTAGAACTTCCGGAACTGATGTGCTTATAAGAGCAGGATAGGTGAAGGGAATGACATATTCCTTGGATATTATACTCTGCACCCATCTGTTGTTTGTGATGCTTTGCCAGGTTTCTTGGTGCAGAGACAAACAACCCCCCCTCCCCCCCCCCGATTGCCTCCAGAGGTGAGCAATTGGGCACTTCAGGAGCGCTGATAGGGCCCTCCAAAGAAAGTTTCGCTGGAGCCCTGATTATGCGGGCCTCTTCTGCCACGAGGGCGGCATCTACCATTATTGTTTCCCCCTCTGCCCTTGGGGAACTTTCACCTTGTGTGTTATGGAAAGACCTGTGGGGTTTTCTGAACTACATTTTTCCACTATCCCTCTGACCCTTTGGAAAGGGTCTGGTGGGCGCAGAAAAACATACTCCAATGGCAGACAAGGTCTTGCCTTCTTGTTCACACCTGGTGAGAATTTCCTTAACTTCTGGACAAAAAGAGAGGAGCTGTCAAAAGGGGCATTAACAAAGATAGATTTGAAGGGCTCCATGAAGTTGCAAAGGCACATCCAGGCCTGTCTCCATAGATTAATAACTGAACCCACAGCTCTACTCATTCCATTTGCTGTATACGATACAAGCCTTATGGAAGAGGTTACTACAGAACTGATGGTGGTGAGCTGAGCATTAACTTTATCTGCTACTGCATCAGCTACAGCTCCTTGGAGGGAAGTCTGAGTTCCTTTAACAGGTCCTTCTGTAGCCTAGTGAAGTGGGTAAGGTAGTTCGGAGATGGAAGGGCAAAGGTCGCTGATGAAAACACTCACTTCTCATATCTATCCACCACCACCAGGACCAAGGCATCACCTGGAACTCCTTTAGTCTGAAACTCTTTATCCTTAGGGTCAGTAATGAACCTGTTTGACCTTCTAGGAATAGGCACTATGGAATCTAGAGTCTCCCAGGCCTTCCCAGAGATTAAGACCATAAGCTCATTGGAAGGAGGAGTCAACCAAGAGGAGGAAGGGCTAGACCCAAAGGCCTTCAGGTAAACTGACTCCTCAGCCAAAGGGGAGGGGTTGGACTGCCAGTCACTACTTTGTTTTAACAATTCCAGAATGTCTCCAAAGGAGACACCTTCAGGATGTGACCTTGGGGACCCTTCTGCCTCATTGAGGTCAGTGTCTGATGTGACAAACTCCTCTGAGGAGTTAAGGTGCCTCCTCTTGCAGGTCCTCCTCTGAGGCACCTCCTCAGTGGGAAACTCTGGAGAAGTTTCAGAAGAGGGAGGAGTCTCCTGGTGGACAACCTTAGGCCTGGGGTCTCTGTGATCCTGTGGAAGGGTTACCTGAGAGGACGAAGACAACTGTCCCAGAGAGGGAGGAAGATCTGATGTAATATGTGCTGTAGACTTGGTAGGAGTCAAAACCCTCCTCATAACTTCAAAGGCAGACTGCCCCCACCCCAAGGACTCCCCAGGATCTGACAAAGAGGTTGTTGGAGGCAAAGGCATCCTCAGAACTGGCGACAGAAGCTCCGAAGCTGAAGTAGGAGCAGAACTCACAAGCACCAAAGCCCGGAGATGCAGAGTCAGATCCGGAGAGATCTGAGCTGGCTCTGAGGATCTGACCAGACAGTGTCAGCTCCTAGAGGTGTCCTGCTCTGAATGGAGGGAAACGCTCAGAGTGAATGTCTGCTATGAGGAAACTGATGGTCCTGGAGCTGACACAGAGAGAGTCTGGAGATTGGAGTCTTCCGGCTTGGAGGAGGAACAGCTACTAGGGGGATCGATTGCATCTGTTCAGATTCCTTTGGGCTTGGATCCAACAGATGTTTGACCAGGGCCGGAGCCTTCAGCAACCTCTGCACAACCCAATCCATGTCTTCATCAGATAAACTTCTAGTAGACTGAGTAGAAAGAGATGGGGATCTAGATTTAGCCAGTAATGGTAAAGGGGGCCAGGAAGTCACTGGTTCAAGTGAAGGCAATTGACTCTGATGTAGAGTCCCTGCCAGAGCAGAAGACGTCAGAGCCGAAAGTTCTGTCGGCTCTGATGTAGTCTTGGATCCAAGAATGACCTCCTGCTCCACAAATATTGGTGGAGTAGAAAGCTGAGGAGTTTTTGGTCTTGGCTCCGATGAACCTTTTGGAGCCAAAGATGCCCTTTTTGAAGTCTTGTCCAGAGATTTTGATGAGACTGAAGAAATAGCCTCTGAAAAGGGGGGTTTTAATAAACCCTTTAAAATCAACTTATTCTTGTGCTCCATAAGCGCTCTCTGATTAAACCTGCGACATATGGAGCAATATTCTTGGAGATGAAGAGGCCCCAAGCAGTAAACACAGAGAATGTGAAAATCACTATGGGGCATTTTTCACACTTTTTGAAACCTAATGGTTTCCCTTCCTACTTTTCAGACATAGTACCTTAAACATACGCACACAAACATGCTGAAGCAGAAATAAAGGGGGAAATACTAGGAGAAAAACTTTTTTTTTTTTTTTTTTTTTTGGCAAAACACACAAAAATCATCCTCTAACTTAAATGGATGATCAGAGGAGGGAAGGAAAAGGAGAGAAAATTGTCCTTTAAATGGATGATTAGAGAAGGGAAGGAAAGGGAAAGAAATTCTTTAAAATGGACGATGGAGATGACCCTCTAACTTAAATGGGTTTGAAACTGGGTAGGGAAGACTCACACTAGCAACAAGAAAGTAGACTGAGAAAGATAAGTCTAAGATAATAATAAAAGAATTAGTAATATTTAGCCCAGGGCTTAGCTAACAGGAACCTCTTCGCTGCACAGCAAATGAGATCTAAGGTTATAGAACAGTTGTATTATGGGTAGGGAAAAATGCACATAAGCTTGGTTGAGGACCTCAAGCTTATGTAAAGGCCGAGATGGATCCTACGAATCGGATCTGACCCATCAGTGAGAATAAAGACAAGACTGACATCACATCAAATCTTTTCCATTTACTCGAATATAATTTTCTGGTGGAAGGTTTGTGGGAGGACATCAACATATGATGAACAGGAGAAGAGAGCACTGGTTGTCCATCTATCAATGGAATTGAAGAAGTCAGGCAGTGAACCTGAGGCTTGCCTAATCAGGATGCATCAAGTCTGTCGCTTAAGACAGAAGGTCTGGAGTTGGATCCAAAAACCAAAGTGGTTGAATTAGGTGAGACTAAAGAAATGGAAACCAAATCTGTCAAGACCAGTATGGAGCAATGAGGATGACTTTGCTCTTCAACCTAGAAGCTTTCTGAAGGAATTTGGGAATCAAAGGAATGGGTGGATATGTGTACAGCAGATCGAGGGAGCCAAGTGTGAAGTACAGCATCTCTCGGAAATTCTCCCTCTGGGGGGATTATGGCAAAGTAGCTACTGCACTTGCTGTTTAAGGGGGAAGCAAATAGATTGCAGCAAGGCTAGGCTGTCCCCATTGATGGAATATCTTGTCCACAATTTTCTTGTTGAGGGACCATTTGTGGGGTAGACGAATGTACCTGCTCAATGTGTCTGCTATCGCACTGGATTTCCCTGGAATGTGAGTATCTAAGAGAAAACAGTTGGAAGAGATTGCTCACTGCCACACCCTGAGAGCTTCTCGACACAATGGGTAGGATTTGGTTTCTCCTGGTTTGTTGATGTACCAAACCACTGACATGTCTGTATTGCAATGGTTCCTAAGGGGGGAGCAGCATGGAATGCCTACAATGCTAACAGCACTGCTCTCATATCTGGGACATTTATATGCAATTTGACCTACTCAGGGGACCAGATGCCTTGGACCGTCTTCCCAAGAAAATACCCCAATGCCCCCCACCCTAACTAAGAAGCATCCATAGTCACTACGGTCTTGGGTTGAGGGGGGAATGAATGGCCGGCCTGGAAAAAATTGGTCTGAATTAATCCACCATTCCAGGTCTCTCTTGCACATCTGAGTGATTATCTGGCAGGACACAGAATGATGTAAAAAAATGACCACTGGGAAGCTAGCATCCGCTAAATAATTCTCATGTAAAAAATGTATTAATGTTATTGCTGCAGCCACTGATCCCAGGGCTTGAAGGATCAGATGGGCAGAAATCGTGGCACTGCAGATTATCTTTTTGACTTGTGACTTTATTGTCTGAACTCTCAATAGTGGCAGGAATGCAATGGTAGTTTTTGTATTGAGAATTGCTCCTGTAAACTCTAGGCTCTGGGTAGGTTGTAGATTAAATTTCTCATAGTTTATGCTTATTCCCAGAAGAGAACAAGTCTGGAGAACCTGGTCCTTTGCCAGTATGAGATGATGCCTGGTAGGAGCAGATATGAGCCAGTCGTCTAAGTATGGAAACACTCAGAATACCTGCAGTCTGAAATGAGCTGCTACTAGTGCCATGCATTTGGTAAACATGGGAGCTGTGGTGAGTCCAAAGGGCAGTACTCTGAAGTGGTAATTACTGGATCCCAGCAGGAAGCGTAAAAACCTTCTGGATCGCCTGTTCATCTTCATGTGATAGTACCCATCCTGAAGGTCTATCGAGCACAACCAGTCGTCCTTGCCCAGAAAAGGGAGAATGGACTAAACCATGACCATCTGGAACTTGATGCATTGAACTGACTTGTTTAGGCTGCTGATATCCAAAACTGGTCTCCAGTCCCCTGTTTTCTTTAGTATTAAAATGAATCGTGTGCAAGTTCCGAACTCTAACTGGTCTGGTGAGACTTCTTGGATGACTTCTTTTCTAACAGCTTTTGTAACTGAAATGCTGTACTGGGTAGAACATCAGGGATTTTTCTTGAAATTGGAGGAGGAAGGGAAGAGGGTATAATACAACCTCTGGGAATTATCCTCTGCATCCAAGTATTTGTTGTTACTTCTAGCCAGGCTCTCTGGTGCAGGGATAGCTGACCCCCGATTGCCTACAGAGGAGGGCAATCAAGTCTCCTTTCAGAAACACTGGAAGAGTGTCAGAGAAAATCTCTGGACCCCTGGTTTTGCGGGCCACCTCTGCCATGGGGCGGCATCTACTTCCTCCCTGTACCCCTAGGGGAAATTTCTCCATGTGTGTCCTGAAAAGGTCCCTGGAATTTCTTGAACCACATCTTTCGACCTCCTCATTAATTCGAAGAAAAGGATATGCCCATGACAGACAGGGCCTTTCTGACTTTCTCACACCTGGGTAATGTGTCCTTCACTTTGGGGCCAAACAAAGATAAGTTGTCAAAAACAGCATTGATGAACAAAGACTTGAGGAGCTTCACAAAAGTCACATAAGCGCATCCAGGAATGTCTCCTCACAGAAATGTCTGAACTGTTTGCCCTTAGGGTTCCTTCAGCTACATGCAAAATGAGGGAAGAACTGAAATAGATTGCAGGGCAGCCAAATGAGAAGTCATGGTCAATCATACTTCTTCGGAAAAGGATCCTGCGAGGGTATTTAAGAGCTCCTCAATCAAATCCCTCTGTAACCTTGTGAAACGTGCCAAAAAATTCACTTACCTTAAGACAAAGGTCACTGAAGCATAGATACACTTCCCAGATATATCCATTGCCTGTGACTCTCTTTTGGGAGGGATGAACTGTGGAAGTGTCCTTGGCAAGTTCCTTTTTAGTGGCCGCTGCCGTGAGCATGGCATCAACAGACACCCCTTTTCCCCAAATCTGTCTGATCACAGGTGGTGTGATAATTTTGTCTGGTCTCCTAGGTATAGGTTCAGTAGTGTCTGGATCCTTCCATACCATCCGATAGATCAACTCAATTAGCTCAGCGGTGAGTGGAGTCACTCAGGAGGTAGACAGGCTAGTACCAAAAGCCTCCAGGAATACAGACTCCTCGGATAAATGTTTGCTGGGCATCCAGCCACCTCTCTGCCTTAGGATTTTAAGGATGTACCCAAATGAGACATCTTCAGAAGGTGACTGTGGGGACCCTTCACCTTCATTAAAGTCTGTATCTTCTGTGATAGACTTCTTTGGGGAGTGCAAGTGCTTTGTCTTACATGTCTTCTTCTTAGGGACCTCCTCAGTGGGATGCTCTGGGGAGGCATCAGAAGAAGTCAGGATACTCTGATGGGAAGCCTGGGGTTTCCATACTGGCTGTCCCTGTGGAAAAGGGGGGTGAGACTCTGAGTGCAGAGATGTCAAGGGTGCAAACTGAAGATTCGAGGGAGTAGGAACCATCTGTGTTGCTGAGGCAGACAATGCTTTCTTCATAGGCTCGAAGGCAGACCTCTTCAGAGAAGAATAGTACCTTGGATCCAAAAAGGCAAGCTTTTGGATCATTTCCCTCCCTGCTCTGAAGATAATCCCCCAGGCGCAGAAGCTGGAGCCAAGCTAACTGATGCTGAGGCTCCGAGGCGCAGAGATGGCTCCAACAACTTTGGAGTCAACTTCAACACTTTGGATCCGACAGAGAAGCCTTGGCTCAGACAGCACTCCAGATCCTACTGAACTGAAGAGATCAGAACAAACTTCGGATCGTACGATAAAGTATCCTCGGATCTGAGTCAGACAGAGCTGGATGGCTCAGATCCAAGTACTCAGACACTGGAAGGAGTCTGAAGAGGAAGTGGTAAAAGGGGTGTGATGGAAAAATGGACCTTTTGACCCGAAGTGGTAGGAGCCAGAAACCACTTAGACTCTGTGCTGAGAGAATCCTTCTCACCACTCTTTCCACATCTACTTCCACTAAACTCCTGGAAGAGCGAGTGGAAATTACAGAGGGGGACCCGGGTCTCTTCAAAAAGGGTGAAGAGACCCTGGATGGAACTGGGTCCACAGAAGGGGTGTATCTGGTCCTTAGCAGGTAAGTAATGCTGGAAAGGTCGGTTGACTTTTTCAGTGGCTCGGAAGGAGTCATATCTGATAATTCTTTCTTCTTCTGCTTCAGATCTAATGTTGAGGTCTGAGCCAATAAATCTCTTTTCCTCGGCTTCAGTTCAGAGGTTGAGGTCTGATACAATAATTTAGAATTTTTCCTATTAAGATCTGATGGGGAGGTCGGATCAGACTGAGGTCCATTTCTTGATTGCTCAGATGCACTGGTGGAAGAGGTAGAAGGACTCAGAGACAAAGATTTAGACTTCTTAGATTTTTTTAACTGGCATAGCTCCAGAAAGTACCTCTCCAGAAGATGAAGAAATCAACCCTTTTAAAATCATTTTATTTTTTCTTTCATTCAGGGCTCTGGGATTAAACCCATGACAAATAGCACAGTCCTCTTGTAAATGTAGAGGTCCATGGGAGTATACACAAAGTGTGGGTATCAGATAATGAGTATTTGTGCCCACACTTAAGACATTTTTTGAACTCAGCTGGTTCTTTCTCTTCCATGCTCATAACAAAACAGATGCTAACAGGAAACAACCAGAACTGACAAAAATAGCATGCAGAAAAAAAAAAAACACACACATATATATAAATATATATATCTATATATATCTATCTCTCTCTCTCTCTCTCTCTATATATATATATATATATATATATATATATATAATTTTTTTTAAGAGATACAAAAGATGCAGAAATTACCGGCAATGTTAATAAAGAAACTACACTAAAAGTGCAGAAAAACAGGAAAAAAATACTAATGATAGTACTGAAAGGTACAGAATGTAAGCAAGGAAGAAACAAGACAAAGATATTCTAACCAGTAAAAAGGTAATAAGCTAAAGTGCTAAAGTAATGGATTAAAGAAATCTAAGAAATTAGATTTGTTAAGAAATTATATAAATTCATAAGCTTAACACTTATCTTCTCCAGAGTATCGGTCACAGCGTCTTTCGCATAAAGTGGCAAACAAGATCTGGAGGTACTTGGGGTTGGTTCATTATGGGCAAGGAGTAGCTCGAGTGTTTTTGGTTGCCAAGAGGTTTAGCAATGGCCAAGTCAGATCCGAGGGGTCGGATCCAAACCCATCAGTTGAGGACAGAATGAAAATTGACATCATCAGATTTAAAGCTGTTTACTCACCATAACCAGGCATTTGTGTGTGCTCTTTTTTTTTTTTTTAGAAGAAACATCTTTATTAAATAATCATGTATGACATAGGCAATCATACAATTTATATAAATGAAAACAAACCTTACTGACAATTTTAATTGCAAACATTATACATCACAAACCATATTAACAATTTTAGTTGCAAACATTACGTCAGTTCTATTCCATCCAGTCATTGTCATTCAACCATTACAAAGCTCATTCAAATCCTGACTTCTTTATACCTCGCTCCTCCTCTGCATGTATTGTTCCTATAATCTCCATTATTTTCTAAGTAATTTGCTCCTACCCTTTTCTAAAGATCCCAATTCCAGTTGTTTTATTTCTGTTACTATGTTCACTACTTCTAGTAAAGCTGATTTAGACTTTGCCTTCCATTTTCTAGTAATTGCTTTTTTGGCAGCCACCATAACTAGGTATGTGTTGTCCATTTTCTTTCTTCCTCAAAGAACAGGTTCTGGATCCAACCTCGGATAAGACTCCGGCACAATCCACAGACTTTCGGCTCCAAATCTCAAGCTCCTCTCTTTACCCATAATGTCCTAGTCCACCCACACCTCCTCATATTGAGTTTGCTGCCTTAAAGATCTTAATATATATATATAAAAAAAAATAGAAAAGTAAAGTAATAAAACCAGGGCTCAAACCTGGAACAAAAGTTTCCAAAAATCCATCAGGTCACTCTAGAAGATAACCGGAAGGGGGAAGAAGGGAGGGGAGTTGAGGAAGAATGAAAATGGATAACACAGACGCCTAGTTATGGTGAGTGCCTAACTTTAATACCGGATGGTGTCCTTTTCATTCTTTGTCAATTAATGAGACAGAGTTCCCAGCTACGTGAATAATGGATGGCCATCATGGAAGGATATTTTGGAGACCTGATGAACCAAAAGCACCTCTGCTTCTAGAAGTTAAGTCTAACTTGTAATGAGAAATAAAGGTATACGCATTAAAGCAGGTGGCTGCTGAGCAAATATCATCAATGGAAGCTCTAGACCAGGAGGTAGAAGAGCTGGTTAAGGATCTGGTCAAATGAGCTTTAGGTGATTTTGGAAGGGAGAGACCTTGCTGGGAATATACAAAGGAAAAGCAATTAGTTATACATTTGGCCAAGGTAAGTTTAGAAACTGGAGATTCCAGCCTGCTTGGTGAGAAAGAGATAAATAGCTGGTCTGTTTTCCAGAAATCTTTTGTCCTTTGTAAACAGAATTGTAGTTGCCTATGTACATCTAAGAGATGTAGCATGTATTCTCCCTTATTTAAAACATTTGGGAAGAAAACTGGTAAATGAATCGTTTCACTGATGTTCAATTCAGAGGTTGCTTTTGGTAGGAAGGAAGGATTGATTTGTAAAGTAACCATCTTTGTGAAAAACAATGTAAGACGATTTGGACAATGAGAGTTTGGAGTTCAGAAATTCTTTTTGCAGATATAATAGCAACTAAAAAGGCCGTTTTCTAAGAAAGAAATTTTAAATCAGTTTTTGCTGAAGGCTCAAAGCATTGCTGAGTCAACCCATGAAGTACCATTGTTAAATCTCAAGACTGAGAAAGATCATTCACTGGAGGTCTGAGCAAGAAGTTGCCCTTTAGGAAAGCCTTGCACATTGGAAGCAGCTACACAAGAAGCATTGCGACCTGAGTGAAAATTTGATATGGCTGCCAACTGTACTTTAATTGTTTAAAAACTAGCACCAACTCAAAAAAGAGAAGCTAAAAACTCCAGTACTGAAGAAATAGGGGCATTAAAAGGATCAATATAATTTTTCAGGGTCCAAATGCAAAATCTTTTCCATTTACTCTTTTAAATCCTCTTATTAGAATCTTGCTTGGAGGAAAAAGTATATTTCTAACTGGGGAGGAAAGCCTGGGCTGTCTTAGCTATTAGTGGAACTGGAGAACCCATGCAATTAGTTTGAGGCCTAGGATATTGGGATGTGAAAGAAAATTTGGACTGGGGTCCAGTATCCATAGAGGATAACAAAAATGAGACCAAAGGAAGGGGAACCACACTTGATGAGGCGAGAAGGAAGCAATGAGGATAACGCAGCTCTTCAACCACATGGATTTCTGAAGGAATTTTGGAATTAGAGGAAAGTACAGTCATATACACTTACCATAAATGTAGACGTTAGAGTGTATTCACTGTTGCTGTCCTACCCAATGGGGTTATCCAGCTCCCGGTAGCCCTCGATCAGCCAGAATACCAAAGGTAAGTAAATAGGACATCGGCTGTCGGTTGTAAAAGACGTCAGGACGTCCGATACAAAAGGAGGCAGCTGACATCACTTCCTCAGTCTTTCTTGCCATAACAGTCAGGAGCCCCTGGAAAACAAGGCTTAAACCAAAAGTAACTTTGACAAAGAAAAACAGATTCAGCCTGTACCTTAGGAAAGGAGAGCAGGAGAGGACCAAAAAAGGGGAAAGGAGGGAGGGAAACCAGGACTGCAACAGTGAATACACTCGAACATCTACATTTATGGTAAGTGTACACAAATGTACTATGTTCATCGTGTTTCACTGTTGCAGTCCTAACCAATGGGTTGATTACCATAGCCCAGAGAAAAAAGAAGAGGTACCAACAGAATCAAGGACTGGCGAGAATGCCCTGCAGAACAGCAGTGACAAACCTTGCCCTCGCTATAGAAACCAAAGGCAAATTATAATGCTTTGTGAAAGTGTGAATAGAAGACCATGTGGCAGCCCCTAAAATGTCTTTAGAAGGGACACCTCTTAAAAAGGCTGCAGAAGTGGAAGCTGCTCTTGTGGAATGAGTCCTAACCCTTTGAGGAGGAACCTTGCCATGAAAGGAATAACAGAAAGTAATACAATGTGCAATCCACTTAGAAATGGTTTGCTTAGAGATAGCTTTGCCCTGAGCTCCAGGGGCAAAACTGACCAATAACTGTGCTGATTTCGTAGGTCTTTATTCCTGTCCAGGACACCTGAGCTGTCTGTGTACATCAAGAGAATGTAGGATCCTTTCATCTCTATTTCGAGGATTAGGAAAGAAAGTAGGAAGGTTTATGGACTGATTAAGAGTCAGGCTAGAAACCACCTTAGGCATAAAAGAGGGATTGGTTCTCAGAGAGACACTATCTGCATGGAAAATAAGAAAAGGCTCCACAGCCATCAAAGCTTGCAGCTCCAAAACTCTCCTTGCTGAAGTTATAGCCAAGAGGAAGGCAGTCTTCCAAGAGAGAAACTTTAAATCTGCAGTGGCAGCTGGCTCAAATGCAGGAAGAGTGACATTCTCTAGAACAAAATTAAGATCCCAGGCTGGAGTAGGTGCCCTTCTGGGAGGTTTTAAGTTGCAAGCACCTCTGAGAAACATTTTCATCAGGGGATGAGAGAAAATGGGTTGCTCAAAAGAACAATGAGCAGAAATGGCTGAAGCATGGATCTTGATAGAGGAAAAAGAAAGACCACCCTGAAGGAAATCAGCCAAGTATTCCAGGATCAGAGGAAGAGTAGGCTGAGAAGAAGATTCCCTTCTAGCCTGCATCCAGTGAGAGAATCTTTCCCATTTGCCAGCGTAGAACTTCCTAGTGCTAGGCCTCCCGAAGTACGTTAACCACCTGCTGGGGAAGGGAAGAAGAAATGGATTGATTCATACAATGGGCCATGCTGCCAAATGGAGAGATTGAAGATGAGGATGTAGACGGTCTCCCCCTTCCTGAACCAAAAGATCTGGTTTCAGAGGAAGATGCCAAGGAGGAAATTGGGAGAGACTGCAAAGCAGCAGATACCAATGCTGTATGGGCTAGTCTGGAGTTATGAGAATAGTCCTTGTTCTTTCATCCCTGATCTTCAATAAAACTCTGGGAAGAAGAGGGGGGAAGGCATAAACAGACAGAAGCGTCCAAGGGAAGGACAGAGCATCCACTCTCCAGGCCTTGCTGTGATTCTGTCCGGTGCAAAAAAGTGGTAGAAGGTGGTTGTCTGATGAGGAGAAAAGATCCACCTGAGGAGTGCCCCACCGTTGAATGATGCTGTAAAAGACTGCTCTGTTCAGTTGCCACTAGTGAGGATCCAGGGTCTCTCTGCTCAACTGGTCTGCGAAAACATTGAGTCTCCCTGGAAGAAACTGAGCTAGGAGATCCAGGCCCAAGGATGCTGCTATGGACCAGAGAATCATGTTCTGTCTGCACTGGAGGTAAGAATGAGTCCCTCCCTGTTTGTTGATGTACCACATGACTGTGGTGTTGTCTGCTCTGACCAGCAGAGTTCCTGGAGAAAGAAGATGCTTGAAAGCTAGTAAGGCCTGCTGAACTGCTATCAACTCCTTTAGGTTTATGTGCAGGTGCATCTGCTGGACATTCCAATGTCCCTGCATGCATATGCCATCCAGGTGAGCTCCCCAGGCGTAGTCCGATGCGTCCGTGGTAAGAACTTGAATGGCAGGAGATGGGAGAAAAGGCATGCCTTTGTTTTGTAGACAGGCTGTCGCCCACCACAGAAACTCTGTCTGCAGACATGGAAGCAGAGGAATTATCATATCCAGTTCCTGTGTGTGTTGACACCAAAGGTTCTTAAGGTACCATTGCAATTTCTTCATATGCAGTCTTGCATATGGAATCATGAGAATGCAAGAGGCCATGTATCCCAGAGCTTGCAGGTATTTCCCTGCAGGGAGCTGGGACAGGCTTGCCAAATCCTTGAAGTAAACTGAAAAAGTTGCCTGCTTCTCCTGGGTGAGACTCGCTCCCAGGAATGTTATCTCCTTGGCTGGCACCATTTTTGATTTTTCTTCGTTGAGAGTATAACCCAGGGAAGACAGAAGAGTCTTTACAAATTCCAGATCCTTGAACAGCTGTTCCTGAGAATTTGCTTGAATTAGACAGATGTCCAAGTATGGATAAATCAAGAAGTTATGTACTCACCATAACGTTCGATGTATGTAGTCCATCCCGCCTCACATTCTTACCTGTGGGTTCGGAGCCAAATATCGGCTCCGACTCGGCCAAACTTTTCTAGCTCGAAGACTTCTATTGGCTGGGCTAAGAAGGTATCCCATGGTGCACTGCTCCATATCCCCAGTTCTAGTTTGCTGCGAGCACCACACTCATACCCCATGCATAACAACATCCAAGTAAAGAGGAATAAACTAAAGGTGAAGGGAGCTCTAAAAACCAGACCTAACCTCCAGATCCTCCAGGAAGGGGGAAGGTGGGAGGGTAAGTAAGAATGTGAGGCGAGATGGACTACATACATCGAACTTTATGGTGAGTACATAACTTCTTGATGTTATGTAGTCCAATCTCGCCTACATTCTTACCCATGGGACAGTGTCCCCAGCACCTACATCCTGGGAGGCTCAGAGGTAGATACTCCCGAGTACTGTGGAACCAAAGGAAGACCTGCCCCTAGATACCACGTCCAGCTTGTAATGAGTAACAAAGGTGTGAGGATATGCCCAGGTAGCTGCAGCACAAATATCATCCATAGACAATCTGGCCTGATAGGCTGTAGATGTAGAAACAGCCCGAGTAGAGTGAGCCTTGACTCGAAACGGTAGGTCTTTACCCCCTGAGGAATAAGTGAAAGAGATGCAATTTGATATCCATCTGGATAGGGTGATTCTGGAGACAGCGGACCCAATTCTGTTTTCCGTAAAGGAGACAAACAGCTGATCAGATTTTCAGAGATCTTTGGTTCTGTGTAGATAGAAACGTAACTGTCTGTGTACATCCAATTGATGAAATTTAAATTCTGCCTTGTTTGAAAAATGGGGAAAAATCACTGGCAACTCAATAGATTGATTAAGATTAGATATGGACGCCACTTTAGGAAGAAAAGAAGGGTTTGGTCTAAGAGAAACCCTGTCCTTATGAAAGATCAAGTATGGAGGTTTTACAGAAAGAGCTTGAATTTCTGAAATGCGTTTGGCTGATGTGATGGCTATTAAAAAGGCAGTTTTCCAGGTCAAGAATTTTAAGTCACATGTAGCTGCAGGCTCAAAGGGTGGTGAAGTAAGAGCTTGCAGAACAAAATTTAGATCCCAGGGCATGATCGGTTCTGAGACAGGAAAGGGTGGTGAAGTAAGAGCTTGCAGAACAAAATTTAGATCCCAGGGCATGATCGGTTCTGAGACAGGAGGACGGAGTAACAGAGTGCCCTTCAGGAAAGCCTTACAGAGTCGGTGAGCCATCAGACTAGGCTCATTAGCAACATGAAAATTAGAAATCGCTGCCAACTGAACTTTAATGGTAAGGGACGCTGAGCCCTGCTGGAAAAGCATAGACAAAAACTCCAAGATGGAAGCAATTGGAGCTGTGTAAGGGTCAATTCCTTGGGTATGAGCCCAAATAGAAAATCTCTTCCATTTGCTGGAATAAATCTTCCTAGTAGAGGTCTTATGAGAGGAAGATAAAATATGAACTACCTCAGGTGAAAAGTGATGAAGCTTAACTAACGACGGAAGTGGAGTAGCCAGGCTGTCAACCGGAGGGTCAAACAGAGAGGGGTGGAACTGTCCTGACATGTCTGTCAGTAAGTCTGGCTGTGGGTCCAGAGTCCAAGGTGTGTCCATAATGTAGGGATGGAGAAAAGGGAACCAGACTTGATGAGGCCAGTGTGGAGCAATTAGAATCATTCTGCTTCCCAAGGATTGCGCTTTCTGAATCACTTTTGATAGCAAGGGAAACGGAGGGAAAGCATAAAGCAGACTGGAGGGCCAATCGTGAACTAGAGCGTCCCTGTGGGGGGGGGGGGGGTCAGCATGAAGTAGCTGCTGCATTTGGCATTGAGGGGGCTGGCAAAAAGATTGCAGCAAGGCTGACCCCATCTGCTGAAGATTCGTTCTGAAACTAGACGATTCAGGGACCACTCGTAAGGCATCATAATAACCCTGCTTAGCCTGTCTGCTATCACGTTGGACTTCCCAGGAATGTGCGTTGCCACCGGAAACCATTGGGAAGATACTGCCCACTGCCACACTCGCATGGCCTCTCTGCGCAGGGAGTATGATCTGGTTCCTCCCTGTTTGTTCAGATACCACACCAGTGACATATTGTCCGAGTGCATTGCAATAGTCCCGAGTGGTAGAAAGCTCTGAAGTGCCTGCAACGCAAGTAGCACCGCTCTCATCTCTAGGACGTTGATATGCAGATGTATCTCGTGATCTTCCCACGTGCCTTGGACTGTCCTGCCGAGATAATGCCCCCCCCCCCCATCTGGGAGGCGTCCGTGGTCACTGTGGCAACCGGGGGTGGTGGAATGAAGGGTTTTCCGCTGTCCAGATTGTTGGTGCAAAGCCACCTACTGAGATCCTGTTTGCATCTGTCCTTGAGCAAAACAGGGTGGGAAAGTGGAAGTCTCTGGAGAGACCATTGAGCAAAGAGGAGCCATTGAAGGAGCCTCATGTACAATCTCACTAGAGGGACTAACATAATTGTTGCTGCCATAGTCCCCAGGAGTTGGAGAACCCATCTTGCCTTTGCTTTCCTCAACTGTAGTAGGGCGTGCACCTGTTGCTGTAAGACTCTGATTCTTTCTTGCGGTAGAAAGGCTTGCATTTGAATGGTGTCTAGCTCTGCACCTATAAAAATGACACGCAGTGAGGGAAACGAGGCAGATTTTTCCCAATTCAGTGTTATGCCCAACTGTTGACAGAGAGTGATGGTAGCGTCCCTGGTTTGGATTAGTAGATGCTTGGTGGGGGCGGTGAGTAGTCAGTCGTCCAGATATGGAAACACTTGGAATCCTTGACATCTCAAGTGAGCTGTCACCACCGCCATACACTTGGTGAACACCCTGGGGGCTGTGGTGAGACCAAAGGGCAGGGCTCGAAACTGAAAATGACTGGCTCCCAGCTGGAAGTGTAGGTGACTCCTGGATGCCCTGTCCATTTTGATATGGTATTAAGCATCCTTGAGGTCGATGGAGCACATCCATACTTCTTTTCCCAACAATGGGAGAATTGACTGTAGTGTGACCATACGGAACTTGGACTTTTGTACATAGTTGTTCAGTTGGCTGAGATCTAATATGGGTCTCAGGTCCCCTGTTCTTTTCGGCACCAAGAAGAATCTTGAGTAAGTCCCTAATCCGATCTGGTCTGAGGGGACATGCTGGATGGCTCCTTTTTCTAGCAGCTTTGAAACCTCTGAAGCTGCGTGATCCCTTTGACTGGGTGGAATGTCCGGGATTTTTATGACTGGAGGGGGATCTGACGAAAAAGGGATGACATAACCTCCGGAAATTATTCGTAATACCCATCGGTCCTGGGTGATGCTTTGCCAGGCTTCCGGGTATAACGATATTCGACCCCCGACTGGCTCCGGAAACGCAGTCGGGCATCCCATCAGGAACGACAATAGGGAGAGCCGCGAAAGGAATCGCAGTCTCCTGAATTGCGGGGGCCACCTCTGCCTCTAGGGTGGCATCTTCCTGAATAACCTCCTCTGCCTCTGGAGGGGGGCTCACCTTGTGCACCAGGAAAAAACCTCTGTGATTTTTTAAACCACATCTTCCCACCCCTCTGGGCCTTGGGGTAAGGCCTAGAGGGAAGGGAAAAATGGACCCCTACAGCAGACAGAGTCTTTCCCTCTTGCTCGCACCTGGTGATGGTGTCTTTCACCTTGGTTCCGAACAAGGAAGAACCATCAAAGGGGGCGTCAGTGAAAGAAGACTTGAAGGCCTCAGCGAAATGACAAAGGCGCATCCAGGCTTGCCTCCTAAGGGCGACTCCTGAGCTTGCTGCCCTACTCGCTCCCTCGGCTGCATATGAAATGAGCTACATGGAGGAGTTAACGATGGAATTGAGGGTAGACATCTGGGTGTTAGCCGTCTGGGCCACCGCCTCAGGAACCTTACCCGTGAGAGTATCTCTTAACTCATTGAGGAGATCTCTCTGGAGCAGAGTAAAATGAGACAGGTAGTTCAGCAACCGTAAGGTAAAGGTTGCTGACAAGAGGGTACGCTTCCTGTACCAGTCCATGGTCCTAGACTCCTTGTTAGGAGGATGGACGGAGGAAGAAGTCTCGGCTAATTCCTTCCGAGTGGCCGCTGCCACCACCATGGCATCCACAGAGACTCCTTTGGACAAAAACTCCTTACCCGGGGGAGCAGACAGAAATTTGTTGGGTTTCCTGGGTACGGGTTCCACAGAATCAGGGTTCTCCCACACCCTCCAATGAATTAAATCCAGGAGCTCATAGAAGGGTGGGGACACCCAGGAGGCAGGGGGCTGAGCACCAAAGGCCTTCAGGAAGACCGACTCCTCCTCAGAGGGGGCTTTGGACGGCCAGTCACCTCTTTGTTTCAATATCTCCAGGATGTTGGAGAAAGAAACATAGTCAGAGGATGACTTGGGGAACCCCTCTGATTCCTCGAGGTCAGTATCTGAGGTGAGAGACTCATTCTGGGAGTCTATGTGCTTCCTCTTGCACATTTTCTTTCTAGGGGGCTCCTCAGGCAAAAACTCTGAGGGGCCCTCAGAAACTTGGGGACCACTCGTGGGGGTATCCCTAGGCCTTGGGGCTCCGCTGTCTACAGATAGTAGTGATCAGAGGCTCTCACCGGAGTGCTAGGGGACAGAATGACCGACCCGCATGATGTGGCTGAAGATCTGGCCAGCACATGGTCTCAAAGGCTGCCCCCCCCCCCCGAGTCCGAGGACCGGCCAGCCTCCCGAAACCACGACAGGAGCCGGGGTTCCCCGAGCCGAGGCACCGAGCGGGAGACTGGGAACTGAAGAATCCCGAGTCCCGAACCCCATGGACGGCGCAACAGGGTCTGAGCTGATGTCGGCACCGATAAGCCCAGAGGGGCCATTGGAACCGACCTAGGAACATCACATGGAGTGGAGCATTCCGGCTCCAAGGACAGAGATGCGCTCGGAGGAGGAATAATCGAAGAAGGTATCAGGACGGACTCCGGAGCAGACTGGGAGGAGCCGAGAAAAATTTAGCCAAAACCCGTGACTGAAGGAGCCTCTGCACCACCCTATCAACATCCACATCTGAAAGTGTCCTGGAGGATTTGGAGGACAGGGAGGGAGATTGGGATCTCTTCTCAGGTGACACTGGTCAAGTACTGGCCGATCGGCTCCAAAGAGGTTCCAATATAATTGGAGCCGACGCTGGTTCTATCAACACCGACACTTCCTGCGGCCCTGAGGACAGTGTAGCCGAGGAGGTCGAAGCTAGTTTCATTACTTTCTCCAGTGGCTCCGAGGAGACTGAAGGAGCCGGAGATCTCTTTTTCGACTTTGTGGATTTGATTTAGAACTGGAAGAATCCATGGCCTCCTCGAATGAGGGTTTCAAGAGTCCCTTCAGAATTAACTTATTCTTTCTTTCTTGGAGCACCCTGGGACTAAAAGCATGGCAGAAGCTGCAGGACTCCTGCAGGTGGATTGCTCACAGACAATAAAAGTATACTGAATGTCCATCGGTGAAGAACATCTTGTAACCACACTTAGAGCACTTTTTAAAACCCGAAGGTTTGTGCTCCTTGAAATCTTTGGACATCTTTGAAAATTAATCACAAATACCAAACAACGAGCAAGTCACTGCCTGACTGGAAAAAACAACTACAGTCACACAAAACAGCACGCTAAGCGCAGGAACAAATTTTCCACAAACAGCAGCACACACAATCCTCAGAAGAGACGCACACTAGACGACTGGGGTAAAAACCTCTAATTAAAATGGTTTTAGACCAACTAGCATACAGAACAAGGAAGACAGACACTAAAACCTCTAATTCACACAGTTTTAGATAGAAAAAAAACAACACAAGGACAAGTAAGGGGACGGAATAGGTCCTCTAACTGAAACGGGCCTAGCCCGTTGGAACAGCTAGTGGGATACAACAAAAAACAATCACACTACAGATTATACCCAAAAACACCAAAATAGAAATAGCTATTAAAATAGCTTTTGTTTGTAACAAATTCTCTCAAGAAGAAGAAGAAAACAGGTACTTAGCCACAGCCAAGAGCGAGAAAACGTCCGAGCTACACGAGCGGCAAACGAGATCTGGGGATATGGAGCAGTGCACCATGGGATACCTTCTTAGCCCAGCCAATAGAAGACTTTGAGCTAAAAAAGTTTGGCCGAGTCAGAGCCGATATTTGGCTCCCATCCCACGGGTAGGAATGTAGGCGAGATTGGACTACATAACATCTGAATTTTCTTCTGCCTGCAAAAAGCAATGACTGGAGCTAGGCACTTTGTGAAAACTCTGGGAGCAGTAGATAAGCCAAAGGGCAGTGAAGAGAATTGATAATGTTTCTTGCCCACTCTGAAATGAAGGTATTGCATGCAACTTTCCCTGATAGGGATGTGCAGATAAGCTTCTTTGAGATCCAAAGTTACCAGCCAGGAGTCCTTGTCTAACATTGGTAGCAACCGATGCAGAGTGAGTATTCTGAACTTTGGAATTACCAAAAAAAAGAGTTCAGAATGGATAGATCTAGGACAGGACGCCAGGTGCCTTCTTTTTTTGGAATTAAGAAAAGTCTGGAATAGAAGCCCTGGCCTACCTGCTGAGCAGGAACTGATTCTATTGCTCCCAGATGTAACAGAGACAAAATTTGCTTTTCTACTTCTGCCCTTTGGTTTGGAGGAGTGTCCGGGAATCCTTTGGGTACCGGAAAGGTGTGGAAAGAAAACCTGTGTACCCATTTGTCATCCGTGATGGTGGCCCAGACATTTGCAAAAATGGCCAACCTTCCCCCTAAAGAAGTCTCCTGGCAAGCAGAAACAGGCAGAAGTTGGGAAGAATCACTGAGAATGCTTGGACTGAGATGTAGGCTTAGAACTTCCTGCCTTGGAAGTGGAAGCATGACAACGCTTAGACCTTTGAGGGGTAGCTACCTGCCCCCATAGAAGATTTGTAACCTCTAGTCCTAGAAAGGTTCTGTCTGCTGGTATCAGGAAACATCCAACTCTAAGAAGGGTAATTCCTGCTGAAGCGAGGAGGTTGAACTTGTGGAAAGTCTTTAACTGTTTGCATAGACTTGACCTTATCCTCCATCTTTTTGAGCACTTCCTCTGCTTTGCTGCCAAAAAGACTGTCCTTACGCAAAGGTACATCTAAAAGCTTAGACTTGACAGGCTCTGGAAGGGGCTGTTCCCTGAGCCAAGCATGCCTTCTGATAACAGATCCAGTAGCTGTCACCCTGCAGAAGGCTTCTAGAATGTCAAAACCACAATGTAATGAATGTTTATTGACAAGACTGGCAGAATTCAGCAAATCCTGCAAATTCTTACTCTCTGCCATAAGAGGCACACTTGCAATTTTTGACTTAATAGCCTCCAAGGTGTGCTGCTGATACTTAAGCATATGAAAAAGGTAATTACTAGACCTAAAAGCAAGAGTGGCAGAGCTATAAACTTTTTTACCCAACCTATTCAGGTTCCTAAACTCCCTGGTGGAAGGAACAGGAATTTTGGTAACAGTGGCCTTAACTCCTTTAGGCCCTTGAGAAATAACCTCTGGGTCAGCTAGCAGATTCCTAAAAAGAAACAAATGAGAATCAGGGACTCTAAAGTATCTGTCAGGTTTACTGGGAGCAGGAGGAATCAAATTTGGAGTCAAGGAATTTTCCAGAAAACCATCAACCACTTCCAACACTGGAGGAATAGCCAGAGGCTTATGCTGAGGCAAATCCAAAAACTCCCTGATCCTTTTCTTAGATTGGGGATAATCCTGACTTTCCCATTTAAAATGCTCCCTGAGAGTATTCAAAGTATCACCAAAAGAGAAATCCTCTGGAGGAGAAGCAGAAGGAATGGATTCCTCTGCATTAGAATCCTCAAAAGGAGAAAAAAAAAACGAGAAACTTCCAATTTCATCAGCAGAAATGCTAGAAGTATCACAACCTGAATAAGATAAAGCCTCAGGAGGGATATCCCTACCCCTTTTTGAAGGAGGAGGCTGTGAACCCATAATAAGAGTCAAAAGGTCATTAGCCATTTTAAACATTTGGGACTGAGGGGAATGAGAGAAACTGGAGTCTGTTTCTTCACAAACTTATGACTGGAAGATTTACCTGCAAGCCTGACGGACTCGGGAGGCTTGGCAACCGCCAAAGTAGTGGCGGAGGTCGTCGGTATGAGCCTGCTGTCCGAAAGAAGAATGGAGGCCTCGGACACTGGAGTCAGTTTAGCGGCTCCAGATCCAGCTAAAGAGGCGACAGGCAGGAGGTCAGAACACAAAATGGAAGCCGGAGGCCTGGGGGACTCTGAAATGGTCTCAACCAAGGCCTGCAGTTGAAAATCCACAGACTGCAGGGGCTGCAAAGGTCTCTCTGGCTACCGCAGGACTGAGGACCAACTTAACATCATCTGATGACTTGACCCTCTGAAGCCTGTCACGGTTCTTATCCTTACGCTTCTTAGGGATATACCATACCAACAAACTTAGGCCACACTCCAAACTGCTTAGCTAAAGCTTAGCCGGATGACAAATAGTAAGCGGATTAAAGAAAGCACAGAGATCACAAATAGGAACGTCATGGTCAAGGCCTAAACAAATATAATAGGAATGAAAATCTCTATGGGGAATCTGTTTTCCATAGATAAAACAATTAACTTTTTCTGACATTTGTTAAGGCAAGAAAAAAGGATCCCCAGCTGTAGCTGACTTCAACTTTGTAGTCGGAAACCAAAAAGATAAATGGCCAATCGGCACTCATGCAAAAATGCTTCTGCTTCTGGCTCTGTGGCAAGGAAGACTGAGGAAGTGACGTCGGCTTCCTCCTTTTGTATCGGACGTCCTGACGTCCTTTACAACCGATGACAGCCGATGTCATATTTACTTACCTTTGGTATTCTGGCCGATAAAGGGCTACCGGGAGCCGGATAACCCCATTGGTTAGGACTGCAACAGTGAATCATGATGAACACCTGGCAGATAAAGTGTAAAAAAGAAGTTATGTCCTAACCATAACATTCCATGTAGAGTGTTCATCTCGCCTTTGTTCTTACACACGGGTTCGGAGCCGATCCTCGGCTCCGAGTCGGCCGAATTGCAAAGCTCTGAATCTCAGAGAAGCTCGAGACCAGCCCATATCCCATAATCCTCCCTGCCATTACTCAGATCTAGTTTGCAAACAAACCAGACCAAAGGATCCAACACCTGCAGTGCTAGAAGTAAACACTCTCTTCAGCCATTCAGAGACACACTCTCACCATAGCAATAACTAATGGTCTAAGCATATAACCCATGACACACGGGACCATATACCCCGGAAGGGGTCAAGACACGTCGATCAGACTCTAATCCTACCAGTTCTTCCAAACACGTGGGGGGGAAGGGAGGGAATGTAAGAACAAAGGCGAGATGAACACTCTACATGGAACGTTATGGTAAGGACATAACTTCTTTATGTAAGAGTGTTCAATCTCGCCGTTTGTTCTTACACACGGGTAGCGTCCCTAGCTCCATAACCCCGAGTGACTCATGGAAGAACGTTCCTAAGCACAGTGGAACCAAATGATGTCCTACCCTTGGAGACCTTGTCCACTCTATAATGAGTGATGAAAGTATGTGGTTTAGACCACGTGGCTGCTGCACAAATAATGTCCAAAGACAAACGAGCTGCATGAGCTAAGTAAGTGGAAACGGATCTGGTAGAATGGGCCTTAGGTTTGGTGGGTAAGGATTGGTTTGATTTAGGGTATACAAATGTTATACAGTCAGTAAGCCATTTAGATAGTGTACGTTTAGTAATTGCCATGCCCTTTTTATTGTCTGCAAATGCGACGGAGAGCTGATCTATTTTCCTGTAAGCTTTGGTCCTATCTAAATAAAATCTTAATTGCCTGTGAACATCCAACTTGTGCAACATATACTCCAGTTTGTTAGTATGGTTTTTGAAAAAGGTAGGGAGTTTATAGACTGGTTAATATTCGTAACTGAGCATACTTTTGGAAGGAAAGATGGATTTGTACGCAAAGAGACCCTGTCTGGATGGAATATCAAGTAAGGTGGTCTGACTGATAATGCCTGCAGCTCTGAGACTCTACGAGCTGAGGTCACGGCGACGAGAAACAGCGTTTTCCACGATAAGAACTTTAAGAGACATGACGAAGCAGGTTCGAAAGGTGGCAACATGAGTTGCGACAGCAGCAAATTCAGGCTCCATGGAAAGAAAGGTTTTCTGACAGGCGGTCTAAGATGGAAGGTTCCTTTCATAAAGGCCTTACAAAGTCTGTGAGACATAATGGGAGAACCTTCCTCACCAATATGGAAGTTTGATATGGCCGCCAACTGTACTCTTAGCGTGGAAGTAGAAGCTCCTTCGTGAAAAAGGATGGATAAGAATTCTAAAATTTTATGTAGAGGAACTACCAAGGGGTCTAAGTTTCGACTAGATGCCCAATATACAAAGCGTTTCCACTTACTCGTATAGACCTTAGTAGTAGAAGCTTTATGAGAAGCAACCAGGATGTGTTGAACTGCCGGAGGGAGTAGATGAGACCTGGCTAGGCAGGGAAGCGGAGCAGCCAAGCTGCTAGTTTGAGGGACTGTAGAGACGGGTGAGGAACTCCCGACGAATGTGTCATTAGATCTGGTACTGGGTCCAGAATCCAGGGTTCCTCTATTTGATGGGCTCGAAGAAAAGGGAAACATATTTGACAAGGCCAGAATGGGGCTATGAGTATGATAGTCCTTTCCAGGTTCCCGGCTTTCTGTAGAAATCTGGGAATCAATGGAGTCGGTGGGAATGCATATAGGAGACCCGGGGGCAAGAGCACCTGCAGGCAGGTGCAAGGGAGTGCACTTGCACCCCCCTGGATTTTCTTAATGCTATCTGCAAAACGCACTTTTTTTCTGTTATTTGCACTTACTTTTTTCCCCCTGTAAAGCGCCTGGCCTGCATTGTTCAGAATCGGATTCGGAACTTTACAAAAAGAGATGTTAGTGGAGGTGGTGTGGCAGGCAGCCACATGACATGATGCATAATTGATGAGTGACGTGACGAGCCTGAAACTCCTCCTTAAACTTTCTAACTGCATCAATCATTGTAGAAGACTGCAGGTGGATGGTGGAGAAGAGTATCCTGGCTGACTGGCTATTCATCGTATGGTGGAAGGACTGGACTTTGGAGTGGACTGGACTGGTGGTGGTGTTGGACTTGGTACAAGAAGAAGAAGAAGGTAGGTTGGTGGTTGCTCCACT